>NC_082711.1:6090671-6429005 GCF_030144855.1 Hypanus sabinus | reverse complement strand
GCTAAGGTTTAAGAGAGAAAAGAATGGATTGGGAATATGCTATCTGCCCCCCCCTCTCCCTCCCCCCCGTGTTTGTTCAGCAATTCATTAAGGTAGAATCAAAGTGAAAGCTAAATTTATTATCGAAGCATGTGTATATTGCATGTGAGTTATTTTCTGCGGGCATTCACAGTAAAAGCAAAGAACCACTGAATCAGCAAAAGACAGACAAATCATCCATGTGCAAAAGTCAACAAACTGCGCAAATACAAAGAGAATAATTAATGTTGAGGCTATGAGATGAGTCCTTGAAAGTGAGTCCATAGGTTATGGGAACAGTTCACTGATTGGATGAGTGAAGTTATCCCCTCTGGTTCAAGAGCCTGATGGTTGAGGGGTATTAACTGTTCCTGAACTTGGTGGTGTGGGTCCTGAGGCTCCTGTACCTTCTTCCTGATGGCAGCAGGGAGAAGAGAATGTGGCTGTGGCTTTGTGTAGATGTGCTCAGTGTTGAAGAGTGCTTTACCCATGATGGACTGAGCCTTATCCACTACTTTTTGTAGGATTTTTCTGTTTAAGGTGCTTCAATACCAGGCTGTGACACAACCAGTCAATGTATTCTGCACCACACATCTATAGAAGTTTGTCAAATCTAAGGAATTGGAAACACTGCTTTCTTTATAATGGTGCTTACAAGGAGTCAACAGCATGGAAACATGCCCTTTGTCCACTGAGTCCATCAACTCACCCATTTGCACTAATACTACACTAAACCAATTTTTTTTATTCTCCCCAATTTTTCGTGATCTATCTCCTCTCCCAGATTCTACCACTCACCCATACACCTGGAAGGTTGAACTGATCACTCACATCCCAACAATTGTACTGTGCTAATTCCATTACCATAACCTTTGATGCTCCTGATGCAAAATAACCATACGTGCTATTTTTTGCTACGTGCTGTTAGTGATATTTTGTATCTTAGCACTAGGGGAATGCTGTTTCATTTGGCTATATTCATGTAAGGTTGAATGATAATTAAACGTGATCTTCAACTTGACTTGGCCTCACAACTGTTGGTAGGAATGAATTCTACAGATTCAGTATCCACTGGCTGAAGAAATTCCTCTTCATCTCTTTTCCAAAAGGATGTCCCTCTTTTCTGAGGTTGTGCCCTCTGGTCCTGGACACTCACTGTAGGAAGCAGCCTCTCCACATCCACTATCTGGGCATTTCAATATGTGGTGGGTTTGAATGAGGTCATATGTCATTCTTATAGACCCCATTGAGTACAGGCCAAGAGCTATCAAACACTCCTCGTACGTTAACCCTTTCATTCCTGGGATCATTCTTGTGAACCTCCGGGCTTTCTTCAATGCCAGTCCATCATTTTTTCAATATGGGGCCCAAAACTGCTCTCAATACTACAAGTGTGGTCTGACTCCAAGTCTCAGCCTTACGTATTTTAGCCCTCTCAAAAGGAATGCTGACATTGCATTTATCTAATTTCCATAATATCTGTAAACCTTATTCCATTTACAACAATAAAACTGAAAATAATATTGAGATAAGTCAAAGATGAGATTCTACAGATGCTGTAAATCTTGTGCAACACATATACAGCGGCATGCAAACGTTTTTGCACCCTGGTCAAAATTTCTGTTACTGTAAATAGTTAAAAGTGAGTAGAAGATTAACTGATCTCCAAAAGTCATAAAGTTAAAGAGAAACATTCTTTTCAACATTTTAAGCAAGATTAGTGTATTATTTTTGTTTTGTACAATTTTAGAGTGGAAAAAAAGGAAAGGAGCACCATGCAAAAGTTTGGGCACCCCAAGAGATTTGAGCTCTCAGATAACTTTTACCAAGGTCTCAAACCTTCATTAGCTCATTAGGGCTATGGCTTGTTCACAGTCATTGTTAGGAAAAGCCTGGTGATGCAAATTTCAAAGTTTTATAAATACGCTGACTCCTCAAACCTTGTCCCAACAGTCAGCAGCCATGGGTTCCTCTAAGCAGTTGCCTAGCACTCTGAAAATTAAAATTAATGATGCCCATAAAGCAGGAGAAGGCTACAAGAAGATAGCAAGGTGTTTTCAGGTAGCCGTTTCCTCAGTTCATAATGTAATTAAGAAATGGGAGTGAACAGGAACGGTGGAGGTCAAGTTGGGGTCTGGAAGACCAAGAAAACTTTCTGAGAGAACTGCTTGTAGGATTGCTAGAAAGGCAAATCAAAACTTCCATTTGACTGCAAAAGACCTTCAGGAAGATTTAGCAGACTCTGGAGTGGTGGTGCACTGTTCTACTGTGCAGCAACACCTGCACAAATATGACCTTCATGGAAGAGTCATCAGAAGAAAACCTTTCCTGTGTCCTTACCACAAAATTCAGCATCAGAAGTTTGCAAAGGAACATCTAAACAAGCCTGATGCATTTTGTAAACAAGTCCTGTAGACGATGAAGTTTCAAAATAGAATATTTTGGCCACAATGAGCCAATATGTTTGGAGAAAAAAGTGTGCAGAATTTCATGAAAAGAACACCTCTCCAACTGTTAAGCATGGGGGAGGATCGATCATGCTCTGGGCTTCTATTGCAGCCAGTGGCACGGAGAACATTTCACTGGTAGAGGGAAGAACAAATTCAATTAAATACCAGCAAATTCTGGAAGCAAACATCACAGTGTCTGTTTTTTTTAAAAAAGCTGAAGATGAAAAGAGGATGGCTTCTACAACAGGATAATGATCCTAAACACACCTCAAAATCCGCAATGGAATACCTCAAGAGGCACAAGCTGAAGGTTTTGCCCTGGCCCTCACAGTCCCCCGACCTAAACATCATCGGAAATCTGTGGATAGACCTCAAAAGAGCAGTGCGTACAAGATGGCCCAAGAATCTCACAGAACTAGAGGCCTTTTGCAAGGAAGAATAGGCAAAAATCCCCCAAACAAGAATGGAAAGACTCTTAGCTGGCTACAGAAAGCGTTTACAAGCTGTGATACTTGCCAAAGGGGGTATTACTAAGTACTGACCGTGCAGGGTGCCCAAACTTTTGCTTTGGGCCCTTTTCCTTTTTTGTCATTTTGAAACTGTAAAAGATGGAAATAAAGAAGCTTTCTTGCTTAAAATATTAAAGAAATGTGTCATCTTTAACTTTATACCTTTTGGAAATCAGGTCATCTTTTACTTGCTTAGCTATTCACAGTAACAGAAATTTTGACCGGGGTGCCCAAACTTTTGCATACCACTGTAAAATGCTGGAGGATAGATAGAGCAAGCTAGGGATTTTCTTTTTGGAGTGAAGGAGTTGAGTGGTGACTTTATAGAAGTGTACATGATGATAAGAGACATAGAGTGGACAGTCAGAGCTTTTCCCAGGGTGGAAATAGCTGATACAAAAGGGCATCATTTTAAGGTGACTGGATGGAAGTATAGAGGGAATGTTAGATTTTTTTTATATACGGTGCATGGACTGTGCTGCCAGAGGTAATGGGAGAAGGCAGATACATTTAAGAGCCTCTTAGATAGATACATGGATGATAGAAAAATAGAGGGTTATGTGGGAGGGAAGGTTTAGACTGATCTTGGTGTAGGTTAAAATATTGTGGCGCAATATTTTGGGCCAAAGGGCCTGTACTGTATTACAATGTTCTTAGAAAGTCGGGCAGCATCTAGGGGGGGAATAAATAGTCAATGTTTTGGGCTAAGACTCACAATGTTGCCCCATGCCACAAGATCCTCATTGTCTTACAAGTACATCACCTGTTTCCAACCATGGGCCCTGAGTAGTTTGTAGATAAACATGCTTACAATAATGTGGGCAATTAATGTGCTAAATTGAGAAGCTGCAGTTGTTTTCCTTGGTACTGAGAGTTAAAAGGTATGCAGGATTATAATAGGCTTAAACAGGATATGTGGAAATTAACTATTTACATTGGTGGATGGTTCAAGGACTTGGTAGCACATATTCAAAGTGAAGAGCAAAACAATCAGGGAAGATGTACGTCAATGTACACTCATTGTGCACTTTATTAGTGACGGATGAAACCTGTGTGCTCTTCAGCTGCTGTTTTTGTTGTTTCTCATGCCATTCTCTGTAAACGCTAGACTCTAAAGTTTAGAGTTCTCTACCTTTTTAATGCCATGGACCAATAGTGTTAAGCAAGAGTCCATGGGTCCCAGGTTGGGAACCCCTGCTCTAGAGACTGATGCGCTTAAAAATCTCCAGCAATCAGCAGTTTCTACGGTGTTTAAACCATTCTGTTTGGCACCAACGATCATTCCACAGTCAAAGTTATTTGGATCACATTTTTCCCCATTTTGATGTTTGGTGTGAACAACTGAACCCTTTGATCATATCTGCATGCTTTTATGAATTGAGTTTCTGCCACATGATTGACTGATTAGGTATTTGTAGTAATGAGCAGGTGTACTTAATAAAGTAGCCTTTTGACTCATGATGCCAGTCTAAACATCCCACTTGCTTGCACATGGACCATAGCCAGCTATTCCCTTCCTGTTCGTACATCTCTATCCAAATGCCATTTAATCATTGCTGTAGTGTTTGCTTCTACCACCTTCATGAGGCCATGGTGTGTTGACATTCATTAGTTGGGGGATTGTTCCTATTAGGTTCCTGTTTTTCCAGATACAAACCTTTGTTAATAATCTTGGGCCAGTTGTCTCAGTGAGTGCATCCCCAGGAGAACTGGATAGATGTCATGGAAAGAGTGGATGGGATTTAATTGTTCTGAGGTGTGGACTTGATGAGCTCGATGGCCACTTGTAGTGCTTTAATTGTTCTGAGTACTGTATAATTATGGTTTATGAGATCTCTGGGAGGTAAGGTAGTCCTGCCAGTTCTGACCCTTGTGAAGAAAATACACTTTAATAAAAACTTGCTTGCCCTTGGGCTAAACTTCAGACAAGTAGAAGCATGTCAGTTTGGGAACCTGTCCTGAATTTCCTCAATCCTACTTCAGCTTTATTGTTCTGATGCCTCATTTGAACTAACATTATTACTTCAGTAACAGTTCAGTTCTAAATTAAACAATTTTAGAAATACAAGTTTTACTTTTCCCTGTTATATTTTTGTTAACATGGGCTTTAGAGCAAAAGTAATTTTTGAATCAAGTAAACAGGTTTAAATATAGAAATTAGATAAGAGTGGACAGTAACATAATTAGAGCGATAAATGCTTTGATCTGCAAAATACAATCTGTCCAACATTCTTCCTCTCTCATCTGGATCTCTGCTGATTTCTACTTGTAACTCTAATTCCAATGAACATTTGATCAGCTTCATATGCAATAAATTCCAGATACCCCCAAGAAAAATGTTTATTAATGACGTGATGCTTCTATCATCCATAGAAAGTTGGCATCGGCACCTTCCAAACAAGTGTTTTTGTGGCTTAATCAGATTTTATGTTTGCTCAAAACAATGCTTCAAACAAAAATATGGAAATGAATAGATCTGGATATTGATTAAAGGTTAAAAATGCCAGGCATTGTGGGGGAATTCATCTGTTGCTCAAAATAGTTACATCATAGGATCTTTAATTTCCTTCTGAGAAAGCAGATGAGGATTTTTTTTTAGCATCTCAGCCAACAGATAGCATCTTGAAATTGCACTGTAGAGCTGATTCATTGGCTCAGAATTTTGTAGGCATAGCCCAATCTATCACGAGTACAGCCTTCTCACCACTGAGCGCATCTACATGGAGCAGGAAAGCAGCATCCATCATCAAGGACCCCCACTGTCTAGGACATGCTCTAATCAGACTACTGCCATCAAGAAGGTGGTACAGGAGCCTTAGGACTCTCACCACTAGGTTCAGGAACTGTTATTACCCCTCAACCATTAGGCTCTTGAACTTAAGGGGATAACTTCACTCACTGCAATACTGTACTGAACTGTTCTACAACTTATGGACTCAATTCCAAAGACTCTTCATCTTGTGTTCTTGAGATGTATTGCTTATTTATTATTATTATTATTTCTTTTTTTCCTTCGTATTTGCAGTTTGTTGTCTTCTGCACATTGGTTGTTTGCCCATCATGTTGGGAGCCGTCTTTCATTGATTCTGTTGTGTTTCTTGGATGTACTGCAAATGCCCACAAGAAAATAAATGTTAAACGTTGTCTATGGTGACATGTATGTACTTCAGACTTTTTATTGTAATTTCTAGAATGGAACTTGGGCTCAAAATCTTCTATCCAAGTGACAAAACATCTCTCTTCGTTGTTTTTACTGGGGTGTAGCGTGATATTGTTTCTGATTTGGTTCTTACAGAAGCATCTGCATGATGCTGAGCCAGGGCACATCATCAGTGATGTTACCTGCGGTTGTCAGGTGTTTCAGGTCTTTCAACATCATACATCCTCGCCCAGGCGACCTGACCAGGGTTGATCAGACCCCGGCTTATGCCCTAGCAGCAACCCACTGATCTGCCCTCTTTATCCAGAGCCATCTTGACGCTTTCTCTGCTGCATCTGTGGTGGTAGAAATGGCTCTCCTCCTTCCCTCTCCCATGATCCCAAGTGCAGCGTATACTTTGCAGAGCAACTGGCCTGCAAAGCCACAACACCCGACCTCCTTGGGCCAATATCAAGCCTGAACAAGTCTCTAGTTTGAGTTACTTGTTGCTAACTTTGCACAGGACTAGATTTTACTTTGCATCGATTGAGATTACAAGTGAAAGCACTTGTAATGAAGGAAAATGTGATACTATTGGAATTAAACCTCACTTGGCCTTAAAGGAAAAAGGTTTCCATTTGCTGTTCTCAAAATATACCAAATATTTGAAACATATCTTTGCTTTTCATGTTTCTCGCTTTGTTGTATTACTTCAAAGTTTTATCAACATGTAACTGTTTATCAGAATCAGGTTTATCATCACTGACATGTTGTGAAATTTTTTGTTTTGTGGCAGCAGTATAGTGCAATACATGAGGTAGTGTTCGAGGGTCAGTTTATTGCCCGTTCAGAAATCTTGTTGTAAAAGGAAAGAAGCTTTTCCTAAAATATGTGAGTGTGTGTCTTCAAGCTCCTGTACTTCCTATCTGTTGGTAGTAATGAGAAGTGGGTATGCCCTGGCTGATGAGAGTCCTTAATGCTGGATGCTGCCTTTGTGAGGTATCACCTTTCGAAGAGGTCCTCAATGCTGGGAAGGCTAGTGCACAATTTGGAGCTGGCTGAGTTTGCAAGCTTTTGCATATATTATTTATCATGGAGGTACCATATTAAAGATAATATTATGTACACAGGGAAGGAATCAGTAAAGATGGGAGGGAGTGGAGCACATCCAGCTTTCCCATAATTGCTCTTGACTGAGGGCGGCATATATCACCCACTTTTGATGCTGAGATGCTTGCTTCTCCACAGGTGTTGTCAAGTGGACTTTAGGATTATGACACACTGACTCTGAACGACCTAGAGACGTGTTGAGTTGAAGGCAGTATAATTCCAGAGAAGTTAGTGGATTTTTAGCCCGAAGTCCTGTCTAAGAGAGAGACACTTAAGTAATTGGTGAATTATTCCATGGTATCCTCCGGTCTATTCACACTGCAAGTATGATGTGAGCCAATCCAAGGGGGTGAGTACCAATTGGCAGAGCAGTTCAATCCTTAATAATTGTGAGCTTTTTGTATGATGAGCTTTCTGTATTCCTTTAGGTGACTGGACCTGAACGTTTAGATGGTAAAGGGTCACGCACAGCAAACCATAAGATACAAGAGCAGAATTAGGCCATTTGACTCATTGAGTCTGCTCTGCTATTTCATCATGGCTGATTCAATTTTCCTCTCAACCCCAATCTCCTGCCTTCTCACCAAACATGGTGTTCCTAACAAAGTTCAATCAATGGTGAAAACTGCAAACCCTGCATCCCACTTAAAAAAGCTTTAATTTCATCATAATCATAGTGATAGTGTTATTGTGTGAATGTGTTTTCTCTACTTCCATAAGTTTATAATCATGGGATTCTGCAGATGCTGGGATGGACATTTTGGGCTGTGAAACTTGAGGACTGGAATAGCGGGGGGCGGGGCAGGGAGTGGAAGGACGGCAAGTGTGAGAAGGTGATGAGTGAAGCCAGGTAGGTGGAGGGAGGGGGGATGAAGTAAGAAGCTAGGAGATGAGTGGTGGAAAAGGCAAAGGGCTGATAGAGAAGAGAAAGGGAAGGAGGAGGGGCACCTGGAAAGGGGATAGGCAGTTGAGAAGAGGTAAGAGCTCACATTGGGGAATTGAAGGGGGCGGTTTATTCCCCATTTCTTTGTTCCATACTTCATCCAAGTCCCAGCCACGAAGCTGATCAGTTACCTTCATGGTTGACATGAGTTGACCCTTCACGGCTTTCTGGTTGTTGAGCGAGAAATGTTTCTATTAGCAGTTAGAGAACTGGGGGCATAGACTAAACTCAGCAGAAGTCAGGACTGAGGTGGTGAAGAGAAACGTGTGGCAAAAAATTGGCAGATGGTATACAGTGTTGGGAAATGTACGATAATGCATTTTGGTAAAAAGAACAATAGTGCAGACTACTATCTAAATGGGGAGAAAATTCAAATAACAAAAGCGACACCCAGAAGACTAATTCACTGGTTGAGTCAAGGGGAATAGAATATCAAATCAAGGAGATATGGCTGAAGCTTTATAAGACACTATTGAGGCCATGTTTGGAGTATTTTTACCAATATTGCACCCCATATTTCAAAGATGTGTTGTCATTGGAGAGTGTCCAGAGGCGGTTCACGGAGTGATTTGGAGAATGAAAGGGTTAACGTGTGAGGGGTGTTTGGCAGGTTTGGGCCTGTACTCATTGGAATTTAGAAGAACACTGGGGGATCTCATTGAAATCTATCGAATATTGGAAGGACTAGATAAGGAATTGAATTGACTTTATTTCTTACATCCTTAACATACAGGAGTAAAAATCTTTATGTTACATGTCCATCTGAATATGCCATTTATAGTAATTTGTAATTAGAATCGGGTTTATTATCACCGGCATATGTCGTGGAATTTGTTAACTTAGCAGCAGCCGTTCAATGCAATACATAATATAGAAAAAATAATAAATTACAGTATCAATTACAATAAATAGTATGTATAACAGAACAGTCAATATAGCGTAGAAGTACAATTGTATCAGCATGAATTAATCTGATGGAAGTAGAGAGGATGTTTCCTGGGGCGGGGGCATCCAGAACTAGAGGGCACATTCTCAAAATTGGGAGGGTGACCTTTTAGAACAGAAGTAAAGAGAATTTTTTTTTTAGCCAAATCTGTGGAATGCTCTACCACAGACTGCAATGGAGGCCAAGCCCAGGGGGTATATTCAAAACAGAAGATGATTGGTCGGGGCATCAAGGGAAATTGTAAGAGGGCAGGTGTATGGGTTTGAATGGGATTTGGAATCAGCCGTGATGAAATTTCAGAGCAGACTCAAGGGGCAGAATGGCCTAGTTCTAGTCCTATGTCTTTTATGGTGTGCCGAGAGCAGTTATGACCTGAAACCTGCTCCCTGTAAAGGTGATGGAAACAATTGACGGTAACTCAATTGTAATTAGATGGGCATGGGGGAAGCAAATTACAGAACTACACGAGTGGATAAGATCAAAAACAGAATTAAGCCATTTAGCCAATTAAGTCCATTCCATCATGGTTGATTTATTATACATCAACCCCATTATTCTATCTTTTCCCCAAAACATTTGATGCCTTGCAAATCAGTAACTTACCAAACTCTATTCGATGTCTTGGCCTCCACAGCCATCCATGGAAATGAATTCCAGAGATTCACCACCCTTTAGCTAAATGAATTTCTCCTTGACTTTGTTCTGAAGGGGCGTCCATCTATTCTGAGGCTGTGCCTGTGGTCCGAGACTCCCCCACTATAAGAAACTCTCCAGATCCACTCTATCTAGGACTTTCAATATTCAATGGGGTTCAATTCCCCCTGCCCCTATTCTTCTAAGCTGCAGCAAGTATAGGCCCAGGGCCATCAAATGCTCATACATTAACCCTTTCATTCCTAGGATCATTCTTGTGAAACTTCTTTGTCCTTCTCCAATACCAGCGCATCCTTTCTTAGATAAGGGGTTCAAAACTACTCACAACACTCCCAAATGCTGTCTGATCGATGCCTTATAATGGGCAGTGAGACTCTGATCACTGAAGGAGGAGCGGACACATGTGCTTCCTCTGCTAGAATTCTGTGGATACCCTTTAATTGAACAAATAGCTTACTGATTCCTAATAAGCCAGTTCTGGACAGTTACAAACAGAACATCAATTTGGAACAGGATGGTGAGTTAGAAATATTAACTGGGTTTATGACAGCTGATGTAAATTATTTATACTGCTATTTTAGGATGATTATTGCTGGGGGGTGAATCAGAGTTACCACACAGGCTGCCAACATTTCTGTGACATGATCCAAGCAAAGAGTGCAAAATGTTTCAGGTAATTGTGTCAATCACTGATTTCAATTTTTCACCCCTATTGTTTTTGTATACTTTTGCACGGTTCGACAAAATAACTGTATTTTATACATTATAAACTATACAGTTTTATAATTTACATTTCACTCATCCCCATTCAAATCTCAGACATGATGCATACAGTTGGCCCTCCTTATCCGCGGTTTCAACTAACTGTGGATCGGGAATACCCGGAAGTTCTCTCTCCAGCACTGGTTGCTTGAGCATGTACAGACTATTTTTTCTTGTCATTATTCCCTAAACAATACAGTATAACAACTATTTACATAGCATTTACATTGTATTAGATATTATAAGTTATCTAGAAATGACTTAAAAGTACAGGCAGTTCCCAGGTTATGAATGAGTTCCATTCCTGAGTCCGTCTTTAAGTTGGATTTGAAGTCGGAACAGGTACATCCGGTATTATTTAGTGTCAGTTAGTCAAACGTTTTTCTTAGTATATAGTATATATTTTACCTTTCTATGCATATAAAAACACTTAAACATACGCATTTCAATAATTTAACCACTGCGTTACTTAGTAATAATTGTAGCTTTCATCGGGCAGTGCCTTTCTTATGCTCCATTAAAATTGTTCCAATCGTTGACCAATTGTAGCCTAACGCTTTTCCAATAACCGATGGCGTTTCACCTCTTTCTGATTGCGTTATTACTTCTACCTTACTTTCGGTCGCAATCGTGATTATTTTCGTGAACAGAAACATTGCAGATTCAGAGCTGCGCCGCTGGGTCCTAAAGACCACTGCACTGATACATGTTAAATAAGGGACTTGAGTATCCACGAATTCTGGTATCCGCAGGGGATCCCAGAACCAATTTCTTGCGGATAAGGAGGGCCGACTATACATTCTAAAGATGAAGGAGATTAAAGATTAGCTTTATTTATCACATATATGTACATCCAAACATCAAAGTGTACAGTGAAGTAGATTATTTGTATTAATAATCAGTCTGAGGATGTGTCAGGGATAGCCTGTAAGTGTTGCCATGCTTCCGGCACCAACATTGCATGCCCACAGCTTATTAATACTAACCCTTACATCTTTGGAATGTGAGAGGAAACCGGAGCACCCAGAAGAAACCTGCCTGATCAAAGTAGGACCAGACAAGCTCCTTACAGGGAGTGGTGGAAATTGAACCACAATCTTCCAATCATTGGCACCATCAAGTATTGCACTAAGCACTATGCAATACTTTGCAACCATGTTGCCCACTGTTCTTGAAACTTCAGTAGCCCATGGCTTCCAGAAAATAGTTCATCATGCTGACGGTGGAAAAGAAGGCAAATGGTATGTTTGCCTTTGGTAGTCAAGAGTCAGAAAATTACATTGGAGCTTTATAAAACTGCTTGGGTGATGTAGAGTATTGCATTCAATTCTGGTTGCTCCAATATGGGAAGGAAGTGGTGACACTGGAGAGGTTGCAAAAGAGGTTTATCAGGATGCTGCCTGGATTAGAGGGCATATGCTATAACGAGAGGTTGTTTTCTCTGGAGCAGCATAGGCTGAGGGTAGACCTGAGGGGGGAAAAAGAGGCATTGGCAGAGTATATAGTTGGGATTTCTCCCTTGAGTATAAATGTCCAATAATAGAGAGCATGTATTGAAAGTGAGAGGGGGCAAGTTCAAAGGAGATGTTCCAATACAGAGTGCCTGGATTGTGCTGCCAAAGTGGTGGTTGAGGCATTTAGGAGACTCTTAGGCACATGAATATGGAGGGATATAGTCCATGTGCAGCTAGAAGGGTTCAGATGTTTACGGCATCATAGGCTAAAGAGCCTGTTTTCTTTGCTGTTCTACATATTGAATCTCTATGTTCTACATATTGAATCTCTATCACCTTAATGCTAATAGCAGTTTTAATTGGAAGTGTAACAGATGGACAACCTCCTCCGTTTGAATGTTTAGTCTGTGCTTTGATAGCTGATGTTGATCAGGCTGATAAGAGTTGCTATAATTGATTTCAGCTTTATCTGCGAAAAGAGAAATGTTGTGGATTCTGGTTAATTGGGACACATCGAGTCCTGCACATTTTGGCCCAATTAGGCAAAGTTACATGGAAATAGTTAAAAAAAAAGACAAACCGTTTAGCGTGTAACAAGTTGTGTATTAAATTAAGTACAGAACAAATTAGCACAGTATCAAATCTAATGGTGGTTGTCCGCCATATCCAGCAGTGACTAAAATCTATGCAGGAGAGTTTTTATAGTGGAAAAGTCACTGGAGCAGTTCCATTCTCTCGACCTTGGAAGTGTGGGTCCAGTGTGACAAGTAGACATCACAACTGGGGTTTTTCCTGGTTGTGTTGACATCTGTGCCTTGCCCTGCCCTTCACTCTTGACGTTGCATTGCTGAACGGTTGGATCTCGTGTTAGCTCTTGTCTGCCCATCTGCTGGAGCTGACTTTGCATACAAGGCCAGGCATGTCCCTCTCTCACTGGTATGAGACCTACTGGCTACTCTCAACTGGTTTAGCCCACCTGTCGAAGTGGCGTACCGAGTTGTGGTCACTGTCGCATATTACTTGAAGCCACAGGTGAAAGCTGAGTGTCAAATGGAGACCAAAGGTAACATTCAAAATGATTGATACCTTCAAATTCTTAGTAGTTCCTAACTCACTGAAGTAGTGAAAGAGTTTTATTTTCAGTCTCAGCCATATCTGGCATTTATGCGTGAAATCGCAGTGAGCAAAACAGTTCTGAGTTGCCTTGCTGATTGTTTTTCACCAATTATCAGTAACAAAAATAAGAAATAGGAGCAGGAGTAGGCTAACTGGCCTGTCAAGCCTATTCCACCATTCAATAAGATCATGACTGATCTACTTCTTGATCACAGAGCCACAAAACTGTTATTTTAAAAACTGCTCGCACTAAGCAAGATGCAGTTTCTGATGGCCACATAAGTGTACTTGACTGATTCTAGTTAGGCCATGTTCAACAAGTCTCTTATCCCAACTTTGCAACATAGTGTCCCAAATGAAGGAAAACCAGGCAATTTTCTCAATTAGTTTTTTTGTTTTTTAAGAGTTGTCCCAAGTAAGCAGCTGCCTTAATTAGCCCATTGCCCAATTAAGCAGAATACTGTAGCGATGTGCTTACACACAGCGCTGAAATAACGACACACAGTCGTTAAGTCGTTTCGAGACTAGTTTATTCAAACTTCCTGGTGCTGGTATTTAAATCCCCAGCGCCTGCCCTCTCCGGGCGGAAATGACATCAGAGATGCATTACCAAAGTCTCTCTCCGCTATTTGTGAGCCGGTTCGCCTGCGCAGAAAGTGGGTCGCCACATACCCCCCCCCCCCCCCCCCCCCCAGAACTGGTGATACACCCCCAATGTCCTCAGTCTGGGTTGGACTCTGTTTGGGAGGTCTGCCTCTGCACCGCAGTGCCTGAACCGCGACTGGCTGCGCCAAGTCCACATGGGCTGGTTTGAGTCGGTTCACCGTGAAAACCTCCTCTTTCCCCCCAGTGTCCAGAACGTACGTGGACCCGTTGTTGTTGATCACCCTGAATGGCCCCTCGTACAGCCGCTGTAGCGGTGCCCAGTGTCCGCCCCTTCGTACAAACACAAACTTAGAGTTTTGCAGTTCTTTGGGTACATGGGTCGGGGTCAGTCTGTGCTGTGAAGTTGGTACGGGGGCCAGGTTGCCGAGCCTTTCATGTAGCCTGTCCAGGACTGCTGCGGGTTCTTCCTCTTGCCCCCTTGGGGCTGGTATGAACTCTCCCGGGACGGCCAGGGGTGTGTCGTACACCAACTCGGCAAATGAGGCGTGCAGATCCTCTTTGGGCGCTGTATGAATTCCAAGCAGGACCCAGGCAAGCTCGCCCACCCAGTTAGGTCCTCTCAGGCAGGCCATGAGAGCCGACTTCAAGTGACGGTGGAAGCGCTCCACTAGTCTGTTCGACTTTGGGTGGTAGGCAGTTGTGTGGTGCAGCTGCATTCCCAACAGGCTGGCCACAGCCGACCACAGGCTGGAGGTGAACTGGGCGCCTCTGTCGGAGGTAATGTGGGCCGGTACCCCGAAGCGTGCTACCCAGGTTGCGATCAGTGCTCGGGCGCAGGAATCGGCAGATGTGTCGGTGAGCAGGACCGCCTCTGGCCACCTCGTGAATCGGTCTACCACCATTAGGAGGTACCACGATCCTCGGGACACTGGTAGGGGGCCCACGATATCCACATGAATGTGGTCAAACCTCCAGTGGGTGGGTTCAAACTGCTGTGGCGGGGCTTTAGTGTGCCGCTGTACCTTGGCTGTTTGTCACTGCGTGCACGTTCTGGCCCATTCACTGACCTGCTTGCAAACTCTGTGCCAAGCGAACTTGCTGGAGACTAGCCAGACGGTTGTCCTGATAGATGGGTGCGCCAAACCGTGTATGGAGTCAAAAACCCGCTGCCTCCAGGCTGCCGGGACGATGGGGCGAGGTTGGCCGGTAGCCACGTCGCACAGGAGGGTCCTATCACCTGGGCCTACGAGTAAGTCCTGCAGCTGCAAACCCGAGACTACAGTCCTGTAGCTGGGCATCTCGTCTTCTGCCTGCTGCGCCTCCACCAGTGCTGCATAGTCCACCCCCAGGGATAGGGCCTGGACAGCTGGTCTGGAGAGTGCATCCGCCACGACGTTGTCCTTTCCCGAGACGTGCTGGATGTCCGTTGTGTACTCCGAGATGTAGGACAGATGTTGCTGCTGGCGAGCCGACCAGGGATCGACACCTTCGTGAACGCAAAGGTCAATGGTTTGTGGTTCGTGAACGCGCCGAACAGCCTGCCTTCAAAGAAGTACCTGAAATGCCGGATTGCCAGATACAGTGCCAACAGCTCCCGGTCAAAAGCACTGTACTTGAGTTCGGGTGGTCGTAGGTGCTTGCTGAAAAATGCCAGGGGTTGCCAGCAACCCTCGATGAGTTGTTCCAGCACCCCACTGACTGCCGTGTTAGATGCGTCCACTGTGAGGGTGGTAGGGACGTCCATTCTGGGGTGCACTAGCATTGCGGCGTTTGCCAAGGCTTCTTTCGTTTTAATGAAAGCGGCGGCGGACTCCTCATCCCAGGTAATGGCCTTGTCCTTACCCGACATCAGGGCGAACAGGAGGCGCATGATTCGGGCAGCTGAAGGGAGGAAACGGTGGTAGAAATTTACCATACCCACGAATTCCTGAAGGCCTTTGATTGTGTTGGGTTGGGGGAAATGGCGGACTGCGTCTACCTTAGCGGGCAGAAGGGTTGCCCCATCTGTAGTGATCCTGTGGCCCAGGAAGTCGATGGTGTCGAGCCTGAACTGGCATTTGGCCAGGTTGATTGTCAGGCCGTATTCACTCAGTCGGGCATAGAGTTGACGGAGGTGGGACAGATGCTCCTGACGACTGCTGCTGGTTATGAGGATATCGTCCAAATAGATGAAAGCGAAGTCCAGGTTGCGTCCCACCGCGTCCATTAACCGCTGAAATGTCTGTGCGGCATTCTTTAGGCCGAACGGCATGCGGAGGAACTCGAAAAGGCCGAAAGGGGTGATGAGTGCCGTTTTGGGGACATCATCCGGATGCATCGGGATTTGATGGTATCCCCGGACGAGGTCCACCTTGGAGAAGATCCGTGCGCCGTGCAGGTTTGCTGCAAAATCCTGAATATGCAGCACAGGGTAGTGGTCCGGTGTCGTAGCCTCGTTCAGCCTGCAGTAGTCGCTGCATGGTCTCCAGCCCCCTGTTGCTTTGGGCACCATGTGCAGGGGGGAGGCCCATGGGCTGTTGGACCACCATATGATTCCCAACTCCTCCATCCGCTTGAATTCCTCCTTCACCAGGCGGAGCTTTTCCGGGGGGAGCCTTCGTGCAGAAGCGTGGAGGGGTGGTCCCTGGGTCGGAATGTGGTGCTGTACCCCGTGTCTGGGCATGGCTGCCGTGAACTGTGGTGTCAGAATCGATGGGAAGCCCGCCAGGAGTCTGGTGAATTCGTTGTCCGACAGCGTGATGGAGTCCAGGTGTGGGGCCAGCAACTTGGCTTCACCCAGGGAGAACGTCTGGAAAGTCTTGGCATGTACCAGTCTTTTCCCTTGCAAGTCGACCAGCAGGCTGTGAGCTCGCAAGAAGTCCACACCCAGGAGTGGTTGGGCCACCACGGCCAGTGTGAAGTCCCACATGAACCAGCTGGCGCCGAACTGCAGCTGCGCTGTGCGGGTGCCGTAGGTCCGTATCGTACTGCCTTTTGCAGCCCTCAGGGTGGGCCCTGTCTTCCTGTTGCGGGTGTCGTACCCCGTCGGGGGCAAGATGCTGATCTCCGTTCCGGTGTCAACCAAGAAGCAGCGTCCTGACTGTTTGTCCCAGACATACAAGAGGCTGTCCTGGTGGCCAGCCGCCATAATCATTAGCGGCAGCTGGCCCTGGCAGGGCAGGCGACAACGGCGGGCTTTTGTGCCCCACCGCTGATGGTAGAAACACCACTGTTCACTGGCCTGTCTCTGTGTTGTGTGCGCCCCCCTGCTGGGCCCGGTCTGGTCTGCTGTTGGGCGCGTGGCCTGGTAATCTGACCGACGGATGCCACACTCCCTCTTGGCTTTCCACAGCACGTCTGCCCGGGCCGCCACCTTCCGGGGGTCACTGAAATCTGCATCGGCCAGCAGCAGATGTATATCCCCGGGCAGTTGCTCCAGGAACGCTTGCTCGAACATGAGGTAGGGCTTGTGTCCGTCAGCCAGGGACAGCATCTCATTCATCAATGCTGTTGGCATTCTGTCTCCCAAACCATCCAGGTGAAGCAGGGGGGCACCCCGCTCACGCCGTGAGAGGCCAAAGGTCCCAATGAGCAGCGCCTTGAATGCTTCATATTTGCGTTCTTTTGGGGGCAACTGTATGAAATCCGCAACCTGGGCAGCCATCTCCTGGTCAAGGGCTCTCACCACGCGGTAGTAACGCGTGGAATCAGAGAATATCTGCCAAATCTGGAACTGGTCTTCTGCTTGGCTGGACCACACGTGTGGTCGCAGTGTCCAGAAAGACAGCAGTTGTAGCGAAACTGCGTGAACAGATGAAGAGTCGATCATCTTTGGTCCAAATCCCGTTTGGACCGTCGGGGTCACCAATGTAGCGATGTGCTACACACAGTGCTGAAATAATGACACGCAGTCAGTAAGTCGTTTCAAGACTAGTTTATTCAAATTTCCTGGTGCTGGTATTTAAATCCCTAGCGCCCGCCCTCTCCGGGCAGAAATGACGTCGAAATGCATTACCAAAGTCTCCCCCTCGCACGCTGGCTATTTGTGAGCCGGTTCGCCTGCGCAGAAAGTGGGTCGCCACAATACACAATATTTGTGTCCTTGCGCTTAGCCAGTACTCCTTACTACAAATGCACATCTTTTTCAAGAGAAACTTGGCACTTGATTGTGATGCTTTCTGAGACTACCAGAATGCTAAGGTAGAAGTCAAAAATACCTTGCAATACTCTCCATGGCAAGGAGGAATAAGGTAATGAAGCAGTGAGCACAGTGTTATTACAGCTCAGGAGTCGAGTTCAATTACAGCGTCATCTATAAGAAGTTTGTATGTCCTCCCAATTACCACATGGGTTTCTCTGTGTGCTCCAGTTTCCTCCAACAGTTCAAAGGCATATGGGTTAGTAGGTTAATTAGTCATTGTAAAGTGTCCTGTGATTGGGCAAGGGTTAAGTAGATGGGCAGCATAACTCGAGGAGCCTGTGCTGAGCTACATCTCCAAATGAAATTAATAAATTTGCAACAGTACAGGTTGGACCCTATTGTTGCAAAGATCTTCACATTCAGGCTGGGCGCATTGAAGGATTTGAAGCACAACTGTTCCTTTGTCCATCCCTCATTGTTCTGTCTAAAGCTCAGTTTATTCAGCATGCATTGATAATAAGTGCAAATCTTGTTTTAGTGAGCTTTATGTACTTATCATTACCATAAAAAGACTTAGCAGGGTAGGGACTGGGAGCATGTTTTCCCCATCTGAGCAATCTAGAAGCGGAAGCTTCAGGATAAAGGGGGTAAGCCATATAGGCCTAAAATGAAACATTTCCAAGTCAAAGTGGTGTGCATTTTGGAGGGGAACCTACAGTTGTTGAGCTTCCATGCAGCTGCTAGCATGAACCTTATTGATTGTTGAGGTTCAGGGTTTGAGAGATAATGTCAGTAGTCATAGATTTATTTAGCATGGAGCCAGGTCCCTCAGCACAGCTGGTTCATTCTAATCAAGATTCCTGTTTGGCTATATCATTCCAATCCATGTACCTGTCCATCTGTCTTTTGAAAGGTGTTATTGTAGTCTGGGAAATTACTGCAGTACATTTTGTGGGTGGTCCCCACCATATGCTGGGTGTTGAAGGGAGTGAATGTTTCTGTTGGTGGTTCGGATTCAAATTAAGTGAGCTACTTGGTCTTTTTGTCCACCTTCTTGAGATGTTGGAGCAGCACTCATCCAGGCAAGTGGTGACTATTGCCCTTCTGACATGTCCTTTGGATGGTGGGAAGGTTGGAGTCCGACCTCATCTGTCCTGAAGGACACTCTGCCTCTGGTCGTCACTTGTCATAACAGTTTCTATGCATTTGTTCCATTTGTGTTTTCAGTTAATGTCCTATTCTTGTGTTTTGTAAGGAGCTCTTTCTGTTGTAATAAGACCATAAGTTATAGGAGCAGAGTTAAGCCATTGGGCCCATTGAGTCTGCTCTACCATTTCATCGTAGCTGATTCAATTTTCCTCTCAGCCAATCTCCTGCCTTCTCACGTATCCCTTCATACCCTGACTAATCAAGAATCCTCTGCCTCAAATATACATAAAAACTTTTCTTCCACAGCTGCCTGTGGCAGTGAATTCCACAGATTCACCACTCTCTGGCTAAAGGAATTCTACCTCATCTCTGTTCTAAAAGGACGCTCCTCTATTTGAGGTGGTGTTCTGTGGTTTTGGACTCTTCCCTTCATAGGAAACATCCACTCCACATCCACTTTATCAAGCCCTTTCAGCATTCAGTAGGTTTCAATGAGTTCACCCCTCATTCTGAATTCTAGTGAATACAGGCCCAGAGCCATCAAACGCTCTTCATATGAAATATGAAATCCTGGAATCATTTTCACGAACATCCTTTGAACCCTCTCCAGTTTCAGCACAGTCTTTCTAAGATAACTGCTCGCAATACTCCCAAGTGAGGCCTCTGGCACAATTTTGTATTCAGTCCTCTTGAAATGAATGCTAACATTGCATTTGCCTTCCTTACCACAGACTCAATCTGCAAATTAACCTTTAGGGAATTCTGAACAAGAACTTCCAAGTCCCCTTGCGCCTCAGTTTTTTGTATTTTCTCACCGTTTAGAAAATTGTGAACCTTTTCATTTCTTCTATCAAAGTGTATAACCATACAGTTCCTGACACTGTATTCCATCTGCCATTTCTTTGCCCATTCTCTTAATCTGAGTCCTTCAGTAGCCTCTCTGCTTCCTCAAAAGTAGCTGCACCTCCTGCTATATTCACACCATCTACAAATTTAGCAACAAAGCCATCAATTCATTCGTCCAAATAATTGATTTTTTAAATGTATTTTTTTTAAAAAAATCCAATTCAGACCCTCGTGGAACACCTCTAGTCACCAGCAGCCAACCAGAAAAGGCTTCCTATATTCCCACCCTTATCCTCCTGCCAATCAGTCACTGCTTTATCCATGCTGGAATATTTTCTTTAATACTATGTTCTCATAGCTTGTTAAGCAGCCTCTTGTGCTACCTTGTCAAAGGTCTTCTGAAAATCCAAATACACAACATCAAGCGATTCTCCTGTTGATCCTGCTTTTTCCCTTGACAAAACCTGCTGACTGCTGCCTATTTTATCATGTGCCTCAAAGTACCCTGAGATCTCATCCTTAATAATTAACTCCAACATCTTCTCAACCACTGAGGTCAGACTAACTGGCCTACAGTTTCCTTTCTTTTGCATCTCCCTTCTTGAAGAGTGGAGTGACATTTCCAATTTTCCAGTCTTCCAGAATCATCCCAGTATATAGTATGATTATTAATAGATTATTACTAATGCCTCTGTGATATCTTCAGGCCCCAGTACCTTCTGATGGCAGCAATGAGAGAGAGCATGTCTTAGGATAGACATAAGATATAGGAACAGAATAATGCTACTCAACCCCATTCTCCTGCCTCCTCCCCATAACCATAAGGTATAGGAGCAAAATTCCTCTCAACCCCAATCTCTTGCCTTCTCCTATATCCCTTCATACCCTGATCAATCAAGAATCTGTCAGCCTCTGCCGTAAGTATACCCAGTGACTTGGCCTCCTCAGATACCTGTGGCAAAGAATTCCACAGATTCACCACCCTGTTGATGTTCCTCCATTCTGAGGCTGTGCCCTTTGGTCCTAGAATCGCCCATTATAGTAAACATCCTCTCCACATCCACTCTGTCTAGGACCTTAATATTTGACAGTTTTCAATGAGATCCCTTCTCATTCTTCTAAACTCCAGAGCCATCTAATGCCAGCACATATTTTCTTACACAAGGGTCCCAAAACAGCTCACAATAGTCCCAAGTGCTGTCTGACCAATGCCTTAAAGCCTCAGTATTACATCTTTGCTCTATATTCTAGTCCTCTTGAAATGAATGCTAATATTGCACTTGTCTTCCTTACTACCGAATCAACCTGCAAGTTAACCTACAGGGAATCTTGCAGGATTCCCAAGTCCGTTTGTAGCTCTGATTTTGTTTTTTAATTTGTTCCTCATTTAGAAAATAGTCTATACCTTTATTCCTCCTACCAGAGTGCATGACTATACACTTCCCTACACTATAATCCATCTGCCACTTCTTTGCCAATTCTCCCATTTGTCCAAGTCCTTATGGAGATTCCCTGCTTCCTCAGTACTACCCCTGTATTTATCTTTATATTGTCTGCAAACCTAGCCACAATGCCATCAATTTCATTATCCAAATCCTTGAAAAGAAGCCGTCCCAAAACGGACTCCTGCGAAGCACCAGTAATCAACTGCAGCCAAACAGAAAAGGCCCTATTTATCCTGACTGTTTGACTCCTGCCAATCAATCGACTATCCACACTAGTTTCTTTCCTGTAACACCATGGGTTCTTAACTTGTATGGCACCTTGTCAAAGGCCTTTTGAAAATCCAGGTAAACAACATCTGCTCTCCTTTATCTATCCTGGCTGTTATTCCTTCAAACAATAAGTTTAAGAGCTGAGAGGTACTGTTGCAGCTATATAGGACCCTGGTCAGACCCCACTTGGAGTACTGTGCTCAGTTCTGGTTGCCTCACTACAGGAAGGATGTGGAAGCCATAGAAAGGTTGCAGAGGAGATTTACAAGGATGTTGCCTGGATTGGGGAGCATGTCTTATGAGAATAGGTTGAGTGACCTCGGCCTTTTCTCCTTGGAGTGAAGGAGGATGAGAGGTGACCTGATAGAGGTGTATAAGACAATGAGAGGCATTGATCGTGTGGATAAGTCGGAGGCTTTTTCCCGGGGGAGATGGTTGCCACAAGCGGGCACGGGTTTGAGGTATTGGGGAGTAGGTACAGAGGAAATGTCAGGGGTAAGTTTTTAACTCAGAGTGATGAGTGTGTGGAATGGGCTGCTGGCAATGGTGGTAGAGGCAGATACGATAGGGTCTTTTAAGAGACTTTTGAATAGATACATGGAGCTTAGAAAAATAGAGGGCTATAGGTGAGCCTAGTAATTTCTAAGGTAGAGACATGTTCGGCACAACTTTATGGGCCAAAGGGCCTGTATTGTGCTGTAGGTTTTCTATGTTTCTGTGTAATTCCAATAAATTGTTCAAGCAAGATTTCCCCTGAGGGCCTTTGGCCTACTTTACCATACACCTCCAAGTACCCCGAAACCTCATCCTTAATAATGGAATCGAACATCTTCCTAACCACTATAGGCCAGTGAGACTAACCTGCCTACAAGTAGATAATGGGTGTAACATGAATGTAAGGAAGGACAATCCAATGGCTGGGTAAAAATGCAAACAGATCAAAGAATTAAATTGTACCAAAAAAACAAAATTCAAAAAGGGCAAAGAATGAAGGATTGAAGGGGTTGTAATTAAATGCACGAAACGTTCAGAATAAGGAGGACAAACTTGGCACAATTACAGCTTGGTTGGTATGACATTGTGGGCATCACTGAGCCATGGCTGAAAGAAGGCCATGACGGGAGCTTAACATCAAGGAATATACTTCGTATCAAAAGGATGGGCAGGAAGGCATAGTGGTGTGGCTCTGTTGGTAAGAGATGGAATTGCATCTTTAGAAAGAGCTGACGTAGGGTCAGAGAATGTTGAATCATTATGGGTGGAATTAGAAATTGCAAGGGTTTTTTAAAAAAAAATAATAATAATTATGGGAATCATATATAGCCTCCAAATAGTACCAAGGATGTGGGGTTAAGATTGCAAAGGAAGCTGGAAAATGCATGTAATGAGGGTAATGTCATAATTGTAATGGAGGACTTCAATATGGAAGGGAATTAAGAAAATCAGGCTGGTGTCAGATCACAAGAGAGGGAATTGTGTTGAATGCCTACGGGATGGCTTTTTAGAGCAGCTTGTGCTTGAGCCCACTCAGGGAAAGGCCACCTTAGATTGGGTGTTAAGATCTGGGGTATTACTAATTAGGGGGCTTAACATAAAGGAACGTTTTGGCGGCAGTGATCATAATATGATTGAATTCATACTGCAATTTGAAAGGCAGAAGTACAAGTCACATGTACCAGTATCATAATGGCATAAAAAGAATTATGAGAGAGGAGCTTGCCCAAGTGGATTAGAGGGTGATACTGATGGGGATGGTAGCAGAGCAGAGATGGCTGAAGTTTCTGGGAATAGTTCACAGGGCGCAGGGCAGATGGGTCCCACAGAGGAAGAAGTTCTCAAAGGCAGGGGTAGGCAATTGTGGCTGAAAAAGGAAGTTAAGGACTGCGTAAAAGCCAAAGAAAGGGCGTACAAGGTAGCAAAAGTAAGTGGGAAGTTGGATGATTGGGAAGCTTTTAAAATCCATCAAAAGACAATTCAAGAAGCTATAGGAAGGGAAAAGGTGAAATATGAGAACAGACTAGCCAATCTTGAGGCAATATCCCTAGTTCAAGTCTCACTTACTAATGGAAACAACTTTTCTACTTCTATCTTATCTATCCCTTTCAAAGGATATACTGGCTTTGAAGGCAGTGGAGGTTCACCAGGTTGATTCCAGGGATGAAGGGGTTAACCTATGAGGAGAGGTTGAGTTGCCTGTGACTGTACTCTGGAGTTCAGAAGAATGAGAGGGGATCTTATAGAAACATACTAAATTTTGAAAGGGATAGATAAGATAGAAGTAGGAAAGTTGTTTCCATTGGTAGGTGAGATAAGAACTAGGAGACATTGCCTCAAGGTTCAGGTGAGAAGATTTAAGTTGGAGATGAGGAGAAACTTTTTCCCAGAGAGTGGTGAATCTGTGGAATTCTCTGCCCAGGGAAGCAGTTGAGGCTTCTTCACTAAATATATTTAAGATACTGTTAGATAGGCTTTTGCATAGTAAGGGTTATGGGGGGAAAAGGCAGGTAGATGGAGCTGAGTTTGCGAACAGATCAGTCATAATCTTATTGAATGCAGGGGCAGGCTTGATGGGCCAGATGGCCTACTCCTGCTCCTATTTCTTATGTTCTTATGTTAATTGTGGTAGGACTTGAACAAATTGGAAGAATGGGCAAAAATGTGGCAGATGGAATACAGTGTTGATTGTATTGTATGATAATCCATTTGGGTAAAAGGAACAATAGTGCAGGCTATTACCTAAATGGGGAGAAAATTCAAACATCTGAGGTACAGAGGGACTTGGAAGTCCTCGTGCAAGAATCCCAGAGGGTTAATTTACAAGTTGAGTTTGTGGTAAAGAAGGCAAATGCAATAAAAACAAAATGCTGGCAGAACTCAGCAGGCCAGACAGCATCTATGGGAAAAGGTAATGACGATGTTTCGGACCATAACCCTTCATTAGGAGTAAAAGATCTGAACTTCAGTTTGGCATTTATTTCAAGGAGAATAGAACATGAAAGTATGGAGGTAATGCTGAAACTTTATAAGGCACTAGTCAGGTTGCACTTGGAGTATTCTCAACAGTTTTGGGACCCACATCTCAGAAAGGATGTGGTGTCAATGGAAAGAGTCCAGAGGAGGTTCATGAGGATGATTCTGGGAATGAGGGGGTTAATGTATGAGGAGTATTTGGCAGCTCACTGGAATTGAGAAGAATGCATGGGGATCTCATTTGAAACCTGCTGAATATTGAAAGGACTAGATAGGGTGGATGTGGAGAGGATGTTTCCTATGATAGGGGTATCTAGAACTAGAGGGCATAGCCTCAAAATTGAGGGACAACTCTTTAGAATAGAGGTAAGGAGGAATTTTCTTTTAGCCAGAAAGTAGTAAATCTTTGGAATACTCTGCTGTAGACTGTGGTGGAGGCCAAGTCCATGGGTAATTTTTAAGGTGGAAGTTGATCATTTCCGGATTGGTCAGGGCATCAAAGGATATGGCAAGAAGGCAGGTGTATAGAGTTGAGTGGGATCTGGCACCAGCCATGATGGAATAGACGAACAGACTGGATGGGCTGAATGGCCTAATTCTGCTCTTCTGTCTTTTACTTTCTTTTCTTCTGCCTCCATTCCTTCTTGAAGAGTGGAGTAACATTTGCCAACTTCTAGTCCTGTAGAACCGTTCTAGAATCTAGTGATCCTTGAAAGATCATTACTAATGCATCCACAGTCTCTTCGTTTTTTGACCTTTTTCAGAACTCCGGGATGTGGTTCATCTGGTCCAGGTGAATTTCTGGCATACTGCTGTTGTCTGCCACAGTGAAGGTTAATGAAAAATACTTAAGCTCGTCTGCCATTTCTTTGTCCCCCGTTTCTACCCCTCCGGCATCGATTATTAGCAGTTCAATATCCACTCAGGCCTCACATTTATTCTTTATATATCTGAAAAACTTTTGATATCCTCTTTGATATTATTAGCTAACTTGCCTTAATATTTCATCTCTCCTCCCCCCCCCCCCCCCCCCCCCATGGCTTTTTAGTTACCTCTGTTGCTTTTTAAAAGCTTTCCAACCCTCTAAATTTCTACTATTTTTGCTGTGCTATATCTGGCAGCGATGCTTCATTACTAGATGAACTCAACGCCTTGTATGGCTGCTTTGAAAGGGAGAACACAACTACAGCTGTGAAGATCCCTGCTGCATTTGATGACCCTGTGATCTCTGTCTCAGAGGCCAGTGTTAGGCTGTCTTTAAAGAGGGTGAACTCTTGCACGGTGGAAGGTTCCGATGGAGTACCTGGTAAGGCTCTGAAAACCTGTGCCAACCAACTAGCAGGAGTATTCAAGGACCTTTTCAACCTCTCACTGCTACGGGTGGAAGTTCCCACTTGCTTCAAAAAGCCAACAATTATACCAGTGCCTTGATGACCATTGCTCGGTCATGCTCACATCGACAGTGATGTGAGCTTTGAGAGGTTGGTTATGACTAGACTGAACTCCTGCCTCAGCAAGGACCTGGACCTATTGCAATTTGCCTAGATCAACGGCAGATGCAATTTCAGTGACTGTCCACCCAGCTTTAGACCACCTGGACAACATAAACACCAATGTCAGGATGCTGTTCATCGACTATAGCTCAACATTTAATACCATCATTCCCACATTCCTGATTGAGAAGTTGCAGAACCTGGGCCTCTGTACCTCCCTCTGCAATTGGATCCTCGACTTCCTAATCGGCAGACCACAATCTGTGCAGATTGGTGATAGCATATCCTCCTTGCTGACGATAAAAACTGTTGCACCTCAGGGGTGTGTGCTTAGACCACTGCTCTACACTCTATATACACATGACCGTGTAGCTAGGCACAGCTCAAATACCATTTATAAATTTACTGATGATACAACCATTGTTGGTAGAATCTCAGGTGATGACGAGAGGGTATACAGGGATGAGATATGCCAGCTAGTGGAGTGGTGCTGCAGCAACAACCTGGCACTCAATGTCAGTAAGATGAAAGAGCTGATTGTGGACTTCAGGAAGGGTAAGACGAAGGAACACATACCAATCCTCATAGAGGGATCAGGAGTGGAGAGAGTGAGTAGTTTCAAGTTTCTGCGTGTCAAGATCTCTGAGGATCTAACCTGGACCCAATATATAGATGTAGTTATAAAGAAAGCAAGTCGGCTATACTTCATTTAGAGTTTAAAGAGATTTGGCGTGTCAATAAATACACTCAAAAACTTTTATAGATGTACCGTGGAGAGCATTCTGACAGGCTGCATGACTGTCTGGTACGGGGGGCTACGGCACAAGACTGAAAGAAGCTGCAGAAGGTTGTAAATCTAGCCAGCTCCATCTTGGGTAATAGCGTACTAAGTACCCAGGACATCTTCAGGGACCATTGCTTCAGAAAGGTGGCATCCATTTTTTTTTAAATTGACTTTTCAAATCGGTTACAGAAAGGAAAAAAAATTAACCCTTCCCCCCCTTAACCCCTCCCCCCTAACATATTTCTATAGGAGAAAAAAAGAAGAAAAAAGAAAGAAAGAATCCTTGGATATTGGAAAATCCCCACACGCTCCACTGAGTTCATAATAGCTTTAATATGTATATTTATTTCTTTCCCCAGATAGCCAATAATCTTATCTTTGGAGCACCTATATATTTAATCCTATTTTTTGTAAATAAGGGCACCAAATTTTCAGAAATATTTCATATTTATCTCTTAAATTATAAGTAATTTTTTCAAGTGGAATGCAGCTAAAAATTTCATTCTTCCAACGATCTATACTTAAGTATGAATCCGATTTCCAAGTAACTGCAATAGCCTTTTTGGCTACTGCCAATGCAATTTTTATGAATTCTTTCTGATATTTATTCAATTTGGATTTCAATTTTATCCCTTCAATATCGCCTAGTAAAAATAATGTTGGATTATGTGGAAGTTGTATTCCAATAATTTGTTCCAGTAAAACTCTTAAATTTGTCCAAAAAGGTTGAATTTTAAAACAAGACCAAGTAGAGTGTAAAAAAAGTACCAATTTCTTGATTACATCGAAAACATTGATCAAATAAATTTGAGTTTTATCTATTTTTTTGTGGTGTAATAGATATTTGATGTAAAAAGTTATATTGTACTAATCTTAGTCAAACATTTATTGTATTTGTCATACTGTCAAGACATAATCTTGACCAACTTGTTTCATCAATTTTAGTATTCAAATCAGTTTCCCATTTTTGTCTTAACTTATGAATTTCTTGTTTAATTGCCTGTTTTTGAATCAAATTATACATACCAGAAATAAAGTTTTTAATTTTTCCTTTATGAATTAAAGTTTCTATTTCATTAGGTCTCGGCAATAACATTGTTTGACCCAGTTTATCTCTTAAATAAGCCCTTAATTGGAAATAACAGAAAAGAATGTAATTTGATATTTTATATGTATTCTTTAATTGGTCAAGTGACATTAATATACCGCCTTCAAAACATTCTCCTGTATTATCTAATCCCTTTGTGAAACCAGTTATATAAAAGTTGATTATCCATTGTAAAAGGGATAAGTTTATTTTGAGTTAAAGGTCTCTTTGCTAATAAAGATTTCTTTATCTCATCAACATTTATCTTATTCCATAAATCAATCAAATGTTTTAGTATAGGAGGTTCTTTCTTTTCCCATATCCATTTAGATTCCCATTTATATATAAAATCTTCTGGTATATTTTCTCCTATTTTAGCTAATTCTATTCTAATCCATGCCGGTTTATCTTCATCAAAAAAAGATGCAATAAATCTAAGTTGATTTGCTTTGTAATAATTCTTAAAATTTGGTAATTGTAACCCTCCTAGGTCAATTTTCCATGTCAGTTTTTCCAGCGATATTCTTGACATCTTACCTTTCCAAAGGTATTTCCTCACATTTATTTAACTCTTGAAAAAACTTCTGCGGTAATTGTATTGGTAGTGTTTGGAATAAATATTGTAATCTAGGGAATATATTCATTTTTACAGCATTGACTCTACCTATTAATGTTATTGGTAACACTATCCATTTATCAAGATCCTCTTGAATTTTTTTCAATAATGGCAAATAATTTAATTTATATAAATGCTTTATATCATCATCAACTGTTATACCTAAATACTTTATGCCATTAATCAGCCATCTAAATTGAGTTATTAATTGACATTGACTATAATCTCCTTTGGTAAGGAATAGAATTTCACTTTTATCCCAATTTATTTTGTACCCTGATGTTTTCCCATATTCTTCCAATCTAGAAGATAATTTACGCAACAAATGCAATGGGTTAGTTAGATAAATCAGAACATCATCAGCAAATAAGTTAATCTTGTAATCCTCCTGATTAACTCTGAAACCCATAATATCTGAGTCAGTTCTAATTAATTCAGCTAATGGTTCTATCACCAACACAAATAAAGCAGGTGATAATGGACAACCTTGTCTAGTTGACCTTGTTAACTGAAATTATATTGAAATTTGCCCATTTGTCACCACTTTAGCTTTGGGGTTAGTATTTAAGGTTTTAATCCATTTTATTAAAGATACTCCCAATCCATATTTTTCCAATACCTTAAATAAAAAAATCCCATTCCAATCTATCAAATGCTTTTTCTGCATCCAAAGCAACTGCCACACTCATTTCTTCCCTCTTTTGTGCCAAATGAATTATGCTAAGTAACTGAGTTACATTATTTGCCGATTGTCTATTTTTAATAAATCCTGTTTGGTCCATGTGTATTAATTTTGGTAAGTATTTAGATAATCTATTAGATAAAATCTTTGCTATTATTTTATAGCCTGTGTTCAACAAAGAAATAGGTCTATATGATGTTGGCTTTAAAAGATCTCTCTTTTTTTGGCAATACTATTAAAATAGCTGTCGAAAAAGATTCTGGAAGTTTATGCAGTCTTTCTGCTTGGTGTATTAGCTCCATAAAAGGAGGAATTAATAAATCTTTAAACTTTTCGTAAAATTCAGGCGGAAAACCATCTTCTCCTGGAGACTTATTACTCTGAAATAATCCTAGAGCTTCTTTGACCTCTTTTAATGTAAAAAGCACATCTAATCCCTTCTGTTCTTCCGAATTCAATTTTGGGAGAGTTATTTGTGATAAAAACCTTTCTATCTCAACAATATCATTTTGTGATTCTGATTGATACAGTTCAGAATAAAAAAATTTAAGTTTCATTGATTTCTAAAGGTTTATAAGTAATTTTATTTACACTTGTTTTAATTGCATTTATCGTTTTGGAGGCCTGGTCTGTTTTTAACTGGCAAGCAAGAATCTTGTGTGATCTTTCACCTAGTTCATAGTATCTCTGTTTAGTTCTCATAATTGCTTTTTCTGTTTGGTATATCTGAAGTGTATTATATTGCAGCTTCTTATTAACTTTGTTTTTCTTCTGTCATATATCTTTGAGATTCTTTTTCTAATTTTGTAATCTCTTTTTCCAATTGTTCTATTTATACCATATATTCCTTCTTAATTTTAGAAGTATAACTTATTATCTGGCCTCTCAAATATGCCTTTATCGCTTCCCATAATATAAATTTATCATCAACTGAATGTGAGTTTGTATCTAAAAAAAAAACTGAATCTGTTTTTTCATAAAATCACAAAAATCTTGACATTTTAATAATATTGAATTAAATCTCCATCTGTAAATCGATTCCTCCTTATCCATCATTAGCATTGTCATTATCACAGGGGAATGATCTGACAATATGCTTGGTTTATATTCCATATTTTTCACTCTGTCTTGAATATTTGCTGATAGTAGGAAAAAATCTATCCTTGAATAAGTTTTGTGTCTATTTGAATAAAATGAATAATCTCTTTCTCTTGGGTTAATTCAGCCCTTGATGTTGTGCCGACCCATATATTCCTTTTTAATAAAAGTACTAAACCCACATTACCCCGTAACCCTCTGTTTTTCTTTCATCCATGTACCTGTCCAAGAGGCTCTTAAATATCCCTAATGTTTTAGCCTCCACCACCATCCCTGGCAAGTCATTCCAGGCACCCACAACTCTCTGTGTAATTAAAAAAAAACCCAAACAAACAAACAACTTACCCCTGATGTCTCCACTAAACATCCCTCCCTTAATTTTGTACATATGCCCTCTAGTGTTTACTGTTCGTACCCTGGGAAATAGGTACTGGCTATCCACCCTATCTATGCCTCTCATAATGTTATAGACCTCTATCAAATCCCCTCTCATCCTTCTATGCTTTAAAGAGAAAAGTCCCAGCTGTGCTAACTTTGCCTCATAAGACTTGTTTTCCAATCCAGGCAACATCCTGGTAAATTTCCTCTGCACCCTCTCCATAGCTTCCACATCCTTCCTATAATGAGGTGACCAGAATTGAACAAATACTGTTAAGTGCGGTCTCACCAGAGATTTGCGGAGTTGCAATATGACCTCTCTATTCTTGTACTCAATCCCCCTGTTAATGAAGCCTAGCATCCCATAGGCCTTCTTAACTACCCTATCAACCTGTGCAGCGACCTTGAGGGATATATGGATTTGAACCCCCAAGGTCCCTCTGTTCATCCACACCCTTAAATAACCGACCATTAACCCTGTACTCAGCCTTCTGGTTTGTCTTTCCAAAATGCATCACCTCACACTTATCCAGATTGAACTCCATCTGCCATTTTTCTACCCAGTTCTGCATCCTGTCTATATTGTCTTGTAACCTTCAACAACCTACAGCTCCATCCACAACTCCTCCAATTTTCCTGTCATTGGCAAACTTACTCACCCATCCTTCTGCCTCTTCATCCAGGACATTTATAAAAACCACAGAGAGCAGGGGTCCCAGGACAGATCCTTGCAGTATTCCACTAGTCACTGACCTCCAGGCAGAATACTTTCCCTCCACTACTACCCTCTGCTTTCTTCTGTAAGCCAATTTTTTATCCAAACAGCCAAGGTTCCACTGATCCCGTGCCTCATGACTTTCTGGATGAGTTTCTTATGGGGAACCTTGTCAAATGCCTTGCTAAAATCCATGTAGACCACATCTACCACCCTACCCACATTGGTTTGTTTTGTTACCTCCTTTAAAAAAACCTCAAAGATCATAGCTACTGCTCCAGCTATCTCTTCTCTTTTCTCACTTCCCACAGCAACCTGGCGTATATCACGTCCAGCCCTGGAGACTTACCAATCTTGATATTTTTAAGAAAATTCAACACTACTTCTTCCTTAGTCTCCACGTTGTCCAGCACACAGCTCTGTTTTATTTCGACCTCACCCTGATCAAGGTCCTTTTCACTTGTGAATACTGAAGCATATTCATTTAGGACCTCACCAACCACCTCTGTCTCCAGGCTCATGTTGTCTTCTTTATCCTTTAGCGGCCCCACCTTCATTCTTGTCATCCTTCTGTTCTTCACATACGCATAGAACACCTTGGGGTTCTCCTTAATCCTACATGCCAAGACCTTCTCATGCCCCCTTTGAGCTCTCCTCAGTCCTTTCTTAAGCTTTCTTAATATATACAGTGGCAAACAAATATTTGTGCACCCCTGGTCAAGATTTCTGTTGCTGTGAATAGTTAAGTGAGTAGAAGATGAACTGATCTCCAAAAGTCATAAAGTTAAAGATGATACCTTTTCAACATTTTAAGCAAGATTAGTGTATTATTTTTGTTTTGTACAATTTTAGAGTGGGAAAAGGAAAGGAGCACCATGCAAAAGTTTGGGCTCCGCAAGAGATTTGAGCTCTCATAACTTTTGCCAAGGTCTCAGACCTTAGTTAGCTTGTTAGGGCTATGGCTTGTTCACAGTCATGGTTAGGAAAGGCCAGGTGATGCAAATTTCAAAGCTTTATAAATACCCTGACTCCTCAGACCTTGTCCCAACAATCAGCAGCCATGGATTCCTCTAAGCAGCTGCAAATAAATGATGCCCACAAAGCAGGAGAAGGCTGTAAGAAGATAGCAAAGTGTTTTCACATAGCTGTTTCCTCAGTTCGTAATGTAATTAAGAAATGACAATTAACAGGAACAGTGGAGGTCAAGTTGAGGTCTGGAAGACCAAGAAAACTTTCTGAGAGAACTGCTCATGGGAAAGGCAAATCAAAGCCCCCGTTTGACTGCAAAGACTTTCAGGAACATTCAGCAGACTCTGGAGTGGTGGTGCACTGTTCTACTGTGCAGTGATACCTGCACAAATATGACCTTCATGGAAGAGTCATCAGAAGAAAACCTTTCCTGCATCCTCTCCACAAAATTCAGCATCAGAAGTTTGCAAAGGAACATCTAAACAAGCCTGATACAAATTTGTGGATGGACCTCAAAAGAGCAGTGCATGCAAGACTGCCCAAGAATCTCACAGAACTAGAAGCCTTTTGCAAGGAAGAATGGGCAAAAATCCCCCAAACAAGAATTGAAAGACTCTTAGCTGACTACAAAAAGCATTTACAAGCTGCGATACTTGTCAAAGGGGGTGTTATTAAGTACTGACCATGCAGGGTGCCCAAACTTTTGCTTCGGGCTCTTTTCCTTGTTATTTTGGAACTATAAAAGATGGAAATTAAAAAAATAAACGCTTAAAGTATTGAAGAAGTGTGTCATCTTTAACTTTATGCCTTTTGGAAATCAGGTCATCTTTTACTTGCTTAGGTACTCACAGTAACAGAAATTTTGACCGGGGTGCCCAAACTTTTGCATATCACTGTATATGGAATGAGCTGCCAGAGGAAGTGGTTGAGGCAGGAATAAAAGACCTGTTAAAAGAAACTTAGTCAAGTACATGGATTCAAAGGTTCATTTATTATCAAAGTATACAACTTGAAATTTTTCTCCGGGTAGGAAAGATTTGGAGACATATGGGTTAAACACAGCAAATGGCCAGCTTATTTGGCATGGACAAGTTCTCCAGTGATCTTTTTTTCCCCATGCCATAATACCCTGACTCTGTGAATACCTGGCCTCAGCACTTATCACTGTGGTACCCATTAGACATTGCAAAAAATACCTTTTTTTAATCCTTTTTCCTATTTGTACTGTGTCAGCCCCCACTCCCCAATCTCATGGTCTTTAATTTTACACACAGTCTTTGAATGTAGAATTTTATCAAAGGATTTCTGAAAATCCAAATACCATCACTATATTCTTCACTCTTCCTCACTCAGAGAGAGGTGAGAGTGTGGAACAAGCTACCAGTGCAAGTGGTGGATGCAGGGTCGATTTCAACATTTAAGAGAAACTTGGATAGGTACGTGGATGGGTGGGGTATGGAGGGCTGTGGTTGATGGCATTAGGCAGATTCATACTTTGGCACAGACTAGATTGGCCACAGGACTCATTTCTATGACTATATTCAATGCTTCTCTCTCATCCTTATTCTGAGGGGAGAAAACAGGAATTATCAAATGTAATGTCCCTTCCCATTAATCTATTTTTGACCACCTAACATTGATTTTTTAATAAATGATTTGTTATCACATGCTTTGCCATGAACTTTAGCATATTATATGGAATATTGAATATCCAAGTTCTAATTTCCCATTTTGAAACTCAGGTGTTATTTACGTTATTATCCCAACACTTTAAGTTTATGTCTTTTTTTATAAGATGTCACCTATTCAGCTTTCCAATAAATCTCACAGGTACAAAAGGAGTGTGGAAGTGGGGTCAGAGTGTGGGAAACAAACCATCTGTTGAGCCAGGTACTAAACCATTGGGATTTCTTTATAGTTGGGTAATAGGTTACTCGGCTTTCCAAAGCAAGGGGGCAGGATGACAGAAGGACTCTGTCATAGCAGAGTTCAGAACACCAGAAAATATTACTGACTCACTTCAGTAGAATGGACAAAAAAAGGATTTTTTTTTAGTCAATTTCAGTATATTGGTTCCTAGGACGTAGAAAATGCACCATGGCAGCATAACAAATAATTGGGAAAGAAAATAGTGTTGAACATGTGAAATGTGTTTGAACAAAACACACAAAATGCTGGTGGAACGTAGCAGGCCAAGCAGCATCTATAGGAAGAAGTACAGTTGGCGTTTTGGGCTGAGACCCTTCTTCAGGACTATCTGAAAGAAAAGATAGTAAGAGATTTGAAAGAGGGAGGAGGAGGAGGGGGAAATCCTAAATGATAGGAGAAGACAGGAGGGGGTGGGATAACGCTAAGAGCTGGGAAGGTGATTGGCAAAAAGGACACAGAGCTGGAGAAGGTAAAGGATCATGGGACAGGAGGCCTAGGGAGAAAGAAAGGGGGAGGGGTCACCAGAGAGAGATGGAGGACAGGCAAGGAGTGATTGCGAGAGGGACAGAGAGAGGGAAAAAAAGGAGAGTGGGGGGAAGAACTAAATAAATAAGGGATGCAGTAAGAAGGGGAGGAGGGGCATTAACGAAAGTTAGAGAAATCAATGTTCATGCCATCAGGTTGGAGGCTACCCAGACAGAATATCAGGTGTTGTTCCTCCAACCTGAGGTTGGCTTCATCTTGACAGTAGAGGAGGCCATGGATAGACATATCAGAATGGGAATGGGACGTGGAATTAAAATGTGTGGTCACCGGGAGATCCCGATTTCTCTGGCGGACAGTGCGTAAGTGTTCAGCAAAACGGTCTCCCAGTCTGCGTCGGGTCTCACCAGTATTGGTGATTGATAATACCTATAGAGAGATAGTGGACAGCTCTTCCATGACAGTCCCCCTCAAAAAACGATATATAGTTTCAGATGCTGTTGGAGAGGTTGACCTGACAAAGGAAGACCACTGCGAACGGGACTCTGGCACTCTGCCCAGTGCCGTGATCAAGAGAGCAAAGAGAAATGCCGTAGTTATAGGGGATTCCATAGTGAGGGGAACCGACAAGAGATTCTGTGAGCTGGACAAGGATACCCGGGTGGTGTGTTGCCTCCCTGGTGCCAGGGTATGGGATGTCTCCGATCAGGTCCAGAGTATTCTGAGAAGAGAGGGCAAGCAGCCAGAAGTCTTGGTACATGTTGGTACCCATGACATAGAAAGAAAAAGAGAGGAGGTCCTGAAGGAAGATTACTGGGAGCTAGGAAGAAAATTGAAAAGCCAGACCTCCAGAGTAATTATCTCAGGATTACTGCCTGAGCCCCACGCTAATGAAGGTAAGAATAGCAGAATTAAGCAGGTGAATGTGTGGCTAAGTAGCTGGTGCAGGGGGCAGGGCTTCAAATTCTTAGATCATTGGGATCCATTTTGGGGGAGTTATGACTTGTACAAAAACGATGGGTTACACCTGAACTCAAAGAGTACTAATATCCTGTCGGGATTGTTTAATATAGCTGTTAGGGAGGGTTTAAACTAAGTTGGCAGGGAGAAGGAAACCAAGGTATTAGAGTCGAGGAAGAGGAAAATAGAAATAAGTCAAAGATGCTGTGCAGCAAAGAGATCAAGAAGGACAGGCAGGTGAGTAGACAGGATAATTTGCTGTGTGATAGAAATATAGCAAAATCGGTAACAGAATCTGATCTAAATGTACTGTACTTAAATGCGCACAGCATTAGAAATAAAATGGATGACCTTGTTGTACAGCTACAGGCTAAAAGATATGACATTGTGGCCATCACCAAATCATGGCTAAATGATGGATGTGATTGGGAGCTGAATGTCCAAGTATACACTGTGTATAGGAAAGATAGGAAGGTAGGTAAAGGGGGTGGCATGGCCCTGATGGTAAGCAACGATATCAAATCACTAGAAAGAAGGGACATAGGATCAGAAGAGGTAGGGTCGAGTTAAGAAATGGCAAGGGTAAAAAGACACTAATAGCAGTTATATACAGGCCTCCCAAACAGCAGCCGGGATGTAGACTACAAGTTACAGCTGGAAATAGAAAACGCATGTCAGAAGGAAAATGTCAAGATAACTATGGGAGATTTTAATATGAAAGTGAATTGGGAAAGTCAGGAAGATACTGGATCTCAGGAGAGGGAGTTTGTAGAATGCCTACGGGATGGCTTTCTGGAGCAGCTTGTCCATAAGCCCACCAGGGGATCAGCTGTTTTGGATTGGGTGCTGTGTAATGAACCTGAGGTGATTAGGGAGCTAGAGGTAATGGAACCCCTTGGAAGTAGTGATCGTAATATGATCGAGTTCAGTTTCAAATTTGAAAAGGAGAAGCTGGTATCAGGTGTATTGATATTTCAGTGGAACATACAGTGTTATGAGAGAGGAACTGGCCCAAGTTGATTGGAAAAGTAAGCTAGATGGAGGGGCGGTAGAGCAGAATTGGATGAAATTCCTGCAAGAAATAAGGAAATTGCAGGAAAAATACATTCCAAGAAAAAAGAAAATCATGAATGGAAAAATGGCAAAAATGTGGCTAACGAGAGAGGTTAGGGCTAAAATAAAAGCAAAAGAGGCAGCATACAAGGAAGCAAAAATTAGTGGGAAAACTGAGGACTGGACGACTTTTAAAAACTTACAAAAGGAAACTAAGAAAGTCATTAGGAAAGAAAAGATGAATTATGGACAGAAGTTGGCAATTAACATTAAAAAAGGATACTGAGTTTTTTTTAATATATGAAGAGTAAGAGTGACACGGGTAGATATAGGACCAATTGAAAATGATGCTGGAGAAATTATAATGGGTAACAAAGAGATGGCAGAGGAACTAAATGGTGGAGTGGCAGAGCAGACAATGGGCCGAATGGCCTACTTCTGCTCCTTTGTCTTGTGATCTTAGGTCTTTCAGCATTTTGAGCAACTTCTCCTTTGTAATAATAACTACACTCACTTCTCTTCCTTCACACCCTTTGACATCTGGCACAGTGCTCCTGTCTTCCACAGTGCAGACTGATGCAAAATACTCATTTGGTTCATCTGCCATCTCCTTGTCCCCTGGTGTTATTTCTCCGGCCTCGTTTTCTAGCGGTCCTATATCCACTCTCACCTCTTATCTTTTACATACTTGAAAAAGCTTTTACTATCCACTTTATTGTTTGCTAGCTTGCTTTCATATTTTAGAGTAATGTAGAAAACGTACGGCACAATACAGGCCCTTCGCCCCACTAAGTTGTTGTGCTGAACATGTCCCTACCTTAGAAATTACTACGCTCACCTATAGCCCTCTGTTTTTCTAAGCTCCATGTACCTATACAAAAGTCTCTTAAAAGACCCTATCGTATCCACCTCCACCACCGTTGCCGGCAGCCCATTCCATGCACTCACCACTCTCTGCGTTTTTAAAAAAAAACCAACTTACCCCTGACATCTCCTCTGTACCTACTCCCCAGCACCTTAAACCTGTGTCCTCTTGTGTTAGCCATTTCAGCCCTGGGAAAAAGCCTCTTGACTATCCACACGATCAATGCCTCTCATCATCTTATACACCTCTATCAGGTCACATCTCATCCTCCGTCGCTCCAAGGTGAAAAGGCTGAGTTCACTCAACCTATTCTCATAAGGCACACTCCCCAATCCAGGCAACATCCTTGTAAATCTCCTCTGCACCCTTTCTATGGCTACCTATGTCGTTGGTACCAATATGTACCATGACCTCTGGCTGTTCTCCCTCCCACTACAGGACATCTTGGACACGATCTGAAATATCCCAGACCCTGGCTCCTGGGAGGCAAACTACCATCCAAGTTTCTTTCCTGCATCCACAGAATTGCTTATCTGACCCCCTAACTATAGAGTCCCCTATCACTACTGCCTTCCTCTTCCTTTCCCTACCCTTCTGAGCCACAGGGCCAGACTCTGTGCCAGAGGCACTGTTGCTTCCCCCAGGTAGGTTCTCCCCCCCCCCCCCCCAATAGTACTCAAAACAGGAGTATTTATTGTCAAGGGGTATAGCCACAGGGCTATACTCTAGTACCTGACTCTTCCCCTTCCCCCTTCTGACTGTGACACTCACTTCTATCCACTCTTTATTTGCCCTTGAAACAGCAAAATTTTTTCACAAATAAGATCTTATTTAAAAAGAAAGCTTCTGTAGCTGTGTAAACGTGTATTGCAAGGGCAGTAGATATGTGATTAGGATTAGTGAGCTTTGGGCATGATACGTTGGCGCAGTAAGTGTGGCAACACTAGTGTGTCAATGTAAATGTGACAAATAGAGAAACTTTTTATCTTCCTTTCTAACTGGATACCATTGAGCACAACCTCTGCCAGGTCTTTCCAATCAATTTGCACAATAGTTTGTTTTTATGCTTCCTTAAGGGATGTGGACCATTTGGCCCATCGAAGTCCTTAAAGTCCTATTCTCCAAAATTAATGTATTTCATACCTACTCATTAACTCTTTCCATCTACCTGGCATAATTTAACGAGACAATTTCCTAAATTCTAGTTAATTAGGAGGAAAACCAAGCACCCGAGGGAAATAAATGCAGTCATGTATGAAGTCCACACAGAGTCAGAGGTCGGATCAAACCTGGGTCACTGGAACAGTGAGGTGGCAGCTCTTCATGTGATGCCTCGGAGGCGTGACAGGGAATATGGTGATTGACTCTGATACACAAGGTGAATCGTGTGTCACTTCAGAGAGTGGACTAAGAATGTGGAGTTACAAGAAAGGACGTCAGGAAAGCCTTGTGTATATTTAGGATAATTTGCTAACAGATTATTTTAATTCCCGTTTTGTGGATTTGATTTCCCTTCCCCCCCCCCCCCCCGCCCCTCTGAGTTGGTCATCAGTTAAATTGACCAGTCTCACTATCCCTTCATTGATGCATAGCATTAACCAGGAATGGCAGAGTAAGATAGATTTGAAGTATACTTGCTTCTTTCTTGGTGGCAGTCCCAAAGTACAGTATATGCTTACAATAATGAGCCAATTCCAATTAAAAAGTATAAAACATTACTCTTGCACATGTTGAAAGGAAGCTTTAGGGAATTAGCATATGTCAAGTTTAGGCCAGACTAAACATTACATTTGACATTGAAAATTGCTGTGCATGTGGTGTTGAATGAAAATTATTTAACGAAGTTACAGCTGATGAATTCCATGCCTCAAGAGATCTGCTTAATCTCATTCAGACACCCTTCTCCCTCATCAGTTGCTGCAGCACAATAGGAGCCAAATTTGCCATTGAATCCACCCCAACTCGTGGCAGATGAATTCATTGAAGCCCTGCACCTCCTGCAACTCTGTTTGATATTTTGTCTCAAGTGCCATTCCCAAGCCCTGGCTGTTTGCACCACCCTTGCAGTTGATGAGTTCCAAATCATGATCACTCCCTCTTTTAGAGAGGAAAAGTTCCACATTTTCCCTTAAAGTACCTTCTGTTTGTCTCTTAAAATCAGTGCCCCTGCTCATGTGCTTCTCACTGGTCAAAGTTAAATGGGCGGATGCCCTGGCAGGAAAGACAGTGGATCAGCAGTGGCAGATATTCTTGGGCATAATACAAAAGATGCAAAAGCAGTTCATTCCAATGAGAAGGAAGGATTCAAAGAAGGGGAAGGGGCCACAGTGGTTGACAAAGGAAGTCAGAGATTGTATAGCATTAAAGAAAAAGAAGTATGACAGGGCTAAGATGAGTGGGAATACAGATGATTGGGAAAGTTTTAAGGAACAGCAGATCTTAACTAAAAAAGCAATACAGAGAGAAAAAATCAGGTATGAGCTCAGTCTAGCCAGGAATATAAAAGGGGATAGCAAAAGCTTTTTTAGCTATGTGAAGAGAAAGAAGATAGTTAAGAACAATGTTGGCCCCTTGAAGAATGAATTGGGAGAAATTGTTATGGGAAACGTGGAAATGGCAACAGAATTTAATGCATACTTTAGATCTGTCTTCACCAGGGAGGACACAAGCAATCTCCCAGATGTATGGATGGGCCAGGGTCATAAGATATCAGAGGAATTGCAACAGATTGACATTAGGAAAGAAACTGTGATGAGTAGACTGGTAGGACTGAAGGCTAATAAATCCCCGGGTCCAGATGGTCTGCATCCGAGGGTTCTAAAAGAGGTGGCTCAGGAAATTGCGGATGCATTGGTAATCATTTTCCAATGTTCCTTAGATTCAGGATCAGTTCCTGAAGACTGGAGAGTGGCTAATGTTATCCCACTTTTCAAGGGAGGGAAGGAGAAAACTGAGAACTAACGCCCTGTTAGCCTAACGTCAGTCGTGGGGAAGATGCTTGATGCTTGAGTATTAAGGACGAAATAGTGGCATATCTTGATGGCAGTAATAGGATTAGGCCGAGCCAGCATGGATTTACCAAGGGCAAATCATGCTTGACTAATCTGTTGGAGTTTTTTGAGGGTGTAAAACAAGGATGTTAGACGAGGGTAAGCCAGTGGATGTAGTGTACCTAGATTTTCAGAAGGCATTCGATAAGGTGACACATAGGAGATTGGTGAGTAAAATCAGAGCTCATGGCATTGGGGGCAGGGTTTCAACATGGATAGAAAACTGGTTGGCAGATAGAAAGCAAAGGGTAGCAGTGAATGGGTGTTTCTCGGTCTGGCTGGAGGTGACTAGTGGGGTACCACAGGGCTCTGTATTGGGACCACAGCTCTTTACGATTTATGTCAACGATTTGGATGAGGGCATTGAAAACTATATCAGCAAGTTTGCTGACGATACTAAACTGGGTGGCAGTGTGACATGCGAAGAGGACGTTAGGAGAATACAGAGAGACTTGGATAGGCTGGGTGAGTAGGCAGATACTTGGCAGATGTCATTCAATGTGAATAAATGTGAAGTTATCCACTTTGGAAGCAGGAACAAGAGGGCAGAGTATTGTCTGAACGGTGTAGAGTTAGGTAAGGGAGAAATGCAAAGAGACCTAGGAGTCCTAGTTCATCAGTCAATGAAGGTGAATGAGCAAGTGCAACAGGCAGTGAAGAGGCCAAATGGAATGTTGGCCTTTATTACAAGGGGAATTGAGTACAAGAGCAAGGATGTCCTTTTGCATTTGTACAGGGCCCTGGTGAGACCACACCTGGAATATTGTGTACAGTTTTGGTCTCCAGGTTTAAGGAAGGACATTCTGGCAATTGAGGAAGTGCAGCGTAGATTCACTAGGTTGATTCCTGGGATGGCAGGGCTGTCTTATGCAGAGAGATTGGAGAGATTGGGCTTGTACACACTGGAATTGAGGAGATTGAGAGGGGATCTGATTGAAACGTTTAAGATAATTAAAGGATTTGATAGGATTGAGGCAGGAAATATGTTCCAGATGTTGGGAGAGTCCAGTATCAGAGGGCATGGATTGAGAATAAGAGGTCAGTTATTTAAAACAGAGTTGAGGAAAAACTTCTCCCAGTGAGTTGTGGAGGTGTGGAATGCACTGCCTCGGAAGACGGTGGAGGCCAATTCTCTGGAAGCTTTCAAGAAGGAGCTAGATAGATATCTGATGGATAGGGGAATCAAGGGATATGGGGACAAGGCAAGGACTGGGTATTGATAGTGAATGATCAGCCATGATCTCAGAATGGCGGTGCAGACTCGAGGGGCCGAATGGTCTACTTCTGCACCTATTGTCTATTGTCAGGTGGGAGGAGCAACATCTTATTGAGGTATCTCCCTTGATCCCTCTTCATCTCTTATAGGTGGGCTCCAACCTGGTGGCATGGGAATTGATTTCTCCAAATTCCGGTAGTTTTTTTCCACACTCCTCTTCATTCTTGATTTTTCTACTCTGGCCTTCTTATCTCTTCTCCCCACCTGTACGTTACCTACTCCTGGTTCCCATCCTTCCATTTTTCTCATGATGCACTCTCCTCTCTTACCAGATTCCTTCTCCAGCCCTTTACCTTTTCCACTTAACACCTCCCAGCTTCTTTATTTTCCCCTGCCCCATCTGGCTTCACCTATCACCTAGCTTGTCTTCCTTTCCCCTCCCTCTCCCCTTCTTATTCTGGCATCTACCCCCTTTCTTTCCAGTCTCGATGAAGGATCTCAAATCAAAGCATTGAGTGTTTATTCATTTCCATAAATTAGAATAGGGTTTAATATTACTGGATTATGTCATAAAATTTAAGTAGTCCAAAAAAAAAGTAGTGAGGTAGTGTTCATGGGTTCAATGTCCATTTAGAAATCGGATGGCAGAGGGAAAGAAGCTGTGCCTGAATTCAGGCTTCTGTACCAGTGAAGGAGGGAGAGCATGTTCTAGGTGCTGGTCCTTGATGATGGAAGTCACTTGAGGCACTGCTTCTTGAAGATGTCTCGGTTACTACAGAGGCTAGTATGTTTTGCTGAAGCTGACTAATTTTACACCTCTCTGCAGCTTGCTACAATCCTCCCCCCCCCATAATGAACACCATAATTCCCTCCAGGCTTGACGAAGGTCGGAGGCCTCGGCCTTCGTCCTGCCTTGTACAGCTGGATACTGGTTTTCCTGTCAGATCACCAGCAGGTGGTAAGAGTGGGCTCCCTTATCTCGACACCTCTGAACCTCAGCACAGGTGCCCCCACAGCACCAATCTGCTCATTAAATTTGCTAATGATACTACATTGACTGGCCTTATCTCAAATCATAACGAGGCAGTTTACAGAGAAGAAGTCATCACTCTGACACAACGACTCAGGAGGAATGGAGACACCCCTGACACCCCTCCTCCCCTTTCTTGATCTTTCTGTCTCTATTCTCGAGACAGTTTATCTACTGATACCTACAATAAGCTGTTACGAAATCCCAAAACTGGGTCACTTACCAGCAAAGATAGAGAGGTCCGTTGAAGTCTGATGGTACTATTTTTAAAAGTATTTATTGATAAAGGGGCACAAAAATAAGATTAATGCAATCATACAGATAATATACATCGTCAATACTAAATCTAAAAGCGCAGGTATAATAATAACCAATAAGCAATAGCTCTATCATTGTCTGTGGGAAAATGTATTGTCCGATGGAAATATAAAAGTCACTGTTAGTTCTTTCAAGCTGCAGCGTTTTGGGTTTAAGAGAGAGACGGTTTAAACTTGCCCAGACTTTTGTGATGCCAATCAGTTGAGTCGGGGAGTTGATTTCCCCGTTGATAGCTAAAAGCCGTTTTCCCTGTAACAAGCCACCAGTTCCAGGTAACGGAACTGAACGCACGTGGCCTCCTTCAAAATGGCTTCCCGTTATCACGGGAGTGCTAGCATTTCTTCTGGTGCATCTGAGGGGCTGTTCCCAGAGACCCTCTTTTATTCTGACTCGCAGGGTCGTAGATGTCAATCAGGTTGGGGTGATGCAATCTCTCCCTCAACCTGCCCACTTTGCCCGAGGACGTTCATGTAGCATAGTCTCCAATCCACAAAATTCGCCTTCCGGTGACAATGGCCATGTCCCGTAGCTTTACATCACTGGGGGAACGAGACATTCCGCACGTCTGTGTGTGTCCCCCTCCCCCTCCCCCTCCCCCCCCTCCCCCCCTCCCCCCCTCCCCCCCTCTCCTGGGCCCCCTGACCCAACCCAACAGTGATCTTGCGATTCTCACAAAGGAGGGGGCTGCAGGCATAACAAAGCCTACAGACTCTCACAGCTACCTGGACTATTCCTCTTCCCACCCTGTCTCTTGCAAAAGTGCCATCCCCTTCTAGCAATTCTTCCATCTCCACCACATCTGCTGTCAGGATGAGCCTTTTCATTCCAGGACATAGGAGATGTCTTTTTTTTAAAGAAAGGGGCTTCCCTTCCTCCACCATCAACTCTGTTCTCAAACGCATCTCTCCCATTTCACGCACGTCTGCTCTCACCCTTTTCTCCCACCACCCCACTAGGGATAGGGTTCTCCTTGTCCTCACCAACCATCCCACCAGCCTCCGGGTCCAATGTATAATTCTCCGTAACTTTGGCCACCTCCAACGGGATCCCACCACCATGCATTCTTTCCCTCTTCCCCCCCCCCCCCGCTTTCCACAGGGATTGCTCCCTACGCAACTCCCTTGTCCGTTAATAACCCCCCCATCCCTTCCCACTGATCTCCCTTCCGGCACTTATCCTTGTAAGCAGAACAAGTACTACACCTGCCCTTACGTTTCCTCCCTCACCACCATTCAGGGCCCCAGCCAGTCCTTCCAGCTGAGGTGACACTTCACCTGTGAGTCAGCTGGTGTGATATACTGTGTCCGGTGCTTCTGGTGCGGTCTTCTATATGTAACCCCCTGGGTCGCCTCAGGCTCGCTCAGCTCGTTCTTGTCTAGGGGGAGCAGCCTTCGGCCCCGCCAAACTGGGTAATCAGCTGGTGTGGATGCTGTGTGATGTCCCCGCCTCACCCAAAAACAGACAGCACACCATATGCGATTAAATTAGTACAATTTATAAAGGTTACTATAACTAAGTGATTAATAACGATACAGTATATATGAAGAGAAAATTAAAGAAAAGGTGCCAAACTTATCAAAGTCCAAACCACTTCGTGCACAGCCGTTGGAGCTCAATTTCTGAAGTCTTCTGGCCACCATTCGATCCCCTCCGAACTCCTCGACTCGCAGCTCAGGACCCTCCGAACTCCTCGGACTCTCCAAACAGCTCAGGACCCTCCGAGTGGTCAACCAAGCACATCTAGCTTCATCCCCCCCCCCCCCCCGAAGAATCTCCCGGCCTCGGACCCCCCTTTGGGGTCCGATCCTCGCCCAGCTTAGAGCATTGCGTCCTCTCTCTCGACCCCCTCGCGCCGATCTGCCCAAAAGCCCGTCAACAAAAGCTTACAGACTCAGAAGAAAGAACATTAATCCCCATTTGGTTTACAAAGGAATACCATTCTCGTTATCAGTAAATTAGCATTCCTGCGAGTTAACAAAAGGAAACCCTTTCCCAACAAAAAGAAAAAAAAGAAACCCCCTTTACATATATATTGGTGAGACCCAACGTGGACTGACTGGAAGACCGTTTTGCTGAACACCTACGCTCTGTTCGCCAGAGAAAGCAGGATCTCCCAGTGGCCACGTTTTAATTCCATGTCCCATTCACATTCTGATATGTCTATCCGTGGCCTTCTCTACTGTCAAGATGAAGCCACAATCAGGTTGGAGGAACAACACCTTATATTCCGTCTGGGTATCCTCCATAAACATTAATTTCTCTAATTTCTGTTGATGCCCCCTCCCCTTCTTACCCCATCCCTTATTTATTATTTCCCCCCTTTTTTCTTTTCTCTCTTTTTTACTCTGCCCCTCTCACAATCACTCCTTGCCTGTTCTCCATCTCCCTCTGGTGCTCTCCTCCTCCCTTCTTTCTCCCTAGGCCTCCCATCCCATGATCCTCTTCCTTCTCCGGCTCTGTATCCCTTTTGCCAATCAACTTTCCAGCTCTTAGCTTCATCCCTCCACCTCCTGTCTTCTATCATTTTAGATCTCCCCCTCCCCATCCCACTTCCAAATCTCTTACTATCTTTTTGTTCAGTTAGTCCTGATGAAGGGTCTTGGCCTGAAACGTCAACTGTACTTCTTCTTAGGTTCCACCAGCATTTTGTGTGTGTTGCTTGAATTTCCAGCATCTGCAGATTTCCTTATATATAGGTGTGGGAACAGTTCACTGTTGGAGTGAGTGAAGTTATCCCCTCTCATTCAAGATCCTGATTGTTGGGGATGTCGTTGCTGATAATAAAATAACTGGACCTAGAACGCATGCATTCTGACGACTCAGCCACACTTTATTTTACCTCTGCACAAGCATGGCCTGTCATTGACACTGTTTTGAAACCGGGGCAGAAAAACGCTATTTTTTATACAGAATTGGCTAATCAGTTACAGATATTGATCATTTGGTAAGTTGTATACATTTGTATTCCTTACTTGCGAGATCAGTGGCCATTCACAATAGTTCAAAATACATTTATTATCAAAGTGTGTATACATCATAGAACCTTGAGATTTGTCTCCTTAGAAAGCCTTAGAAACAAAGAAAGCCAATAGAACCTATATATTAAAAAAAATCAAGTACCCGATGTGAAGGGGCGGGGGGATGACAAATCATGCAAAGGATAACTGCAACCAAATAGTGTTCTGAACTGAAGCCAACAGAATCCAAGACCCGTAGTTCAGTGTAGCACAGAGTAAACATGTAGATGAGTAGAAGTGTTAAATGTCAATATAAACTACAGATGACACTTTAAAGTTAGTGAAGCAATTGTCCCTGAGTTGTTGGGTGTGTTTTACATTCTTCTGTTATTGCTGTCTTGTCTGGGTTTGACTACATAACCCTTCAATCATCCTCGCCTGGATGTTGGATTTAGAACTTGCCTTACCACATCTCCCACCAGGAGTAAAATTCTTACCAAATGAAAAGTGAGGGGTGGAAATATTGAAAGCCGAGAGCAGGGAAGTGAAGACTGCCCCCAGGTGCATGGAGACAAATTGCCTTTTGAACTAAATCTGATCTGTGGAATTCTTAATTTGCAACTTGAGACCTGTAAGATTGTTTCCATTGTGTTTCTTTTAATCTACCGTGAATGCGATAAGATGAATCTCAGGGTGGTATCATATAGTCACATACTTTGGCAATAAATTTGCTAATAAACTTCAGAATCAGAATTATTATCACCGGCATATGACGTGAAATTTGTTAACTTAGCAGCAGCCCAGTTCAATGCAATGCATAATCTAGCAGAGAGAAAAAATAATAAATAATAATAATAATCAATAAACAAGTAAATCAATTACATATATTGAATAGATTTTTAAAATGTGCAAAATCAGAAATAGTGAATATTTTTTTATAAAAGGGAGGTGGTGTCCAAAGAATCAATGTCCACTTAGGAATCGGATGGCAGAGGGAAAAAAGCTGTTCCTGAAATGATGAGTGTGTGTTTTCAGGCTTCTGTACCTTCTACCTGATGGTAACAGTGAGGAAAGAGCATGCCCTGTGTGCTGGAGGTCCTTCTGGGTACTTTGTAGGCTAGTACCCAAGATGGAGCTGACTAGATTTACAACCTTCTGTAGCTTCATTTGGTCCTGTGCAGTAGCCCCTCCATACCAGACAGTGATGCAGCCTGTCAGAATGCTCTTCATGGTACAACTATAGAAGTTTTTAAGTGTATTTGTTGACACGCCAAATCTCTTCAAACTGCTAATAAAGTATAGCCACAGTCTTGACAGTCTCAGAGATCTTGACACCCAGGAACTTGAAACTGCTCACTCTCTCCACTTCTGATCTCTCTGAGGATTGGTATGTGTTCCTCTGTCTTACCCTTCCTGGTCCATAAACAGCTCTTTCGTCTTACTGATGTTGAGTGTCAGGTTGTTGCTACAACACCACTCCACTAGTTGGAATATCTCACTCTCATCACCACCTGAGATTCTACCAACAATCATCAGTAAATTTGCAAAGCATTCTCCGTTTCAATGTCCAAATTTTAAATCGCTTTTAGGTGACTGGTTTATTTAGAAACTGTTCTCCGCATGACACTAAGAATTTGGACAAAATAATTAGCTTCTATCTCGACTGAGCAGGGATGCAGTTGGAAAGATATCTAAAACATTAGAGGCTGAAAATTGGCAGCAGGTTATTTCCAATATGAATGATTCCAGGAATGAAAGGGTTAGCATATGAGAAGCATTTGATGACTCTGGGCCTGTTCTCACTGGAATTTAGAAGAATGAGGTGGTGGGTGGGGGTGATACCTCATTGAAACCTATCAAATATTGAAAGGTCTAAACAGAATAGATGTTGAAAGAATGTTTCCTTCAGTGGAGGAGTCTTGGACATAAGGGTACAGCTTCAGAATATAGGGACATCCATTTAGAACAAAGATGAGGAAGGAATTTCTTTAGTCAGTGGAATTCATTGCCATGGACGGCTGTGGAGGCTGAGTCATTTGGTATATTTAGATGGAGTTCAGTCGGTTCTTGTTTAGTTAGGGTGTCAAAGGTTACAGGAGAAAAGGTAGGAGATTGGTACCGAGAGGGAAGTGGATTAGCCATGATGGATTGTTGGGGCAGACTCAATGGGCAGAATGGCCTAATTTCCCCTTTCTCTTACATAGAAACTTAGAAAGCCTGCAGCACAATACAGGTTCTTTGGCCCACAAAGTTGTGCCGAACATGTCCCTACCTTAGAAATTACTAGGGTTACCCCTAGCCCTCTATTTTTCTAAACCCCATGTACCTATCCAAAAGTCTCTTAAAAATAATGGTACATAGTTCCCTGAAAGTGGAATCTCATGTGGATAGGGTGGTGAAGAAAGCTTTTGGTATGCTGGCCTTTATAAATCAGAGCATTGAGTATAGGAATTGGGATGTAATGTTAAAATTGTACAAGGCATTGGTAAGGCCAAATTTGGAGAATTGTGTACAGTTCTAGTCACCGAATTATAGGGAAGATGTCAACAAAATAGAGAGAGTACAGAGAAGATTAACTAAAATGTTCCCTGTGTTTCAGCACTTAAGTTACAGAGAAAGGTTGAACAAGTTAGGTCTATTCTTTGGAGCGTAGAAGGTTGAGGGGGGACTTGATAGAGGTATTTAAAATTATGAGGGGTATAGATAGAGTTGACGTGGATAGGCTTTTTCCATTGAGAGTAGGGGAGATTCAAACAAAAGGACGAGTTGTGAGTTAAGGGGCAAAAGTTTAGGGGTAACACGAGGGGGATCTTCTTTACTCAGATTGTGGTAGCTGTGTGGAACAAGCTTCCAGTCGAAGTGGTAGAGGCAGGTTCGGTATTGTCATTTAAAGTAAAATTGGATAGGTATATGGACAGGAAAGGAATGGAGGGTTATGGGCTGAGTGCAGGTCAGTGGGACTAGGTGAGAGTAAGCGTTCGGCACAGACTAGAAGGGCCGAGATGGCCTGTTTCCATGCTGTAATTGTTATATTGTTATATGGACCCTATCCTATTGGCTTCCACCACCGTTGCTGGCAGCCCATTCCACACACTCACCACTCTGCGTAAGAAAAAAAACAACAACTTATCCCTAACATCTTCTCTGTACTTACTCCCAAGTACCTTAAACCTGTGCCCTCTTGTGGCAGTCATTTCAGCCCTGGGAAAAAGCCTCTGACTATCCACATGATCAATGCCTCTGATCATCTTATACATCTCTATCAGGTCACCTCTCATCCTCCTTCACTCCAAGGAGAAAAGGCCGAGTTCGCACAACCTATTCTCATAAGGCATGCTTGCCAATCCAGGCATTGCCAATCCTTGTAAATCTGCTTTACACACTTTCTAGAGCTTCCACATCCTTCCGGTAGTGGGGTGACCAGAACTGAGCACAGTACTCCCAAGTGGGGTCTGACCAGGGTCCTATATAGCTGCAACATTACCTCTCAGCTCCTAAATTCAATTCCACGAAAGATGAAGGCCAATACACCGTATGCCTTCTTAACCACAGAGTTAACCTACACAGCTGCTTTGAGCGTCCTATGGACTTGGACCCCAAGATCCTTCTGATCCTCCACACTGCCAAGAGTCTTACCATTACTACTATATTCTGCCAATATATCACTTACTGTACAAACAAGCTGGATGAACTCAGCAGGTTGGGCAACTTGTTTGTATGTGTCGATTTGAGCACAGCATCTAGTGTACTTTGTGTTTAATATCTCTTACTGTTATCTCTATCTGTTATCCTCGTTGATTTTGTTTTAGCTCATTGGCTTTAAATGGACTGAATATGATTCAATTGTGCATATGTTTTGGAAAATAAAATCACAGTTGGTGCTTCATCATTTAGGGTCCACCTCCTTTTCTCATACTTCCTCTTTTATCTCCACAGAGTGGCAATAGTTTCCATGTCTTTGACCAAGGACGTTTTGCAAAAGAAGTGCTTCCAAAATACTTCAAGCACAACAACATGGCCAGCTTTGTACGGCAGCTCAACATGTGTAAGTGGTGACAAATCCTGGGCTTGATTTTGTTTTTCTAACTGAAGGTGTTCAATTGACAAGAGTGACTACAGTGGATTCTGGTTAATTGGGACACATTAGGACCAGTACATTTTGTCCCAATTAAACGGCTGCCCCAATTAGCCAAAGTTTCATGGAAATAGTTAAAACTTTTTTTTAAGAAAAGACAAGCTTCCATTTAACACAACAGGTCAGGCAGCATCTGTGGAAATGAACAAATTGTCAAAGATTTGGACCAAGGCCTTTCTTCAGGACTGGAAAGGAAAGGGGAAGATGCCAGAATTAGAAATTGGAGGGGGGGCGAAGGAGGACTAGCTAGAAGATGATAGGTGAAGTCAGGTAGGTGAAAAAGGTAAAATGCTGGAGAAGTAATCTGGTAAGAGAAGAGATTGGACCATGTGAGAAAAAGGAGAAGGAGAGGTACCAGGAGGAGGTATTAGGCAGGTGACACATGGCCAAGGCCTCAGTTTAGTGATCTGAAGGTCGCTAGTTCGAGCCTCAGCTGAGGCAGCATGTTGTGTCCTTGAGCAAGGCACGTTGCTTTGTGATGCCAAGCTGTATGGGTCCTTGGACAACATCGGTGGTGTGGAGATGGAAGACTTGCAGCATGGGCAACTGCAGGTCTTCCATACAACCTTGCTCAGGCCTCAGTCTTCATCGAAAATCGATGAACAGCCGAAGAAGAAGAAGTTAAGCAGGTGAGGACGAGGTAAGAGGCCATAGTGGGGAATAAAGTAAGTGGAAAGTGGGGGAGAAGGGGAAACCAATGTTCATGTTATCATGGCCCAAAACGTCAACTGTACTTCTTTCTATAGATGCTGCTTGGCCTGCTGCGTTCCACCAGCATTTTGTATGCTTTGGTTTATGTTATCAGGTTGGAGGTTACCTAGACAGAATATGAGGTGCTGCTCCTCCAACCTCATCGTGGCCAAAGAATCAGAGAATCAATCAGCTGCCTTTGCTTTGTCTCTGCATACAGCTCGGAGAATGAAAGCCTGCATTATGTTTCAATGTATGTATTGAGAAAGTATTTAACAGAGAAATTAGATGTGTTTATCTAACAGAATTCTAGCAGAGTTCCACTTTACAGGGGTCATCAGATCTGATGGTTTAGCATTACGCTGTTATCCCTGGGAATGATGAGCAGGTGACTGGGGACAAGCAAGTAACTACTCTAATGTTGTTTCTTCTCACCATGAATATCCAGATGGCTTCCGTAAAGTTGTGAACATTGAACAAGGTGGCCTTGTGAAGCCAGAGATGGACGATACAGAGTTTCAACACATGTACTTTATCCGAGGCAAAGAACACTTACTGGAAAATATCAAGAGGAAGGTGACAAATGTAAGTGCAAGTTAAGTTTTGATGCATTTTTATCTCTCCTCATTGTTGTAAAGTGTTGGATTTCAACTTTGCCTGCTAGAGCTTGTCCTTGAGAGCCACAGAACTTATCGTGATTCTATCTTCACTGTTTCTTTCCAAACCAAACCTCTGCTGCTCACTGCATCAGCCACTACAGACACATCGCTCTATGACTTGTAAGATTCCATGCTTGGCTGACATCGAGTTTCTCTGGAGGAATGATTATTATTTACTTATTGAGCTACATCGCGTAGTAGGCCCTGCGAGCCGCAATACCTAGCAATCCCCGATTTACTTACTTATTGCTTGTTATACCACTGGCATTTAGGGCAGCACTGAAGGTCTGTACTGTCTCACACAGATATAGAAGGATTCTTTATTGCTGTTTCTGTAACTTTTTGATCCGGTATGGTGTTGGTGGTGAGTTGAATCTCCGAATCTGGAGGACCAGTAGACCACTCTTAGTTTGGGCTTTGCCCTTTGACCTTTTTGGCATTGTTGATCCTACCAAGAGCCAAAGCACAAGGCTATGACTCTAGCCAGCATAGCTCTAGGTCATTGAGGCATACAAGCCTCCAACCCCTATGACAAGGTCGTGGTCCTCTTGGAGAAATTTCTGATTTAACCCTAACCTAATCACAGGGCAATTTACAATGACCAATTAACCTCCTAAACATTACATCTTTGTAATGTGGGAGGAAACTGGAGCACCTGGAAGAAACACACACATTCCATGGAGAAAATATACAGAATTGCTTATTGAGGATGCTGAGATTGAACTCTGAACTCTGACACCCCAAGCTGAAATAGTGTCTCACTAACTGCTACGCTACCATGGCACCAATGGTATCTTTCTTATTGCAAGGATACTTTTAATTCTAATTTGTGTTCATGCAACACAAGAAAGAATAGAATATCTTGTGGCGACCCACTTTGTGCGCAGGCGAACCGGCTCACAAATAGCCAGCGCGCAGGGGTAGACTTTGGTAATGCACCTCTGACGTCATTTCCGCCCAGAGAGGGTGGGCGCTAGGGATTAAATGCCAGCGCTGCGAAGTTTGAATAAACTAGTCTTGAAACGACTTACCGACTGCGTGTCGTTATTTCAGCGCTGTGTGTAGCACATTGCTACAATCTATCATTATTGTGGAAGTTCGGAATTTGTTAGAAACACAGAAAACCTACAGCACAATGCAGGCCCTTTGGCCCACAAATTTGTTCGAATATGTCCCTACCTTAGAAATTACTAGGCTCCATTTACCTATCCAAAAGCCTCTTAAAAGACTCTATTGTGGCGACCCATTTCCTGGCACATCCGAACCGGCTCACAATTAGATAGCCTACGGGGGTTTGCGAGCACAGAGCTTTGGAGCCTCTGCGCCACGGGGGGCAGGTTGAGGGAGGCTTAAAAGTGAGGCTGAGGATTTCGAATAAAGTTTTTCCTTCGACTGCAGTTACCGACTCCGTGTCGTAATTTTAGCGCTGCGTATAGCACACCGCTACAATTGGTGACCCCGACGGTCCAAACGATTTTTGGACCAGAAATGACCGACGCCGCCTCTGTTCATGCGGTTTCATTGAAACTGCCGGGTTTCTGGACACAGCGACCGAACCTATGGTTTCAGCAAGCCGAAGCCCAATTCCACGTTCGCCGGATCACCTCAGAAGACACCCACTACTACTACGTGGTGAGCTCCATCGACCAGGACACAGCAGCCCAGGTCGCGGAGTTCGTACAGTCGCCCCCGGCAGATGGCAAGTACACGGAATTCAAAGCCCTGCTCCTCAGGACTTTCGGACTCTCACGGCGCGAGCGGGCTGCCCGTTTACTGCACCTAGATGGCTTCGGCGACAGATCTCCATCGGCTTTGATGAATGAGATGTTGTCTCTCGCCGACGGACACACACCCTGCCTCATGTTTGAGCAGGCATTCCTGGAGCAGCTGCCCAAGGACATACGCCTGCTGCTGTCCGACGCGGATTTCAGTGACCCCCGGAAGGTGGCAGCCCGGGCGGACTTGCTGTGGAACGCCAAAAAGGTGAGTGGGGCGTCCATCGCACAGATCTCCCAGCCACGCTCCCAGCAGCAAACCAGTCCAGGCCCGGCCGCGGAGCCCGCCAACCCCCGGCTCAATGAACACTGGTGCTTCTACCACCAGCGGTGGGGCGCAGAAGCCCGCCGTTGTCACCCGTCCTGCAAGTTCCCGGGAAACGCCAGGGCCAGCCGCCGCTGATGGCTACGGCGGCTGGCCATCGGGATAGCCTCTATGTGTGGGATAGAAGGTCGGGATGCCGGTTTTTGGTTGATACTGGGGCCGAGATCAGCGTTTTACCTCCGACGAGTTACGACACCCGCAGCAGGGCACCGGGTCCCCCCCTGAGGGCCGTGAATGGCAGCACAGTAAGGACCTATGGCACCCGTCAGGTGCAGCTACAGTTTGGCTCCAGCCAGTTCACGTGGGACTTCACACTGGCCGCCGTAGCCCAACCGCTTCTGGGTGCAGATTTTTTGTGAGCGCACAGCCTCCTGGTCGACCTGCCCAGGAAGAGACTGGTACACGCCGAGACCTTTCAGACGTTCTCCCTGGGTGCAGCCCAGTTGCCAGCCCCTCACCTCGGCTCCATCACGCTGTCCGACGACTTCACCAGGGTCCTGGCGGATTTCCCATCGGTTCTGGCACCGCAGTTCACAGCGGCCATGCCCAGACACGGCGTACAGCACCACATCCCGACCCAAGGACCACCCCTCCACGCCCGCGCTCGGCGGCTTCCCCCGGACAAGCTCCGACTGGCGAAGGAGGAGTTCCAGAGGACGGAGGAATTGGGGATCATCCGGCGGTCCGACAGCCCATGGGCCTCCCCCCTGCACATGGTGCCCAAAGCGACGGGAGGCTGGAGACTGTGCGGTGACTACCGCAGGCTGAACGAGGCTACCACACCGGACCGCTACCCTGTGCCGCACATTCAGGACTTTGCAGCAAACCTGCACGGCGCACGGATCTTCTCCAAGGTGGACCTCATCCGAGGGTACCATCAAATCCCGATGCATCCTGACAACGTCCCCAAAATGGCTCTCATCACCCCGTTTGGCCTTTTCGAGTTCCTCCGCATGCCGTTCGGCCTGAAGAATGCCGCACAGACGTTCCAGCGGTTAATGGACGCGGTGGGTCGGGACCTGGACTTCGCGTTCATCTATTTGGACGACATCCTCATAGCCAGCAGCAGTCGTCAGGAGCATCTGTCCCACCTCCGTCAACTCTGCGCCTGACTGAGTGAGTACGGTCTTACAATCAACCCCGCCAAATGCCAGTTCGGACTCGATACCATTGACTTCATGGGCCACAGGATTACTAAAGACGGGGCAACCCCTCTGCCCGCTAAGGTAGATGCGGTCCGCCACTTTCCCCGACCCACCACGATCAAAGGCCTTCAGGAATTCGTAGGTATGGTCAATTTCTACCACCACTTCCTCCCTTCAGCTGCCCGGATCATGCGCCCCCTGTTCACCCTGATGTCAGGTCCGAACAAGGACATTACCTGGGACGAGGAGTCCGCCGCCGCTTTTGTTCAAACGAAGGAAGCTTTGGCGAACGCCGCAATGCTAGTACATCCCAGAATGGACGCCCCTACCGCCCTCACAGTGGACGCATCTAACACGGCAGTTGGTGGGGTGCTGGAGCAACTCATCGCAGGTCGCTGGCAACCCCTGGCGTTTTTCAGCAAACACCTGCGGCCACCCGGGCTCAAATACAGTGCTTTCGACCGGGAACTGTTGGCGCTCTACCTGGCAATCCAGCATTTCAGGTACTTCCTAGAAGGTCGGCCCTTCACCGCATTCACGGACCACAAACCGCTTACCTTTACGTTTACGAAAGCGTCCGACCCCTGGTCGTCCCACCAGCAACGCCACCTGTCCTACATCTCTGAATACACGATGGATGTCCGGCACGTCTCGGGTAAGGACAATGTCGTAGCGAATGCGCTCTCTCGCCCTACCGTTCATGCCCTTTCCCAAGGGGTAGACTTTGAGGCACTGGCAGAGGCGCAGCAGGCGGATGAGGAGATTCCGAGTTACAGAACCGCAGTCTCCGGTTTGCAGCTCCCCATAGGCCCGGGTGAGAGGACCCTACTCTGTGACGTCGCCACCGGCCAGCCCCGTCCCGTCGTCCTGACAGCCTGGCGGCGCCGTGTTTTCGACTCCATTCATAACTTGGCGCATCCCTCCATCCGGACAACTGTCCGGATGGTTTCCAGCAGGTTCGTTTGGCACGGACTCCGCAAACAGGTCAGTGAATGGGCCAAAACGTGCATGCACTGCCAGACGGCCAAGGTGCAGCGGCACACCAAAGCCCCACCGCAGCAGTTCCATCCTGCCCACCGGCGTTTTGACCACATTCATGTGGATATCGTGGGCCCCCTGCCAGTGTCGCGCAGAGCGCGGCACCTCCTGACTATCGTGGACCGGTTCACAAGATGGCCAGAGGCGGTCCCGCTCACCGACACCACCTCCGAATCTTGTGCCCGAGCCCTGATCACCACCTGGATATCTCGCTTCGGTGTACCGGCCCACATTACCTCCGACAGAGGCGCCCAGTTCACCTCCAGCCTGTGGTCAGCTATGGCCAGCCTTTTGGGGACTCAGCTGCACCACACAACTGCCTACCACCCACAGTCGAACGGGCTAGTGGAGTGTTTCCACCGTCACCTGAAGTCGGCCCTCATGGCCCGCCTGCGAAGAGCCAGCTGGGCGGACGAGCTTCCCTGGGTCCTACTCGGCATCCGCACAGCGCCCAAGGACGACCTGCACGCCTCGTCGGCAGAGTTGGTATATGGCGCGCCCCTGGTCGTCCCCGGGGAGTTCCTACCAGCCCCACGGGGGCAAGAGGAAGATCCCGCAGCAGTCCTGGGCAGACTACGCGAGAAGCTCGGTAACCTGGCCCCCATACCCACTTCACAGCACGGGCGGAACCCGACCTGTCTACCCAAAGACCTGCAGAACTGTAAGTTTGTGTTTGTACGAAGGGGCGGGCATACAAGGGGCTGTTTATGGTGCTCCGGAACAACGGGTCCACGTTTGTGCTGGATGTTGGGAAAGAGGAGGTTTTCACGGTGGACCACCTCAAACCAGCCCATGTGGACCTGGCACAACTGGCCGAGTTTCCGGCACCTCGGCGCAGAGGCCGACCTCCCAAGCAGGTTCTGGCCCAAACTGTGGACATTGGGGGGTGTATCGCCGGTTCTGGGGGGGTGGGGGTTTATGTGGCGACCCATTTCCTGGCACATCCGAACCGGCTCACAATTAGATAGCCTACGGGGGTTTGTGAGCACAGAGCTTTGGAGCCTCTGCGCCACGGGGGGCAGGTTGAGGGAGGCTTAAAAGTGAGGCTGAGGATTTCGAATAAAGTTTTTCCTTCGACTGCAGTTACCGACTCCGTGTCGTAATTTTAGCGCTGCGTGTAGCACACCGCTACACTATCATATCTGCCTCCACCACCTTTGCCCGCAGCCCAATCCACACATTCACCACTCTCTGAGTAAAAAGCTGACCCCTGACATCTCCTCTGTACCTACTTCCTAGCACCTTAAACCTGTGTCCTCTTGTGGCAACCATTTCAGCCCTGGGGAAAAGCCTCTGACTATCCACACGATCAACGCCTCTCATCATCTTATACACCTCTATCAAGTCACCTCTCATCCTCTGTCGCTGCAAGGAGAAAAGGCCGAGTTCAACCTTTTTTCATAAAGCATGCTCCCCAATCCAGGCAACGTCTTTGTAAGTGTCCTCTGCACCCTTTCTATGGCTTCCACATCCTTCCTGTAGTGAGGCAACCAGAACTGAGCACAGTACTCCAAGTGGGGTCTGACCAGGGTCCTGTAAGTTTTACTTTCTGTCAGTTGTTGGTGTTGCATGAAAGTAAAGCAACAGGGATGGAGCTATCCAAGAGGTGACTTTATTGTTCTATTCCCAATGAATTCAATTTGTCGTTGTCATTCAATTCACTACTGAAATGGCATTTGCCACTGAAGAGCTGAATAATTCCTTCACAATACTAAATCAAAATAGCAAATGATTCTCCTGTAATGCTGAGTAATTTCTCCCTCCTAGCCACTTCTCTCTATTTCCATTCCCCATTCTAGCTCCCCTCTTACACCTTGTTTTGCTCGTTGCCTGCCCATCGCCTCCCTCTTGTTCTCTTTTCTTTCTCAATCTTTTTATTATTATTAATAATATGACCAAAATACAAATGATATATTAATAAGGGGATTACAAACATACAAAATCCCATTACACATAAAAAAATACATAAGCAATGGTTACAGTATAAATGAGTTTACCAAAACATGAACCATACAGTATATGTATGAACATGGTAAATCTAGATATTTCATAATATATAATATAAAAAAAACAGAAAAAAGAAAAAAATATAGATTATGCAAATTAACTAACCTACTAATCTCATAGCTAATAAAGAAGAAAAAAGAAGCAAAAAAAGAAGAAAAACTAAAAAAAGAGAAGAAAAAAAAGGGCTGTTTATAATATCTCACGAGAATACATAATCATCAATGTTATCCACTCCGATCCTCTCAACATACATAAGATTAAAGCTGAAAAATCAAATGAACTTGGAACAGGGTCATATTACATCATATGAAAATATTGAATAAATAGTCTCCATATCTTTTCAAATTTAAAAGAAGTATCGAATACACCACTTCTAATTTTTTCTAAATTTAGACGTAACATAGTTTCAGAGAACCAATTAAATACAGTGGGAGGATCAATTTCTTTCCAATTCAACAATATAGATCTTCTAGCCATCAGAGTTAGAGATGCAATCATTCGACAGGCAGAAGAAGATAAATGCAGTGAGTCCATCATTGGTAAACCAAAAATTGCGGTAATAGGATGAGTTTGTAAATCGATACTCAAAACCGCAGAGATAATATCAAAAATATCTTTCCAATATTTTTTCAAAAGCGGACATGACCAAAACATATGAGTTAAAGACACAGTTTCAAATTGACACCTATCACAAATAGGATTTATATAAGAATAAAAATGAGCTAATTTATCCTTGGACATATGGGCTCTATGTACAACCTTAAATTGTATTAATGAATGTTTGGCACATATTGAAGATGTATTAACTAATTGAAGAATTCTATCCTAATTCTCAATAGGAATAATAAGATTAAGGTCTCTTTCCCAATCATTTTTGGTCTTAAAAAGGGGCTCTGAACGTATCTTCATAATTATATTATGAAGTTTTGATATAAGCCCTTTTTGAAAAGGGTTTAATTCAAGCAAACTCTCCAAAATATCTGAAGGCACAAAATTTGGAAACGTAGGAAGTACAGTACTTAAAAAATGCCTAATCTGTAAATATCTAAAAAAATGTAATCTAGGCAAATTATATTTATTAGATAATTGTTCAAAAGACATAAAACAATTGTCCAAAAATAAATCAGAAAATCTTAGTAATCCCTTAATTTTCCAAGCCGAGTAAGCTTGATCTATAATGGAAGGGTGGAAAAAGCAATTAGATACAATAGGACTATTTAAAACGAATTGAGTCAGCCCGAAAAATTTCCAAAATTGAAACCATATGCGTAAAGTCTGTTTAACTATTGGGTTTCGTTTCGGCAATTTAGAAAGAGCAAAAGGGAGAGAAGTCCCTAAAATAGAACCCAGAGCATACCCTGGTACCGATTTAATTTCTAAACTCTCCCAATGAGGGCCAAAAGATCCACCCCAGTCTTTCAACCAACATAACAAATATCTAATATTAACTGCCCAATAATAAAATCTGGAATTAGGTAATGCTAACCCACCTTCCTTCTTTGTCTTCTGTAAATATATTTTATCTAACCTAGGATTTTTATTCTGCCATATATATGAGGAAATTTTTGAATCAACATTAGTGAAAAAGGATTTCAGAATAAAAATTGGTACCGCTTGAAAAATATATAAAAACTTAGGTAAAATAACCATCTTAATAGCATTAATCCTACCTATCAGAGATAAAGATAATGGTGACCACTTAGTAAACAAGCCTTTAATCTGATCAATTAAGGGTAAAAAAATTAAACCTAAATAAATCTTTATGGTTTTTTTTTGTGATTTTAATCCCTAAGTAAATAAAAGAGTCATTAACCAATTTAAAAGGTAAATTTCCATATATTGGGACCTGTCTATTCAAAGGAAACAATTCACTCTTATTAAGATTTAACTTATACCCAGAAAATTCACTAAATTGAGCCAACAATGATAGAACTGCTGGAATAGATTTCTCAGGATTAGAAATTAATAATAATAAATCATCTGCATACAAAGATAACTTATGAATATCTGCCCCACGATTAATACCCAAAATATCCTGTGATTCTCTGATGGCAATTGCTAAAGGTTCTAAAGCAATGTTAAATAGTAATGGGCTAAGAGGACATCCTTGTCTGGTGCCCCGAAATAAACGAAAAAAGGGAGATCTTTGATTATTAGTAAACACTGAGGCTACTGGAGTGTGATAAATCAATTTAATCCAAGAAATGAATGTCGGACTAAAATTAAGCTTCTCCAACACATTAAATAAGTAAGGCCATTCAACTCTATCAAATGCTTTCTCCGCATCTAATGAAATCACGCATTCTGAAGTGCAATGTAAAGGAGTATAAACAATATTCAGTAATCTCCTAACGTTGAAAAAAGAATAGCGATTTTTAATAAAACCGGTTTGATCTTCTGAAATAATTTGGGGTAATACCTTCTCCAACCTGGATGCCAGTAAGTTGGAAAAAATCTTGGAGTCTACATTCAATAAAGATACTGGTGTATAGGATGCACAGTCAGTAGGGTCTTTATCTTTCTTCAATATTAAAGAAATGGAAGCTCTATAAAATGATTGTGGCAAATTCCCCAATCTAATTGCTTCCTCAAAAACCCTACATAACCAAGGAGAAAGAGTAGCGGAAAAACATTTAAAAAATTCTACTGTATACCCATCTGGACCTGGTGCTTTCCCAGAATTCATTGAGGAAATAACCCCTTTGATTTCTGCGTCCGTAATAGGGGTATCTAATATTGAAAGATCATTGGATGATAATCTTGGAAATTTTAATTTCCCAAGAAAATCAGACATGGTATTATGAACCTGAGGGAATTCAGATTGATACAAGGAGGTATAAAATTCTTGAAATGGCTTATTTATCTCATCATGGTTAACTGTCAAATCCCCATTCTGCTGACGAATCTTAGTGATTTGACGTTTAACCAAAGCATTCTTCAACTGACTAGCTAACAGTTTACCTGATTTATCACTATGTATATAAAAATCAGATCTGGTTTTCATTAATTGATTTTCAATCGGAGATGTAAGTGATAAACTATGTTCCATTTGAAGTTCAACCCTTTGTAAAGCTCCTTACTAGGAGTGATCAAATATTTCTTGTCAATCTCTTTAATTTTATCGCCAATAAAAGAGTTTCCTTCTTAATGCGTTTCTCAATCCAACGGAGTAAGAGATAATCTGTCCACGTATATATGCTTTAAAAGTGTCCCAAAGTGTTCCGCAAGAAATATCATCCGTGGAATTAGTTGAAAAGAAGAAATCGATCTGTTCCTTCATAAATTTAATAAAGTCCGGATCTTGCAGTAAGGTAGAGTCAAATTGCCATTGTCTGGCATTAGAAACTGTATCCGTAAATTTAATAGAAAGTTTTAATGGAGCATGGTCAGAGATAGCTATAATATCGTAATTACAACCGATTACCGATGGAATAAAACAAGAGTCAATAAAAAAATAATCAATTCTCGAATAAGAATGATAAACATGTGAGAAAAAAGAAAACTCCTTGTCGTTAGGATGCCGAAATCTCCAAACATCAAAAACTCCATTATCAGTCAAAAAGGAGTTACCGTAGATTCTGGACTACAGAGCGCACCTGATTAAAAGCCGCACGCTCTAATTTTAGAAAGAAAATCAATTTGTACTTGTACAGGCCGCACCGGATTTTAAGCCGCAGGTGTCCCATGTTATAATATGAGATATTTACACAGAAAAATATTACATGTGAGGATTTTTTAACTTTTAATTAAATCTGTATGGTAACATAAACAAATACATATTGCAAATGCTTTTTTTCGAACAGTGCCTGTAACACAGCTAACTTTTAAATATACATACGTGTTGGTAACACACAAATTACGTTGCATATACTTTTTTACTGAACAGTGCACGAACAACATTCCAATATCTCCTAACGACTGGTAAAAAAATATATATACTGCAGCCTACCAGGAAAAGTTATTGATCGCCTTTAACTTAAAAGCTGCATCATATGCTTTTCTTCGAGTGTTTTCCATGTTGATGAGGGTGAGTACAAATGACTGATTTACAATAATTTAATTGTGAAAGTGCGCTTGATTTATCGTACAATTTCATTGGACCTCTGTGAACTACTTGTAACACCCTGGGTCGCCTCAGGCTCGCTCAGCTCGTTCTCGTCTAGGGGGAGCAGCCTTCAGCCCCGCCAAACTGGGTAATCAGCTGGTGTGGATGCTGTGTGATGTCCCTGCCTCGCCCAAAAACAGACAGTACACCATAAGCGATTAAATGAGTACAATTTATAAAGGTTACTATAACTAAGTGATTAATAACGATACAGTATATATGAAGAGAAAATTAAAGAAAAGGCGCCAAACTTATCAAAGTCCAAACCACTTCGTGCACAACCGTTGGAGCTCAATTACTGAAGTCTTCTGGCCACCATTCGATCCCCTCCGAACTCCTCGACTCGCAGCTCAGGACCCTCCGAACTCCTCGACTCTCCAAACAGCTCAGGACCCTCCGAGTGGTCAACCAAGCACATCTAGCTTCATCCCCCCCCTCCTCGGAGAATCTCCCGGCCTCAGACCCCCCTTTGGGGTCCGATCCTCGCCCAGCTTAGAGCATTGCGTCCTCTCTCTCGACCCCCTCGCGCGATCTGCCCAAAACCCCGTCAACAAAAGCTTACAGACTCAGAAGAAAGAACATTAATCCCCATTTGGTCCACAAAGGAACACCATTCTCGCCATCAGCAAACCAGCATTCCTGCTAGTCAACAAAAAAGAAGAAACCCTCTTTACACACTCATCAATTTTATTGGTCTTGCTGTGATCCCAGCCCCCTCCTTTGTGAGAATCGCAAGAGCACCCATTGAGGGGGGAGTCAGTAGACCCAGGAAGTGAGAGAGAGAGAGAGAGAGAGAGAGAAACGTGCCAAATTGCACGTCCCACCCAGGATACAGAATAAGACGACAGCGACTATTGTCTCATGGAGACCACATGAAAAGCCCTCGGGCAAGGTGGGCTGGTTGAGAGAGAGACTGCATCCTCCCAACCTGATTGACTCCTGCGACCCCGTGAGGAAGTATAAAGGAGAGTCTCAGGGGGACAGCCCCCTCAGACGCACCAAGAAGACACGAGAGTGTTCCCGCAGCAGCAGGAAGCCACGTGCGTTAGATTCCGGGATTGGAATTTGTGGCTGGAATCACAGAAAACTGCTTTTAACTAACATCGGGGCAAGGAAACCAACGCTCCCCCGATTTCACGGAAGATTCATCAAGATTCGGCAAGTTCTTTCTCTTCTCCCCTAATCTCTCTCTCTCGGTCGCCCCACGTGAAACCCAGCGATTTTCAAAGGGCTGAGGCCTGCAGACTTTCTGAGTGACTTTTATATTTCCAACGGACAATCTATTAACCCCTAGACAACAATAGAGCTCACTTCTTAATGATAATTATTACTATACCAGTGCTTTAGATTGAGTGTTGATGATGTGCACCATCTGAATGTATGTATTAACCCTACTTTTGTGTCCCTTTATAAATAAAACGTTTGAAAATAGTGACATCAGACTTCAACGGACCTCTCTATCTTTGCTGGTAAGTTCTCCAGTTACGGGATTCATAACAGTCTACTGTTACGAGGCAAAATGTTTTCGGCGGCATGAAAAAAAACATGCATTAGCCGCACCGTAGTATAGGCCGCAGTGTTGCTGCAGTGTTCAAAGCGTGGGAAAAAAAGTAGCGGCTTATAGTCCGGAATTTACGGTAATACAAGTGGCCGACTTATTGGGTAAAGTCTGAATAGATAAAGATTTATCCATCAAAGGATTTAAACAACAATTAAAGTCACCACCCATTATTAACTTATATTCATTTAGATTGGGTAAAGAAGTAAATAAGGACTTAAAAAAATCAGGACAACCCACATTTGGAGCATAAACATTAACCAAAGCAACCTTTTTATTACAAAGTAAACCCGTAATTAACAAAAATCTACCATTCGGATCCAAAAAGATATCGTGTTGAACAAATGCAATAGAGCAGTCAATAAAAATTGCAACTCCTTTTACTTTGGCATTTGAATTCGAATGATACTGTTGATCCCGCCAAGATCTGAAAAAGCTATATTTGTCCTCCTTCCTCACATGAGTTTCTTGTACAAAAATGATATGAGCATTAAGTCTTTGGAATACTTTGAAAATCTTCTTTCGTTTAATCGGATGGTTTAAACCATTAGTATTCCAAGACACAAAATTAATGGTCTGAGCCATAATTCTAAAACCAACCCTTTGGTATAAAAAGGGTTAACCAAATTATAAACTCATGCACCCGGAAGAGGAACAAAAATAAAGAGCGGACCCGGAAGTGATGACAACGCAGACATTTTTGAAGTTCAAAAACGGCCCAAATGAAAAAACTAAAGCAAACTGGTGAAGGAAAAATAAAATTAGAAAACAAACTAAGTCCCACCCCTATAAGAAAAAGATAAGAAAACGCCAAAATATGGCTAGAAAAAGGAAAAAAATGAGATTAACTTTACCCCCCTGTCAGCGGAAGACCACTCCGTATATAAAGGATATATATTTAAAAAAACCACCCCGACTTTAAAAATTAAAGTCACTATACTAAAAACCATACTTCTAAATATAGTTAGTTGTAAAAAAAAGAATATAGTCACTAAAGCTTATAAATCGGGCTATAGCCCAGACAAAACAAAAAATATTTAAGCTATGATAAGCGGTGCATTGTAGGAAGAAGACGAGAGAAAAAAATAACGCCATCTTAAACAAAACCAAAAATATTTTTCAAAAAACCATCTTAATAAAAAAGAATTCACCTTCGAAGGAACAAAAATAATAGTCAAGAATGTAGTATAATGGTTAAAGTGTATAAAACAGAGCGATTAATATGACAAAAACACACTTTAACTTAAATATCAAGTATAGGATAAACCTACACCAATAACCAGAGGCTAAATCTGGTTTAAGAAATCGAGAACCATCTGACACAATCAGAATCATTCATTTATTTGAAACTGGTGTCTGTGGCAGTAGGGAAGTTCTCCTCCAGATAACTTCTCGCTTCGGATATTGAAAGGAAAACCTGACGTGGAGCATTTGGTGGAGAAATTCTAAGCTTCGCAGGATATAAGAGCGCAGGTTTTAGATTGTTCTCATAACGTTCAGACATCAGCAGTTTAAAAAGAAGCCTTTTTTTCATAACTTCAGGACTAAAATCTTCAACCAAACGAAAATAGTAATCTTGAAATTTAACCATTCCTGTCCGCCGAGCCGCACGAATAAGTTGTTCTTTGTCGTGTACATAATATAACTGGACAATTACAACCGAAGGTTTAGCTGTAGCACTCAATGATCGACGCCAAATTCTATGTGCGCAATCCAATAACGGAGGATTATTTGGGAAAATCGACTGAAACGCTTCTTTTAATAGTTGAGCAAAATATTTTGAAGGGTCATCTTTTTCTGTGCCGTCTGGGAGACCAAGTATACGTAGGTTCTGTCTTCTGGACCGATTCTCAAAGTCGACACTCTTGGCTTTAAGTGTTTCCACCGGTTTAGTGGTCGAAATTAAATCTTGTTGCAGTTTTTCAATAGTCAAATCTCGTTTCCGAGCGTCTTCTTGCAGAGATGCGATAAGAACTTGCTGCTGGTTAATTACTGAATCTGTCTTAACCATATAATCTTGAAAAGCCTTTATATCTTGTTTAAAAATTTGTTGTAGTTCATCAAATTTTTTATCCAAAACCTCCATAAACAATTCATAAGTTAATTGAGTGTGTTGCGGATGAGCTTGCTTCTTTCCATTACCGTTCGGATTGCGCCCAGGTTCTCGTCCTTTAGATCTAATAGACATTTCTGTTTGCATATCTTCAAAAATTTCACAATAAACTCTTAATAAGTTCAAAAAAATAGCAAAAAACATTTGGTGTAGGTAAAAATAAGTTGGATAAGGGTGATCAAAGGTTAAAAAAAGTAAAGGTTATGTAGCGAATCTGAAACAGTACTCACTCCATGAGCGTCTCCTGCTGACTCCCCTCCCTCTTGTTCTCATCCTTCTCATTCTCCCGTGGCCCACTCTCCTCTTCTAACAGATTCATTCTTCTCCAGTCCTTTACCTCTTCCACCTATCGTAAGACCATAAGATAAAGGAGCAGAAGTAGGTCATCTGGCCCATCGATCCTGCTCCACCATTCAATCATGGGCTGATTCAGTTCTTCCCGTCATCCCCACTCCCTTACCTTCTCCCCAAATCCTTTGATGCCCTGGCTAATCAAGAACCTATCTATCTCTGCCTTAAATGCACCCAGTGACTTGGCCTCCATAGCTGCTCATGGCAACATATTCCACAGATTTACCACCCTCTGACTAAAGTAATTTCTCCACATCTTTGTTCTACATGTACATCCTTCAACCTGAAGTCATGCCCCCTTAGAAACATAAGAAACCTACAGCATGATACAGGCCACTTGGCCCACAAAGTTGTTCCGAACATGTCCCTACCTTAGAAATTACTAGAGTTGCCCATAGCCCTCGATTTTTCTAAACTCCATGTACCTATCCAAAAGTCTCTTAAAAGACCCTGTTGTATCCACTTCCACCACCGTTTGTCATAGACTCCCATACCATGGGAAATAACTTTGCCATATCTAATCTGTTCAGGCCTTTTAACATTCAGAATGTTTCTATGAGATTCCCCCCTCATTCACCTGAACTCCAGGGAATACAGCTCAAGAGCTGCCAGATGTTCCTCATACGGTAACCCTTTCATTCCTGGAATCATCCTCGTGAATCTTCTCTGAATCCTTTCCAATGTCAGTATATCCTTTCTAATATAAGGAGCCCAAAACTGCACACAATACTCCAAGTATAGTCTCACGAGTGCCTTAGAACCTCAACATCACACCCCTGCTCTTATATTCTTGAAATGAATGCCACCATTGCATTCACCACCTTCACCATTGACTCAACCTAGAGGTTAACCTTCAGGATATCCTGCCCAAGGACTCCCAAGTCCCTTTGTATCTCTGCATTTTGAATTCACTTCCCATCTAAATAATAGTCTGTCCATTTATTTCTTCCACCAAAGTGCATGACCACACACTTTCCAACATTGTATTTCATTTGCCACTTTATTGTCCATTCCCCTGAACTATCTTAAGTCTCTCTGCTGTCTTTCTGTTTCCTCAACACTACCTGCTCCTCCACCTATCTTTGTATCATTGGCAAATTTAGCCAGAAATTCATTAATCCTATAGTCCAATCATTGACATACATTGTAAAAAGCAGCGGTTCCAACACCTTTCAACTTCTCAGTTCATTTCCCCTCCTCCCCCCACCCATCCATCTTCCCCTTCACCTGCTCTCACATATTACCTGCCAACTTGTACTTCTTCCCTTCTCTCCACCTACTTATTCTGCCTTCTTTCTTCTTCTCTTCCATTCCTGATGAAGGAGTTTCAGCCCAAAATGTCAAATGCTTATTCCTTCCTTAGATGCTACCTAACCATTTTGTGCAACACACAAAAAATGCTGGTAGAACGCAGCAGGCCAGGCAGCATCTATAGGAAGAAGCGTTGTCGACATTTTGGGCCGAGACCCTTCATCAGGACTAACTGAAAGGAAAGATAGTAAGACATTATTTTGTCTTAATTAAACTATTTTGTGTGTGTGAGTGTGTTGCATTCTTCCCTCTTCCATAAGAAGACAGAGGAGCAGAATTAGGCCATTCAACACATCAAGTCTGCATCGCCATTAGATTTTGGCTGATTTCCCTCTCTGCAAGAGTAAAAAGACCATAATGGGAGTTACATGTGTGCCTCTAACAGTAGCCAGGATGTGGGCTACAAATTACAATGGGAGATAAGAAAGGTATGTCAAAAGGGCAATGTTACGATAGTCATTAGGTATGGTCAATGCAGGTAAATTGGGAAAATCAAGAGCAGGAATTTGCAGAATACATACAAGATGGCTGTTTGGAGCAGCTTGTGGTTGAGCCCAATAGAAAAAATGCATTTCTATATTAGGTGTTGTGTAATAAATAGGATTTGATAAGGGAGCTTAAAGTAAAAGAACCTTTTGGGAAGCAGTGATCATAATGTAATAGAATTCTCCCTACAGTTTAAGAGAGTGTATGACTATTACAGTGGAGTCAAGGGTCCTACTGAAGAGTTTCAGCCCAAAACATCAACTGATTCGGAGCAAGAAGGCCGTGGGTAAACGGCTAATGATTTCCGGACTGAAGGCAGTTTTACTACTCGGAATAAAAGAGAGACAAAACTGCGCAGGTGTGTGACATCAGCCAGTAGAGTGGGAAAGGTTTAAAAAGAAGACTGCCATATCCAGTGGGCAGCGGAGTGAAAGGCAGCAGAGTGATAGGGCTTAGTGGGTAACGGGATGAGGGGAGATAGGTTTAACTGTGTTAATTGCAGAAAGGAAGTAGTATGTGTGCGAGGCCAGTTTTCTCTGCTCGGTGTCAGATGTGGGAGGTCCTAGAGTCTCCCAGCCTCCTGGATGGCCATATCTGCACCCGGTGTGTTGAGCTGCAGCTCCAAAGGGACCAAGTTAGGGAACTGGGGATGCAGCTCGATGACCTTCGCCTATAGGAAGGTGGTCACACCGGCCACGGGAGACAAACAAGTGGGTCTCAGTCAGGAGAGGGAAAGGGAAGAGACAGGTATTAGAGAGTACCCCTGCGGCTGTACCCCTTGACAATAAGTACTTCTATTTGAGTACTGTTGGGGGGACTACCTACCTGGGGGAAGCAACAGTGGCCGTGCCTCTGGCACAGAGTCTGGCCCTGTGGCTCAGAAGGATAAGGAAAGGAAAAGGGAGGCAGTAGTGATATGGGACTCTATAGTTAGGGGGTCAGACAGGCAATTCTGTGGACGCAGGAAAGAAATTCAGATGGATGTTTGCCTCCCAGGTGCCAGGCTTCAGGATGTTTCAGATCGCGTCCAAGATATCCTGCAGTGGGAGGGAGAATAGACAGAGGTTGTGGTACATATTGTAGTGTGCCACAAATTCAAGACTGTCAGGGGACAGAAATGAGTGTAGTTGGTATTATGGAGGAAAAGATGCTTGGAAGATAGATAAGTAAACTGGACCTGATGGTCTTCACCTCACTGTTCTGAAAGAGGTAGCTGGACAGATCGTGAAGGCATTAGTAATGATATGATTTTTCAAGTATCACTAGATTCTGGCGTGGTTCCAGAGGACTGGAAAACTGCATGTGTCACTCTACTCAAGAAGGGAGGGAGGCAGAAGAAAGGAAATTATAGGCCAGTTAGCCAGACCTCTGCTTTAGAAGGTGTTAGAATTCCTAAGAATGAGGTCTCAGGGTTCTTGGAGGCATGTGAAAAATAGGCCAGTAGCATAGTTTACTTAAGGGAAAATATTGCCTTGTGGCGACCCATTTCCTGGCCCATCCGAACCGGCTCACAATTAGATAGCCTACGGGGGTTTGCGAGCACAGAGCTTTGGAGCCTCTGCGCCACGGGGGGCAGGTTGAGGGAGGCTTAAAAGTGAGGCTGAGGATTTCGAATAAAGTTTTTTCCTTCAACTGCAGTTACCGACTCCGTGTCGTAATTTTAGCGCTGCGTGTAGCACACCACTACAGCCTGACTAATCTGTCAGAACTCTCTGAGGAAATAATAAGCAGACCTGGTCAGCAACTGTCAGCAGGCTGGATGGAGAGTGATGTGTCTCCTAGTGGAGATTGGTTGTAGGGGATTCGCAAGCCTGTTCCTTAGCTAGAGCCTTCAGCAATTTGGGCATCGAGGGAGAGAGGAAGAGGAGAGCCATCCACAGTACCACCGATGCAGCAGAGAGGGTCTCAAGATGGCTGTGGCTCAAAAGAGGGGAGCCATAGAGTCATAAGTAGCTCGCCATCTGGACACAAGCTGGGGTATGATCAGCCCGGCTGGGTCACCTGGAGGAGGCTGTATGATATTGAAAGACCCGAAACACCCGATGATTCCAGAAACATCACTGAAGATGTGTCCAGAGACACCAGTAGATATATGTACACAACAAAAGAGATAAAGGAGAATCAGTGGATATCGTGTACTTGGATTTTCGGAAGGCCTTTCACAAGATGCCACGCATGAGGCTGCTTAGCAGAATTAGAGCCTGTGGCATTACAGGAAAGGTACTAGCATGGCTAGAGCATTGGCTGATGGCAGGAGGCAAAGAGTGAAAATTAAAGGAGTCTTGTCTGATTGGCTGTTAGTGACTGGTGCTGTTTCACAGGGTTGGGTGTTGGGACAGCTTTTTTTTCTATGCCAATAATTTGGATGTCAAAATTGACAGCTTTTTGAGCAACACACACAAAATGCTGGTGGAACGCAGCAGGCCAGGCAGCATCTACAGGAAGAAGCACAGTTGACATTTCGGGCCGAGACCCTTCTCCAAGACTAACTGAAAGAAAAGATAGTAAGAGATTTGAAAGTGAGAGGGGGAGATTCAAAATGATAGGAGAAGACAGGAGGGGGAGGGATGAAGCTAAGAGCTGGAAAGGTGATTGACAATAGGGATACAGAGCTGGAGAAAGGAAAGGATCATGGTACAGGAGATCTAGGGAGAAAGAAAGAGGGAGGGGAGCACCAGAGGGAGATGGAGAACAGGCAAGGAGTGATTGTGAAAGAGGCAGAGAGAGAAAAAAAGGGGGTGGGGAATAAATATGTCAGGGATGTGGTAAGAAAGGGAGGAGGGCCATTAACGGAAGTTAGGGAAATCAATGTTCATGCCATCAGGTTGGAGGCTACCCAGAAGGAATATAAGGTGGTGTTCCTGCAACCTGAGTGTGGCTTCATCCATGAAAGGCATGAAAAGTTACGGGAGAAGGCAAGTGAATGAGGTTGAGAGGGAAATGGATCAGCCATGATAAAATAGCAGAGCAGGTCAATGGGCCAAGTGGCCTAATTCTGCCCCTATGTCTTATGGTCAATTATAGTGGATTCTGGTTAATCAGGTCAGCTGCTTGTTAGGGTCAACTCTTAAAGAATACCAACTAATCAAGAAAATAGCTGGGAATAAACAATTCCCTTTGTTTATTTGGTACACTTTGGGGCAAGAGACTTGTCAAACAGTTTCTAACTAGCATCAGTCATGTGCTTAGAGCAAACAGTTTTTAAACAGTGTCAGTTGCATGTGCTTGTATTCAACATGCAATGGTTTTTTTGTCACTGATAGTTGGGAAGAAATAAGCTGGAAGACATTTCAAACTATTTTGCTTTCTGCATTTTCAAGTATTCAGGCTTGGAGGTGCCAGAAATGGCCAGGAGTGAAAATTAAGTAATTTCACTACTTCAGCAGGTTAGGAACTACAAAGAATGTGAAGGTATCGACAATCATCTTGAATGTTACAATGAAAATGAAGATTTTGGAGGATGCAGTTGTCAAAAGCATCGTATGGAAGCAGTCCATTATCTGTGCTAAGTTTCTTATGTTGATTTTGTTCATTTACAGTCAATCAAAAGAAAATGTCAGCATACACTGGATGAATTCCTCAGTCAGTGACTATTGGGAATTAATACAGTTTTGTAGTACTTCAGTGGTATTGTTAGTGTTCTAATTTGTCCTGTATTTTATTTTATTACATTTTCTTTTTTATACATTTTTAACTATTTCCATGAAACTCTGGCTAATCAGAGCAGCCACTTGTACCGAAATGTACTGCTGCTGATTTTTCCCAATTAACTGCAATTGACGTTTCATCCAAAGCTTAGACAAACTTCTATAGACGTGTGGTGGAGAGTGTGTTGATTGGCTGTTTCATGGTAACACCAAAGCCTTTGATCGAAAAAGGGAGTGGATTTGGCTTAGTACATCATGGGTAAAGCCCTCCCAACCATTGAGTACATCTACATGAAATACTGTCATAGGAAAGCAGCATCCATTATCAAAGATTTCCATCATCCAGGGCATGCTTTTTATTTCTCACTGCTGCCATTAGGTAGAAGGTACAAATGCCTCAGGACTGGCACCACTAAGTTCAAAACCAGTTTCTATCCCACAATCATCAGACTCTTGAACAAAAGGGTAATGACATTCACTTGCCCCATCATTGAGATGTTCCCACAACCGATCATCTCACTTTATGGACTCTTTATTTTGTTATCTCGTGTTCTCATTATTTATTGCTATTTATATTTACATTTGCACAGTCTGCACTCTGCTTGACCTTTCGTTGATCCTGTTATAGTTACTATTCTATAGATTTGCTGAGTATGCTCACATGAATATGAGTCTCTGTGTTATAAATGGTGCCATACATGTACTTTTTACTTTGAACCCACTGTACGTCTTTCCTCCACCAGTCTTTCTCGTGTTAAATGAAAGGAAGCAAGAGAGAAAAGATGAAATAGCCAAGCTGAGTTAGGTCAGTGTACATACACAGGGATGCGATGTTTGTGCATTCTTTGCTTCTGTGCATGTATGAAAATACTGGAACAAGGACTTTCATGAACTGCTGATCTGTGAGTTTTCTTCTACTCTTGATTGGAGCTCTGGAAATTCTGTTCCAGATGAGAAAATTCTGAAATGCCTGAAAACTCTTGTATGTTGGGTCACTGCTGATCTGCAAACTTTTGCACGCATAAACTGGTGAAAATGTTTCTGCTAGTTTTCCGAAGACAGCCCTCACCCTCTCCAGAAGAACTATAAGGTTTGGCTAACTTTAAAAATGTTGATAAGCTAAACGGAAGCAAAAATAGACGGTGCTATACCGACCTCAATAAATACTTACTATAATGTGGATTTTATATTACTCAATTATTTTTTATTCATTCACTTCTTTTTCCCCACCTAAATGAGAATATATATATGGGAGGAATAAACAGGGAAATCTTTTCTGTGTAATGGATATAGATTTTTTTCACTCACATTTATGGGTACTGCAATGAGGGCCCTCAACTCACAGGTAGGAGGGGCCTATCCCCCACAGCTAGACGTTTCCTCTAGCTCAACCCAGGGTCATCTACTAGAGACCTCCGCCTTGGAATCACACCTTCGTTGCCTTTTCTTTTATTATTCATGTTTCTTGGTTCTTATTTGTTCAGGGAGTAGATCGATTAAGTTTTATTCTGCTAATTTTAATGATATATTGACAGTTAACTACGCATGGCTAAGGACAAAGGAAAATTCATTTCTTTTAATGTCAATAGGCTGTTAAATCCAATCAAATGTAGTAGAATTCTATCCAAAATGAAAAAAGAACAAACCCATGTAGTATATTTATAGAAAATTCATTTAAGTGATAATGAGCATGGAAAACTAAAGAGAGTGGGCTTCACTAATTTGTTTTTCTCCTCATACAAATCAAGACATAGGAGAGGAATTGCTATTCCTATCTCAAACAAATTAAATTTTGAAAAATATTCGAAATGGGAGACGAGGGCATATATATTCTGGTAAGGGGGAATATAGATGGAAATTCAGTTACTCTATTGAATATATATGCATCCCCAGGAAGTGATATTAGTTTCTTTCAGAAAATTACTAATATTATGGTCATGAAAACAGAAGGTCTCCTGATATGTGGGGGAGACTTAAATTTACAATTACAACCAAAGTTTAGACTCATCCAATAGAAAAACTTATGAAACAAAATCCTAACATAAGAAAATTAATACACTTTGTGAGGATGTTGGTCTAATTGATAATATGGAGGGACCTTTTCCTCAACAGAAGGGATTACACTCATTATTCTGCTCCCCATTCTGTATATAAAGAATAGACAATTTCATAACATTTGGGAAAAGATAAAGACAAAATAAACACCTGTGGATCTGGGACAATAGATGTAAATAGCCATGCACCTATATATTTATCTGTTGATTTTGATCTACAGCCAAAGAATGCTATTTGAAAACTAAATTCAAGTCCGCTCAATGATCCCTACTTTAAGGAACAAATTACAAAAGAGATTGGTCTTTACTTAGAATTCAATGATAATGGAGAGGTTTCACCTCCCATTCTATGGGATACTCTGAAGGAAGTTTCAAGAGGGAAAATTATAGCGATAGCTTCATATAAGAGGGAAAAAAATAAGGAATAAACATTAATTACAAAATAGGCTGAAGGAACTAGAAAAAAACATTGAGTTTGGCACAGGATGCATTTAAGGAAATTAAAAAGATTAAGAAGGAAATTAATAGTTTGGCTACACAAGAAATCAGGAAAAATTTCATGTTTCTGAAGCACATTATGAAAGTGAATCAAAGTCTATGAAAATACTGCCGTGGAAACTGAAAAAAAAAAGATAGCAGAAAATATAGAATTAGGGATCCAAGAACAAAAATGATTTTAAAAAAAAGTGAATTTCAAGAAGCTTTTGAAGTGTTGTACAAAACTATATTCCAAAGTTCTGGGGGAAACATAACTCAAGCTGACACCTTCCTGAATTCTCTAGAGTTACCCACTTTAAGTGAAGAACAAAATATAACGATAACTGCTGACACAACTGAAGTTGAAATAAAAGCTGCAACTAGTAGGCTTAAATTAAGCAAGTCACCAGGATCAGATGGGTATATGGCAGAGTGGTACAAAGAATTTAAAAATGAGTTAATTCCTGTCTTACTCCGCACTCTGAACTGGGCTCTAAAAAAGGCACAAGTGCCACCCAGCTGGAAGGAAGCGATAATCTCAGCTATACCGAAAGAAAGCAAGGATAAAATGGGGTGTGGGTCATTTAGACCAATATCCGTTCTTAATGTAGATTATAGATATTTACCTCCATCATGGCCAAACGATTAGAAGTTTCTACCCATACTAATACATAACTATCAGACAGGTTTAATACAACGCCAAACACAAGACAATATACGAAGGACACTTCACATTATGGATCATATACAAAAAAATAAAATCAAAGCAATAATGATAAGCGTGGATGCTGAAAGGGCATTTGATTCGGTTAATTGGAATTTTCTTTACAGAGTTTTACATAGATTTGGTTTCCATGACACAATTATTAAAACTATACAGGTACTATATGACAACCCTACTGCTAGGATTAAAATCAATGGAGTCTTACCCTAGAAAGGGGCACGAGACAGGGTTGTGCATGGTCACTGCTGCTCTTCGCATTATATCTGGAACCATTAGCTCAATACATCAGACAAAATGAATATATTAGGGGAATTACTATTAAAGGGACAGAGCATAAATTGGCCTGGTACGCGGATGACATTTTGATCTATCTAGGGCAACCAACATACTCTACCTAAATTGATGCAATCCTTTGAGCAATATGGTCAATTATCAGGATGCAAGATCACCATAGATAAAACCTAATTACTTTCATATAATTATAGCCCATATACAGTAATTGAAAGTAGATATCCCTGGGCATGGCAAACAGTCTTTCAAATATTTGAGCATCATTATGCCAAAAGATTTGGCAAAATTATCAGCCCATATATAAAAAAAATCAGAAGATGGAACCTAATCCCTTTTTTTAGTCTCAGTTCAAGGATTGAATCTATTAAAATGAATATACTGCCCAGACTATTATGTATCTTTCAGACCCTACCAATAGAGATTAATCAAAATCAATTCAATGAATGGAACAAAATGTTATCAGGGTATATTTGGCAAGGTAAAAGGCCCAGAGTTCTCAAAACTTTGCAATTAGCCAAGGAAATGAGGCCTATCTTCTCTTAGAGATTATTATTTTGCAGCACAGTTGAGAGCTGAGATATGTTGGTGCAACCCATCATATGACACTCAATGGAAAAACATCCCCATCCCCATAAAGGCAATTTTGGCTGACAACAACCTGCAAAGGGACATTCAGCCTTTCTCTATAACTTGGGTCGCCAGGTCCTGGCGGCAGCTTTGTAAATGACCAGCATCCTTTTCTGAGCACTGTTCTGCAGGATAAATTCGTATATCTTTTGCAGAATCTCACACTTAAGCCCTTTTCTCCCAAGATTTGTTTTGGACCAAAACTAGCATTTTTTAGAAGGTAGGCCCAATTCTAGACAGATTCTTAGGAATCAAAACCAATCTGTAAGTACCGAAATCTAGAGGAACAGAGAACTTCCTGCGACTGCTGCTTCGTGGTTATTTATAACATGATTACTTGTCTCACTCTGGGCCTTCTTCTGGTTAAAAGATCGGCACAACATCATGAGCTGAAGGGCCTGCACTGTGTTGTGCTCTGTGTTATATAGTTTTTAATCTGTCAATTGGTGTGCATGTAACCTGAACCCACAACACCTCACTAGTCAAGAAGGCACAGCAGCATCTGCACATTCTGAGGAAATTAAGGTGTACAAGGCTTCCCCCCCCCCCCCACCCATCCCCCCCCATTCTAACAACTGTTCACAGGAGCAGCTTTGAGTATCCTTTGTCCTATCTTGCATCGTGTGGTACAGAAGCTGCAAGGCATTAGAGCACAAGACCTTACAGAGGATAGTAAAGATCAGCAGGGTCCTGTGACGTTTACAGCAAGTGTTGTATATGAAGGGCCAGAAACATTGTTGAGGATCCCTACCACCCATCCCACAATCTCTCTGATCCACCACCTTCAGGGAGGAGATACAGGAGCATCAGGACCAGAACAGCCAGTCTGGGTAACAGCTTCTTCCCTCAGACTGTGAGACTAATGAATACCCTGCCACCACCGAAATCTCATCACGAGGACAGTGAGCTGTTTACTGTTCACCTATGCTGCAAATTGGATACATTTTGAATTATAATTTATTAACTTACTTGTAATATTGTGGTTTATGTGCTGTGTGTGATGTGTTTTGTGGATTCACTGTGGTCCGGAGGAATGTTGTTTTGTTCAGTTCTTTGTCTAAGTACAGTCAAACGGCAATAAACTTGAACTTGACTTAACTTAAACTTGTCAGTTCACAAGGGACTACACACTGATTGTCAAGCACCTTGCTGTTTGCATTGCCTTGGCTCAACACTGACCTCTTCAGACCAGGAGTTTTTCAGTGTGTGTCCTGCAATTCATATCAAATCAAATTTAATAATCATTCAGACCATATGTGGATAATCAGAGTGAGACAGTGTTCCTTTGAGTCCCAGGTGCATAACATACATTCAAAGTGTTAGTGAGAGAGAGAGAGAGAGAGAGAAACACACATTATACAAAAAAAACACACACATATAGTCCAAGTCCCTGAGCAACATGCAAATTGACGGTGCAGTTCCAGCAATCTAGCCTGTCCTTCCGCCAGTCAAACACTGGAGGGCAGCACTGACAGGAAAGGCCAGATCCCAAGTGAGCACAGACCCCATGCTACACCCCCTCCAGCATCATCTCACCTGGACTGCAGTAACAGGTCACCCCACTTGCACCCTTGCCCTCACTACAACCAAGGCCATGCTGCTGCCTCCTTGTCTGTCTCCCCAGCAAACGAGGGAAATAGGCCTGCGGTATCTCTTGTTATCAATGTCCAACAGGATCTTGCAATCGCAAGAGAAGCATCCAAGACTGTCACTAACAGTTACACTGCGTGTTGATTTTGAGCAACAACTCTGATTAGCAGGCAGCAACACAAACTGTACTGATGTCAGCCCCTCCAAACATTCTCCATTCTTTAACCTGGTTTAGTATTTCCCTCTTGTTTTTGAATAATGTGATTTTTGTCAACACTTCTGTGTATTTGCACCAATCAGTATGTGGATGGACCCTTACTGGCTACTTCATTTGGCAGCATTGTCTTAAGTTAACGGAACTTTTTTTTCAAACATCCAGATATCAAATGTAAAGCCTGAAGAGCTGAAAATGCGTTCGGATGACGTCAGTAAAATTCTGAGTGACGTCCAAATCATGAAAGGGAAGCAGGAGACACTGGATGCCAAGCTCATGACCATGAAGCAGTAAGTAGTTAAATGGGAAGGAAGTGTACAGGGAATGGCAGGAGTTCCGATGTGCAGAAGGATTATAGGGTGTGAGTCCATGGTACCACAAAAGTGGCAACTTGAGTACATGAAGAGTGAAAAGAGAAATGCATAGCATACCTGCTTCATTGGTCAGGGCACTGAGTATAAAACTTGTGTAAGTCAAGTTATTGCTGTTTAAAACTTTGTTCAGGCCATATTTATGCAGTATTCTGTGCAGCTATTGTTACCTCATTTACAGCTAGGAGGTGGAGGCTTAGGAGAGGAAACCATGGTGGAGATGTGTTGATTTTAATGCAAGGAGTATTGTCGGTAAGGCGGGTGAGCTTAGACCATAGATTGGCACATGGAATTATATAAAAATGCAAGGGAATACTAGGGAAAAATCTGGAGAGCTAGAAGAGGACATGAGGTTGCTCTGGCAAACAAAATGAAAGAGAATCCCATGAGCTTCTGTAGTTGTATTAAGAGCAAAAGCATTGCATGAACAAAATTGGTCCATTTGAAGATTGGCAGGGTCATCTTTGCACAGAATCGAAAGGAAGAGGAGATCTTTAACAAATTTTTACTTTTGTATATGCTCGTGGGACTAAAACTGACTTTAAAACTGAGGCAATAAAAAGACTGAGGTCAAGGACAATATTCAGATTACAGAAGAGATGATGTTTGCTGTCTTGAGGTTAATCAGGATGTTGACAAAGTATGAACTGGCTTTGTGGGAGGCTAGTGCAGAAATTGCAGGGGACTTGTAACAGATATTTCAAATAATCCTAGCCACAGGTGGACTGGAGGATACCTATTCATTATTAATGGATGGTTGGTAAGAATAAACCAGGAAATTACAGGCCAGTGATCCTGATGTCAATATGGGTAAATTATTCGAAGGTATTTTAAAGGACAGGATATACACTCAGTGGCCATTTTGTTAAGTACATTCTGTACCTAATAAAGTGACCACTGGATGTATGTTTGTGGTCTTCTGCTGCTGTAGCCTATCCATTTCAAGGTTTCATGTGTTGTGTGTTCGGAGATGCTCTTCTGCACACCACCATTATTTGAGTCACCTTCTGTCCATTCTCTAACCTCGCTCATTAACAAGGGATTTTTGTCCATAGAATTACCACTCATTGGGTGTTTTTTTTAAGTTGTGCGTGAAATGCTCAGAAGATTGGCAGTTTCTGAGGTACTCAAACTACCCTGTCTGGCACCAACAATTTTTCCACTGTCAAAGTCACTTAGATCACATTTTGTCCTTAATCTGATGTTTGGTCTAAACAACAACTGAACCTCTTCACCATTTTTGCATGCTTTAATGCGTTGAGTTATTGCCATATGAGTGCCTGATTAGATGTTTATATTAACGAGCAGGAGTACCTAACAAAGGGGGCACTGATTGTATAAATCTTTGGATAGACAAATTAGCAATAGTCAACATGGCTTTGTGCGTGTTAGTCATTTTTAATCAATGTTAGGGTTTTTCAAAAAGGTTATCAAGAACATTGATGAAGGAAAGAAGGTGGACATTAACAAGGGCTTTGTCTAAAACCCACAGGGGAGGCTGGTCCAGAAGCATAACCTTCCAACTCTTGAAGTCTGTTTCCTGACTAATAAAGGCAAGAATGCTATATAATAAACAGAAGAAATTCTGCAGATGATGGAATTTCAAATCAACGACACAAAATGCTGGTGTAACTCAACGGGTCAGGCAGCACCTATGGAAATTAACAAACAGTCCACATTTTGGGCTGCGACTCTTCTTCAGGACTGAAAAGGAAGGGGGGAGACTCCAGTTTAGCTAGAAGGTGGTCGGTTAAGCCAGGTGGATTGGAAAGGTAAAGGGTGGGAGTGGAGGGAATCTAATAGGAGAGTAGAGTGGTCCATAAGAGAAAGGGAAGGAGGATGGGTGCTGGGGGAGGTGATAGGCAGGTGAGAAGAACTAAGGCCAGAGTGGGGAATAAAAGAAGAAGTGGGGGAGTGGATTGTTTTTAGCAAAAGGAGTAATCGATGTTCATACCATCAGGTTGGAGGCTATCCAGATGGAATATAAGCTAACACACAAGATGCTGGAAAAGATTTCCAGCATCTGCAGATTTTGTCTTGTTTGTGATTGGAATATACAGTGTTGCTCTTCCACCCTGAGAGTGGTTTCGTTATTACGTAAGAGCAACATATCGGAAAGGGAATGGGAATCGGAATTAAAATGCTTGGCCACTGGGAAGTTCTGCTTTTGGCAGATGGAGTGAGGGTGCTCAACAAAGTTGTACCCCAGTTTACAACAGGTCTCACCAATGTAGAGGAGGCTGCATCGGGAGCACTGTATACAATAGACAACCCTAGCCATGCCTGGAAGGACTGTTTGGAGGTGGGGGAAGAAGTGAATGGGAGGTGTAGCACTTTGGCCACAATGGGACTTCTTTACCACCCTATCAACATGTGTAGCCACTTTTAAGAGGCTGTGAACTTGAGCCCCAAGATCTTTTTGCTCGGGAATATTAAGAGTCTTGTGTACTGTCTCTTTACATTTCATCTCCCAAAGTACACTTCACATTTGGTTGGGTTAAACTCTCATTTCATTCAAAATATTTACAGTCCTCTTGATGGTTTAAGCTGTGTTCCAAAGCTAAGGGAGCTACAAAGGCCAAATTAAACTGTGGCACATGAGGCTGCAGATGCTGGAATGTGGGGCAACACAGACAATACTGGAGAACTCAGTAGGTCCAGTTGCAACATCAGTGGACAGAATTGAACAGAGAATATTTTGGGTTGCTAGATCCAACTGTTTAATTGTTATTTTCTTTGCAGCTTAACTTGTATATTTTAAGTTGTTTTTATTTGCAAGTAACTGCTTAATATGTGTCCTAGTGGTCACAGTAAGTATATTCAATTGTTCAATGTGTCCCCTAGTGGTTACCTTTGTATGATTCCGAAAAGCTCTGGAAACTTCTGGTGCTGCATTATTTGAATAGGGGTTTTCTGGCTCGTTCTTGTCTGCCAAATAAAATAGCTGACTGTGTAACTGTGCCATCTTTTTTCTTTTTGCTTCCATCTTACTCTTCAATTAGCAGACCTCTCTCACTCCCTATTTTTCAACTCTTTATTCTATCAATGCTTAATAAAGCAATTGTGAAATACCAAGTTTTGTGCCTCCTCTTTGACTTCTGAAAAAATCTTGAATTAAAATATTAGAATTAGCAGGGTCGAGACTTAGAAATGTCAGTCCAGTCCAGATGAAGGATCTCAACCTAAAATGTCAACTGTTCATTTCTCCCACAATATTAAGGTGGTTTTGCCCTGGTTATAATTAAATTAAAGTGCCTGGGTCAGGTGCATCTTGGTACCATTTGGAATGTTATCCTGCCATTGGATTGCAAATACAATTATTAAATACAATTTTGATTTGGTGCTGTCTGCTTTGTGATGACTTTCTAGCATTGCTAATGTTAATCTTTCTTGGCATTTTCAGTGAAAACGAAGCATTGTGGCGCGAAGTGGCCAGTCTTCGGCAGAAACACGCACAGCAGCAGAAAGTCGTAAATAAGGTGAGGCATTGAGGAGATTATTTGGGGAGAAGGGCATGCAAAATAAATGATTGGAGATGATGCTAGGACAAGTAAGAAGAATGCACAAAGCTTTAGCTTCTCTTGGCAAAAGCACTGAATGGAATTTGCAGTAGTTTATTCCACAAAAATTAATGTATTTATTCTTAAGGTTATCTTGGTTAGTTAAGCTGTGACCTATATAAAAGTAGCAATGTAATACTGAGGGTTTAATGTACGTCCTGCATTGATCAGACTGCACTTAGAGTATTGTGAGGAATTTTGGGCCTGTTATCAAAGAAATGATGTGCTGATGTTGGTAAGGGTCCAAAGGAGGTTCACGAGAATGATTTTGTAAGAGTTAATGGATGAGGACCATCTGGACTTGCTGAAGGAAGAAATCTCAGGCACCAGTGTAGAATGACATTGTTGGTTCAAAGATGATGGAGGAACTGAAAGAATGGAATAGATTCCATACTGTAGACAAGATGGGGGTCTGTTCCTCCTCCCAGGCAGTATTTCCTCTTTTACAAGACTTGTACGAAGTGTCTCATGAGATGTCTACCTGAGGTCTCAAGATGGCGCTTATGGAGTGAAGCGGTTTTAGGCTTTGCTCCAATCCTTTTATTTTTTTTTAACCTACAAACACCCCCTAATTGACCTTTTTATACCTATTCTAAAGGGGTTTAAACGTATGAAATTTTTTTCAACTGTTTGAATCATTTTCAACTCGCTGAAATGTCTAGACCAAAGGAATCGAAACAGACGAAAGAACCATTAACTTTAGAAGCAATTGCAAATCTTATGGACGATAGACTTGGAAAACTGGAGAGTAAATTAACCGCAAAGCTTTTTACGTTCGATGAAATTTTAAAGGCATTTGACTCAAAACTTCAAGCACATACATTGGATTCACAAAAACAACAAGCAAGTATTTTAGTTCTTGAAGAAGCCGCTCGCCAGAGAGATTGTGTAATTGAAACTTTGCAACAACAGCAAGCTTTGACTTCTCAACAGATGGATCATTATAAATCTAAAATCACTGATCTTGAAAGCCGCTCTCGAAGACAAAATCTCCGGTTAATTGGGATTCCGGCAAAATTTGAGAATGGCAATCTCACTGTATTTTTCTCCAAATTTTTAATGGATGTCTTTGACTCAGAAGTACTGGATTCCCCTCCAATAATCGACCGTGCACATCGCGTCTCTCGTTTTCATTCAGATTCAAGTTTGAAACCACGACAAGTAATTCTCCGGATCCATTATCCTCATACCAAAGAGCATTTGATTCGGGCTGCCCGGAAAAAGGGTATGATCAGCTTTCAAGATTTCAAATTCCGTATTCTGGAAGACTACAGTCCCGAAGTTTTAAGGACAAGAATGGCTTTTAAATCGGTTATGTCAGAAATTCATCAGGAAGGCTACAAGCAAGCGCTGTTATTTCCAGCACAATTGAGAGTTACTCTCAAAGACGGGACTTATCAGCTGTTCAAATCTCCAGCGGATGCTCAAAGATTCCTTGAAGAATAACATTTTATTGTTTCTATGGGTTGACTAATGTAATAATTAGTTTATAGATTTTGGGTCTTTTATAAAATGATGATTTTTTTAACGTGATGGCTTACACGTATTTCTTATACACGGTAAAAGTCCATTTTTGGTTTATTCTGAGTTTGTTCTTTTCATATTATTAATGTGTTAGTTTTGAAAGTAATTCATTAGGGTTTTCTTTTAAGTTCGTATACACTTTTTTAATATTTTTAACGTTTAAATATTAAGATTTAAAAAAAAATAAAATGTTGTTTCTTTTTCCCGAAAGTCCTTAGTGCTTGGAACATCACATCCATTTTGAGGTGTCTGAATAAGTTTAAGGACTTTCTTTTGAAACACTAATACAATATTATCCATATATGGGGTTTATCATTGTAATTTTTTAAAATCCTTTTGTTTTATATATATAATACTAATTTTATATTTTACTTTTTGTTATACCAACCCTTTCTTATAATATGGGTGGTTTGTATCTTTTATTCAACTTTTTTTTGTTTGAGTTGCCATCTTGAGACATGGGGGTAGTTTTAGTCTTAGATTGCTTGCTTGCCTCTTTTTGGCTTTTTTCCTGGGGTTTTGAGGGTGGAGGGAGGGGGACTTTTCTTTTTTCTTTTCTTTTTGCTTGCTTTATGCTTAGTTTTACTTCATGGGCTCATATGAAACTACAAACATGGTTGCTGTGTCATGACTTCTGGTTCCTCCTTGAACTTACTTCCCTCTTCCGGATTCATGAGTTTATCTTTTTTTTAACCTTATGTATTAATTTTAATAAATATTGTCAATATGGATAAGATTATTAATTTTGTTTCTTGGAATACTAATGGTTTAAATCATCCGATCAAACGGAAAAAAATATTCAAAGTATTCCACAGAATGAATGCTAATATTATCTTTGTACAAGAGACTCATGTAAGGAAGGTGGATAGTCAATGCTTTTTTAGGTTGACTATCCACTAATCCAACAATATCACTCAAATTCTCAAGCCAAAGTAAGAGGCGTTTCCATTTTTATAGATTCATCAACCTCCTTTATACACTATGAAACAATTTCAGACCCACAAGGTAGATTTTTGCTTATTACCAGTCTACTTTTTAATCAAAAAGTTGTTTTAGTTAATGTTTATGCTCCAAACACTGATTGTCCTGAATTTTTTAAGTGTCTATTTACATCCTTTCCCAATTTGAATCAGTACAGGCTGATAATGGGTGGGGATTTTAACTGTTGTTTAAACCCTTCGATGGACAGATCTAAGCCCACCCAAGCTCTTCTGAATAAATCGGCCTCTCTTATTAATTCCTTTATGACTGATTCAGCAATTTTCGAAATTTGGTGTTTTTTACACTCCAATGACAAAGAGTTTTCATACTTTTCTCACGTTTATCATAATTATTCAAGAATTGATTACTTTTTCATTGATCACCATTTACTTACAGATGTTATCGATTGTAAATATGACTCTGTTACCATTTCTGACCATGCACCTTTGAAGTTATCTATTAAGATATTGGATTCATCTATTAATGCTAAATCTTGGAGGTTCAACTCTATTTTATTGCAGGACTTAGACTTTGTTAATTTTATTAAACAACAAATTGATTTGTTTTTCTCAACAAATTCTACAGCAGAGATCTCTCGTGGAATTTTATGGGACACTTTTAAAGCATTTATTCGTGGACAGATTATTTCATATTCTGCTGGAGTTAGGAAACGAACTAATTCTAAAATATTAACATTGGTTGATAAAATCAAAGCAATTGATAAGATTTATTCAGTGACCCCCAGTAAAGAACTTATATAAAGAAAGAGTGGAACTTCAAATGGGGCATAGTTTGTTGTTATCCTCTTCGATTGAAAATCAGTTAATTAAATCTAGAACCCAGTTTTATTTATATGGAGATAAGTCTGACAAATTATTGGCTAATCAATTGAAAACTGCTTCAGTTAAACGACAGATTATTAGGATTCGTAAACAAGATGGCACTCTGACAATTGACCATAAAGAAATAAATAAAGCCTTTCAAGATTTTTATAATCCCTTATATCGATCAGAATTTGTTGAGGATTCTTCTATAATAGGTGAACTTATAAGAAAATTGAATATTCCAAAATTAACAGTAGAGGATTAGTGTATTCCTAGATACACCTATTACGGAAACTGAAATAAAAAAGGCTATTTTTTCAATGAATTCCGGTAAAGCTTCTGGTCCGGATGGTTATACTGCAGAATTTTTAAAATCCTTTTCCTCTATACTTTCTCCTTGGCTTTGTAAAATTTTTAAAGATGCATTAATTATAGGCAAATTGCCACAATCTTTATATGAAGCCTCTATTTCTTTAATTCTTAAAAAAGATAAAGACCCTATTGAATGTGCATCCTATCGGCCTATATCCTTGCTGAATACGGATTTTAAGATTTTTAGTAAAATTTTGGCTACTAGATTAGGAGTTCGGGGAGCTGGGTTAAGCACAATAGGCAGCGATTCAAACAGAGAGAGGAGAAATGGATTAAAAATTCTATATATGAATGCACGAAGTGTCAGAAATAAGGCGGATGTGCTTGAAGCCCAGGTGCGAATGGGTAACTATGATGATGTTGGGATAACGGAGACATGGCTGCAGGGAGATCAGACCTGGGAAATGAATGTACAAGGGTATATGTGCTATCGTAGGGACAGAAATGTGGGCAGACGGGGTGGGGTGGCCCTGTTGGTGAGGAATAAGATTCAGTCCTTTGCAAGGGGGGACACAGGGTCAGGAGAAGTAGAGTCTGTGTGGATAGAACTGAGGAACAGTAAGGACAAAAGGACCCAAGTGGTTGTTGTCTACAGGCCACCAAACAGTATATATATTGGGTGCAAGTTGAATAGGGAGTTAACATTGGCATGTGGCAAAGGTAATGTCGCAGTAGTTATGTGGGATTTCAACGTGCAGGTGAACTGGGAGAATCAGGTTGGTGCTGGACCACAGGATAGGGAGTTTGTAGAGAGCTTACGGGATGCTTTCTTGGAACAGCTTGTAAGAGAGCCGACCAGGGACAAGACTATTCTGGATTTAGTGTTATGTAATGGACAGGATTTGATAAGCGATCTCGCAGTAAAGGAGCCATTAGGAGGCAGTGATCACAATATGATAAGCTTTTATCTGCAATTTGAGAAGGATAAGGGCAGCTCGGAGGCGTCAGTGTTGCAGTTGAACAGGGGAAACTATAGAGCCATGAGGGAAGAACTGGCCAAAGTTGACTGGACGGATAGCCTAGCAGAAAAGACAGTGGAACAGCAATGGCAGGTATTCTTGGGAATAATGCACAATGTGCAAAATCAGTCATCCCCCAGAGAAGGAAGGATTCAAAGGGGGGAAAGGGGCCACAGTGGTTGACAAAGGAATTCAGAGATTGCATAGCATTTTAAAAAAAAAGGAAATATGACAGAGCTAAGGTGAATGGGAGGACAGATGATTGGGAAGTTTTTAAGGAACAACAGAACTTAACTAAAAAGACAATACGGAGAGAAAAAATGAGGTATGAATGCAAGCTAGTCAGGAATATAAAGGAAGATAGCAAAAGCTTTTTTAGGTATGTGAAGAGAAGGAAGATAGTTAAGAACAACGTTGGGCCCTTGAAGAATGAATTGGGTCAAATTATTATGGGAAACAGAGAAATGGCAGAAGAATTTAATGAGTACTTTAGATCTGTTTTCACTAAGGAAGACACAAGCAATCTCCCAGATGTATGGATGGGCCAAGGACATAGGGTAACAGAGGAAATGAAACAGATTGACATTCGGAAGGAAACGGTGATGAGAAGACTGATGGGACTGAAGGCTGACAAATCCCCAGGTCCAGATGGTCTGCACCCTAGAATGCTAAAGGAGGTGGCCCTGGAAATTGCGGATGCATTGGTAATCATTTTCCAATGTTCCTTAGATTCAGGATCAGTTCCTGAGGATTGGAGAATGGCTAATGTTATCCCACTTTTTAAGAAAGGAGGGAGGGAGAAAACAGAGAACTATCAGCCTGACATTGGTGGTGGGAAAGATGCTAGAGTCCATTATTATGGATGAAATAGTGGCATATCTAGATAGCAGTGATAGGATTGGATTTACCAAGGGTAAATCATGCTTGACTAATCTGTTGGAGTTTTTCGAGGATGTAACCAGGAAGTTAGACAAGTGAGATCCAGTGGATGTAGTGTACCTTGATTTTCAGAAGGCATTTGATAAGGTCCCACATAGAAGATTGGTGGGTAAAATCAAAGCTCAGGGCATCGAGGGGAAGGCTTTGACATGGATAGAAAACTGGTTGGCAGATAGAAAGCAAAGGGTAGCGGTGAATGGGTGTTTCTCGGAATGGCAGGTGGTGACTAGTGGGGTGCCACAGGGCTTGGTATTGGAACCACAGCTGTTTACCATTTACGTTAACGATTTGGATGAAGGCATAAAAAATAACATCAGCAAATTTGCTGATGATACTAAGCTGGGTGGTAGTGTGACATGTGATGAGGATATTAGGAGAATTCAGGGTGACATGGATAGGCTGGGTGAGTGGGCAGATACTTGGCAGATGGCGTTTAGTGTGAATAAGTGTGAGGTTATCCACTTTGGGAGTAAGAACAGGAAGGCAGATTATTATCTGAACAGTGAAGAGTTGGGTAAGGGAGAAATACAAAGAGATCTCGGAGTCCTTGTTCATCAGTTGCTGAAGGTGAATGAGCAAGTGTAGCAGGCAGTGAAGAAGGCTAATGGAATGTTGGCCTTTATTACAAAGGGAATTGAGTACAAGAGCAAGGAAATCCTCTTGCATTTGTACAGAGCCCTGGTGAGACCACACCTGGAGTATTGTGTACAGTTTTGGTCTCCAGGTTTAAGGAAGGACATTCTGGCAATTGAGGAAGTGCAGCGTAGATTCACGAGGTTAATTCCTGGGATGTCTGGACTGTCTTACGCAGAGAGGTTAGAGAGACTGGGCTTGTACAAGCTGGAATTAAGGAGATTGAGAGGGGATCTGATTGAAACATTTAAGATTATTAAGGGATTGGACAAGATAGAGGCAGGAAATATGTTCCAGATGCTGGGAGAGTCCAGTACCAGAGGGCATGGTTTGAGAATAAGGGGTAGGTCATTTAGGACAGAGTTAAGGAAAATCTTCTTCTCCCAGAGAGTTGTGGGGGTCTGGAATGCACTGCCTCGGAAGGTAGTGGAGGCCAATTCTCTGGATGCTTTCAAGAAGAAGCTAGATAGGTATCTTATGGATAGGGGAATCAAGGGATATGGGGACAAGGCAGGAACCGGGTATTGATAGTAATTGATCAGCCATGATCTCAAAATGGCGGTGCAGGCTCGAAGGGCCGAATGGTCTACTTATGCATCTATTGTCTATAAAATATATTACCTCGAATTTTTTCTGAAGATCAGACTGGATTTATTAAAAACCGCTATTCATCTTTTAACATTAGAAAATTAATATTATATATACACCTTCACCCAAAATACCAGAATTTGTCATTTGCTGAAAAAGCCTTTGATAGAGTTGAATGGCCATATTTATTTAATACATTGCAGCATTTTAATTTTAGTTTGAAATTTATATCATGGATTAAAATAATATATTATAAACCCTTGGCTTCGGTCTTTACCAATAATCAAAGATCTTTTTTTCATGGTACAAGGCAAGGCTGTCCTTTAAGTCCTTTACTATTTGACATTGTTTTGGAACCTTTGGCTATAGCCATTCATGAATCACCTAATATTTTGGGTGTTACTCACGGGGAGGGGATGTATAAGTTATCATTATATGCTGATGATTTGTTACTATACATATCCGACCCTGAGAGATCTATTCCTGCTATTTTGTCCTTGCTCAGTTTAGTAACTTTTCTGGTGATAAATTGAATTTTAATAAGAGCAAATTATTTCCATTAAATATGCAAGTTCCAATTTATAAACATTTACCATTTAAAGTTGATACAGATTATTTTACTTATTTGGGTATTAAAATTACTAAAAAACAAAGATTTATTTAAAGTTAATTTTTTACCTTTAATTGACCAAATTAAGCAACTTACTACCAGGTGGTCTCCATTATCTTTGTCATTGGTTGTCGAATTCATGCTATTAAGATGATGGTATTACCCAAATTCTTATTCTTATTACTTCAAATTCTTTCAAGCATTACCAATTTTTATTCCTAAATCTTTTTTTGATATTATTGACTCCAAAATATCTTCCTATCTGTGGCAGAATAAAAATCCTAAACTAGGCAAAAAATATTTACAGAAGCCTAAGAAGAAGGGCGGTTTGGGCTTTGCCAAACTTGAGATTTTACTACTGGGCAGTTAATATACGATATGTAATATTTTGGACACAAGAATCGACTATAGCAGCTTGCCCACAATGGGTAAATTTGGAATATAAATCTGTACAAGACTTTTCATTGTTTTCAATTTTAGGATTTTCACTTCCTTTTTCTTTATCTAAATTGAATAAACAAATAACTAATCCTATAGTCAAACATACATTGCAAATTTGGTTTCAATCTCGTAAATTTTTTGGTTTGAATAAGTTCATTTTATCAAGCCCTATAATATCTAACTTTTTTTTTCGGCCCTGTTTTATGGATCAAGCCTTAGTTTTATGGAAAACAAAAGGTATAACATGTTTTTGTGATCTGTTTTTGGATGATAGCGTTATGTCCTTTGTACAGCTATCTAATAAATATAATTTACCTAAAACTCATTTTTTTAGATATTTGCAAGTTAGAAATTTTTTTGTATAATGAGTTACAGTCTTTTCCAAAACTATGTCCATTGGACATTATGGAAAGAATTTTAGCTCTGCATCCTTGTCAAAAGGGTTTAGTAGCTGTCATTTATAACATGATCATGAAAATACAGCCAGAAGTATCAGAAAAAATTAAGAAGGAATGGGAAAAAGAACTTCATTGTCTTATACCCACTGAGCAGTGGGAGAAAATTTTACTATTAGTCAATTCGTCTTCTATTTGTGCTAAACATGCCCTAATACAATTTAAGGCTGTACATAGAGCTCATATGTCTAAGGATAAACTTGCTCAATTTTATTCTTATGTTAATCCAACCTGTGACAGATGTCATTCTGATGTTGCTTCATTGACCCATATGTTTGGGTCTTGCCCTTGTTTGCAAAATTATTGGAAAGATATTTTGAGTATTATTTTAATAGTTCTGAATATCAATTTCCAACCGCATCCTATTACTGCAATTTTCGGTTTACCAATGGTGGATAATAGTCGTTTATCCTCCTCATCTCGACGAATGATTGCATTTGTTAAATTAATGGCTAGAAGATCTATTTTATTGAATTGGAAAGAAATTAATCCTCTAACTATATTTCAGTGGTTTTCTGAAACTAACTGTTTGAGCTTAGAAAAAATTAGAAGTGTTGTTTTTGATCCTTCAGTTAAATTTGAAGAAACTTGGAGACCATTTATTCAACATTTTCATATGAGTTAAATTGTCTTTTCCTAAACCTCACTTTTATTATCCTTAATTATTTGGATGGAGGTTCGGAGTTATTGGCACTACTGTATATATTTGACATTATGCAATGGCCCATGTTGGTTAGTGTTTTTTTTATTTTCTTTTGTTCATAAATACTATGAGTTTGGGAGATTATATATATTGATTATCATATATTTGAATGCCTACTTAAACTATTAACTATGTACTCTCAAACTCTCTGTATTCATGTTTCATTTATGTTTGCTTAAAAATTAATAAAAAGATTTAAAAAGAGATGTCTACCCATCCATCACAGATGACTTGTTGCTTAACTGCATTTAATTTATCTTTTTAAAAGCTTAAGATTACCTTTATTTGTTACACGTACATCAGAACATACAGTGAAATGCATTGTTTTGCGTTAATGACCAACCTATCCAGAGGATGTACTGGGAGCAGCTAGAAGGAGCCACCACACTTCCAACACCAACATAGCATGCCCACAGCCTCCACATTCATTAGCTCACCCTTGGCAATTTCCACCAATTCCAACAAGTTTCCACCCTAGAGATTCACTTGCACTTATAATCTGCTAGACAATACAGTCTCTTCTGCACTGGAAGTACTAAACACAGGTGCAGAGCATTCTGTTCAATCCATAGCATTGAGCCTGTAATTGGCCATCCCACTCTTGTCGCACACAAAATGCTGGTGGAACGTAGCAGGCCAGGCAGCATTTATAGGAAGAAGTAAGTCGACATTTCAGACCAAGACCCTTCGTGTTCAGGGTTCCAATGTCCATTCAGAAATCTGATGGCAGGGGAAAGAAGCTGTTCCTGAATTATTGAGTCTGTATGTTCAGATTCCCTATATCTCCCCCCTGCTGGTAGCAATGAGAATGATGGATGCCATCTTTCTGAGGCATTGCCCCTTTGAGATGTTCAAAGTAAGATTTATTATCAGAGTACACCACATACACATACACTACACATACACATACTCTACCTGAGATTCTTTTACTGTGGCCATACTTAGATGCTGGGGTGGCCAGTGCCCATGATGGAGCTGGCTGACTTTACAACTTCCTGTAGCTTATTTCAATCCTTTGCAGTTTCAGACACTGATGTAGCCAGTTAGAATGCTCTTCATGGTGCACTTGTTTATATGTCATGTTTAATTGCATCCAACGATCTGGGAATTGGATTTAACTGATAATGGAACCCATACTTGTTCATCGTCTTAATGTGATAGTAGTATCCTTGGCATGTTAACATGGAATGGGAGTCTTCATTAAAATTACCTTTTGAAATTGGGCAAAACAAAATAGTGGGACATTGGTGGGGTTTGGAATTGATAATGGACATTTCCTTTCAGCAAACTCATTGAGTCCCTGCTGCACCTGATGACCTTGTGATCTCTGTCTCAGAGGAAATGCTTTGAGAGGTTGGTGGTCATGACTAGACTGAACTCCTGCCTCAGCAAGGACCTGGACCCATTGCAGTTTGCCTCTTGCCACAATAGGTCAACGGCAGACGCAATCTCAGTGGCTCTCCACATGGCTTTAGACCACCTGGACAACACAAGCACCAACATCAGGATGCTGTTCTTTGACTATAGCTCAGCATTTAATGCCATCATTCCCACAATCCTGATTGAGAAGTTGCAGTTGCAGAACCTGGGCCTCTTACCCCCCCCCCCCCTCCCCCCCAACAACTGGATCCTCGACTTCCTAACTGGAAGACCACAATCTGTGTGGATTGGTGATAACATATTCTCCTCACTGACGATCAACATTAGCACACCTCAGGGGTATGTGCTTAGCCCACTGCTCTACTCTCTATATACACATGACTGTGTGGCTAGGCATAGCCCAGATACCATCAATAAATTTGCTGATGATACAAGCATTATTGGTAGAATCTCAGGTAGTGACGGGAGGGAGTATAGGAGTGAGATATGCCAACTAGGGGTGGTGCCGCAGCAACAGCCTGGCACTCAACACCAATAGGACAAAAGAGCTGATTGTGGACTTCAGGAAGGGCAAGACGAAGGAACGCGTACCAATCCTCGTAGAAGGATCAGAAGTGGAGAGAGTGAGCAGCTTCGAATTCCTGGGTGTCAAGATCTCTGAGGATCTAATCTGATCCTAACTTATTGATGTAGTTATAAAGAAGGCAAGACAGTGGTTATACCTTATTAGGAGTTTGAAGAGATTTAGCCTGTCAACAAATACACTCAAAAACTTCTTCTGTTGTACTGTGGAGAGCATTCTGACAGGCTGCATCACTGTCTGGTATGGAGGGGCTGCTGTACAGGATCAACAAAAGCTGCAGAAGGTTGTAAATCTTGTCAGCTCCATCTTGAGTACTAGCCTACAAAGTATCCAGGACATCTTTAGGGAGCGAATCTTCATCCATCTTCAGAAAGGCAGCATTCATTATTAGGAACCTCCAGCACCCAGGACATGCCCTTTTCTCACTGTTACCATCAGGTAGGAGATACAGAAGCCTGAAGACACACACTCAGCAATTCAGGAACAGCTTCTTCCCCTCTGCGATCCGATTCCTGAATGGACTTTGAATCTTTGGACAGTATCTCACTTTATTTTATATACAGTATTTCTGTTTTTGCACATTTTTTAAAAATCTATTCAATATATGTAATTGATTTACTTGTTTATTTATTATTTTTTTATCTTTTTCTCTGCTAGATTATGTATTGAACTGCTGCTGCCAAGTTAACATATTCATGTCATATGCCAATGATGATAATTCTGATTCTGAGTCTTTAATCTCATGAGCTGCTAAAAATATAATGTCAATGTTCAAAGTAAATTTATTATCAAAGTACATATATGTCACCATAGACAACACTGAAATTCATTTTCTGGAGGAAATTCATAGTAAATACAAAGAAACACAATAGAATCAATGAACCTACTCAATGGCAACGTAGCAGTTACTGTGATGCCATTACAGCACAGGGCGTCAGAATTTGGAGTTTATATCCAGCATCCTCAGTAAGGAGTTTGTGCATCCTCCCAAGGAATGCATGACTTTTCCTCATGTTTTCCAGTTTCCCCCCACAGTCCAAAGGCGTAGCGGATAGGTTAATTGATCATAGTAAATTTCCCATGATTGGGTTAGAGTTAATCAGGGGTTATCAGCGGTTATTGGGCAATGTGGCTCAAGATGCTGGAAGGGCCTATTCTGTGCTGTATCTTTAAATTTAAAAATGCATGCATCAAGACAGACAAACAAACAATGCAAAAGAACTGTTCAGTGTTTGGGTGAAGATTCTGATGAAAATCTGGTAGGAGAGCCTTTTCTTAGCACTTTGGAGAAGTAGGCAATTACTGTAAAGTCTGAAACTGACTTTCTTATCCGTATTTGTGGCTGTGGATGCCAGGTAAGTAAGATGGAGGTCCATTACAATAAGGCACACTTCTTTTCATGACAGTGGTTGTTTGGCAATATCTGGTTCAGACGAGTCGGTCAGTATTAGGTAGATGGGATTATCTCTGAGATTAGCCAGTTTAATGTGTAGCAATGTGGAATATTAGATCAGTTGAATTTGAGAGGTGAGTTACTTCCTCTTGGGGTGGGATAGAAAAGGTGTTGCAGTATTTACCAGGAAGATAACCTAGCAGAGGTTGGTGTGTTTATGGAAAATTGCATTATGGTTGTTTCGGTTTCAAATATGGGGTGTACTCCATCAAATGGATAATAGGTTGGTAGTTTCATATTTAAGACCAAATTACTTACATTTACAACAATGACAATGTATTGAACAAGCTGCCTGAAGTCATGGGACCAGTACCTTGTTCTGAAAGATCTGCTGGGTAATTTCATTAGCACTTTTAACCTTGGGATTAAGCTTTATAACTGTGATATTGGAAAAGGTGATCAGTTTAATAGTCAGCCATTTGTTTGAATTGCATGGTTTTCAATACTATAAACAAATGAACCTTCTGCACCCTTTTTATCCATTTTCCTCAGCGTGCCACACCAGGAGCACTGAAGCCTGGCACTGCACAGGATAAAGTAGCCTGTTTAATTGGCAATCTCTGTCCTTAACATTGACTTCCAGCATTACTTGCATCTACAGAATGATTTGCCCAGTCTTCCTCAATTCCACTGAAATCAACTAGATGCTTACAAAACAGCGGGCAAGTGACCTGCAAGTCCCCACAAAGTTGTATATTACTTATTGTTCCTTCATGGTTACTGGGTCTCCTTACCGAAATTCATGATAATTCATGTGATATGGTTCAGGGGAGGTGGCTTACCACCAACACCTTGAAGGGGAATTGAGGGACCAGGCAGTAAATGCTGGCCATGACAGTGACTCCCACATCCCAAAAATGAATAAAAGCATTAGCTGATCAGCTGACATCTTTTTGATTAATGTGTGAAATTTCTAATTTTTAGACTATGTTGCTAATGGCACTTCCCAACGGACTCTCCATTATCAAGGCGGCTGTCCTGTGACTTCAGCTGAGCTGAGGGTGTGTGGCGCAGGTTCACCTTCCACTCCTATCTTTAAATCTTTGGGTTGGGGTGGTGCGTGGGTTGCAATGGCAGGAGGGTTGGACCCACAGAGAATTATGCAGTCAGTTTAATGGACTTGCTAGTTTGCATGGCATGACGTTTGGGAGAAGACAACTGTTTGGGGGATTTTGCCTTACAAGAAAGGTTAGTTTGGAGGTATCCCACCCTGTGAGGTCTTGTGTAGGCAGTGGAGTGTCTGGGACTGAGAAAAGGGGTCTTTTTGATGGGACAAAGTGACTATGATGGGTGAGTGTGCCACAGTAGGCCAGATTACAGCAGTAGTTGTCACGCCCTTATTGCTGTACAACCTTTGCATTGATTATTCAGTTACCCAACGTGGTAAGCTGGTTGTAAGTGGGTTAGTTACCAGGGTGAGCCAACTGAGCAAAGTGCTGATGAATTATGGTAGCATAGCAGTTAGCGAGATTCTATTACAGCTTGGGGTGTTGGACTTCGGAGTTGAATCCCGGCATCCTCTGTAATAAGTTTGTATGTCCTCCCGTGGAATGTGTGTGTTCCCTCCATGTACTCCAGTTTCCTCCCACAATCTGAAGACTTATTCATTAGTAGGTTAATTGGTCATTGTAAATTGCCCCGTGATTGAGCTAGTGTTAAATCGGTGTGTTGTTGGTGGCAGAACTTGAAAAGCCAGTGGGGCCTGTTCCACTCTGTATCTCTAAAGAAATAAATTATGATCAAATGGGTATGGAATAGCACTGGATGATTTTATTTTCCCAGAGGAGGTGGGTGCTCCGTAGTCATAAATCAGTCCAACTTCACGTTTGCACCGAGTTCACCAAACAACTGTGTGGAGAGCCATGACCTGAAGGAAAATGTGCGATTGGATTTATAGGTGGAGATGGGTCTATGTAAGGAACAGGATTCTTTCAGTCTGGGACTAAGAAGGGATCCGTTTGATGGCACAGAATGGCTATAATTTGGATTGGTGCTTGCTTTTACACAGAATTGTAACTTTTTAATTTTTTTTCTTTTGCAGCTAATTCAGTTTCTGATTTCACTTGTGCAGTCCAACAGAGTCATTGGCATGAAGAGGAAAATGTGAGTCTGAGCTCCAACAGGTTTTCACTGTTCCACAATACATGCAACAATAATAAACGAATAATATATTGGTAGCATTTTGTGACAAGAATGAAATTAATGTCTTTTGTTCATTGTGTGGACAGCACTATAATTATTAATGGAAAGCTGTATTGACGCATTGGGGTGCCACAGGAGCATAGCAGTTAGCACAACACTATTACAGGTCAGGGCGTCAGGGTTCAGAGTTCAATTCTGGTATCCTCTGTATGAAAATTTGTATATTCTTCCTGTGTGCACGTGAGTTTCCTCCAGGTGCTTCAGTTTCCTCCCACAGTCCAAATACATACCTGTTAGTAGATTAATAGGTCATTGTAAATTGTCCTATGATTAGGCTGGGGTTAAACAAGTGGGTTGTTGAGTGGTGCAGCTCGTTGGGCTGGAAGGGACTGTTTCATGCTATACTCCGAAATAAAAATAAAATTAACTTGTTTGCCACAGGTTGTGAATGTCAGAAGGGGGTCTCTCTAGTTTTGCCGCAGAACAGCAATGATACTGTAGGGAGTGATGTAGAAAGTAAAGGCACTGCCATGTTTTCTTCAGAGTGATAGTCTACCAACATTTGAATTAAAAGTTCAAAGTAAATTTATTGTCAAAGTACATATATGTCTCTATATACAACCCTGAGGTTAATTTTCCTGTGGGTAATCACAGTAAATAAAAGAAAGACAATGGACTTATTGAGAGACCGCCCCAACAGGATGGACAAACAAAGTGCAAAGGACAACAAACTGTGGAAATACAAAAAGAAGAAAAATAAGTAAGAATAAATAAGCAATAAATGTCGAGAACATCAGATGAAGAATTCTTGAAAGTGAGATAATGGGTTGTGGGAACAGCTCAATGAAGGGGTGAGTGCAGTTATCCCTTCTGGTTCAAGAGTCTGAACCTGGTGGCGAATCCTGAGGCACCTTCCTGATGGCATCTTGGGTACTAGCCTACAAAGTACCCAGGGCAAGCCCTTTTCTCACTGTTACAATCAAGTAGGAGGTACAGAAGCCTAAAGGCACACACTCAACGTTTCAGGAACAGCTTCTTCCCCTCTGCCATCTGATTCCTAAATGAACATTGAATCCTTGGACACTACTTCACTTTTTTTTAATATACAGTATTTCTGATTTTTGCATGATTTTTAATCTATTCAATACACGAATACTGTAATTGATTTACTTATTATTTTTTCTTCTATATTATGTATTGCATTGAATTGCTGCTAAGTTAATAAGTTTCATGTCACATGCCAGTGATAATAATTCTGATTTTGAATCTTCACAATCTTCTAAGAAAGTAGAGGTATTGCCATGCTTTCCCTGAAATAGTACTTACATGCTTGAGTCAGGACAGATCCTCTGATACAATAATACCAAAGACCTTCTTCGTCTCTGATCCTCCAATGAGGATTGGCCTATGGACCTCCAGTTTCAGTCAATAATCAATTCCTTGGTCACTTGGAGTATTCCCACTTGGATCAATACCCTACTTGGAGTGCTGTGCTCAGTTCTGGTTGCCTCATCACAGGAAGGTTGTGGAAACTATAGAAAGAGTGCAAAGGAGATTTACAAGGATGTTGCCTGGATTGGGGAGCATGCCTTATGAGAATAGGTTGAGTGAACTCGGCCTTTTCTCCTTGGAGTGATGGAGGATGAGAGGTGACCTGATAGAGGTGTATAAGATGATGAGAGGCATTGATCATGTGGATAGTCAGAGGCTTTTTCCCAGGGCTGAAATGGCTAATACGATAGGGTCTTTTAAGAGACTCTTGGATAGGTACTCGGAGCTTAGAAAAATAGGGGGCTATGGGTAAGCTGAGGTAATTTCTAAGGTAAGTAAGTACATGTTCAGCACGCATTGTGGGCCGAAGGGCCTGTATTGTGTTGTAGGTTTTCTATGACATTGAGTGAAAAGTTCAGATACAAAATGCTAGAGGAACAGAGCAGGCCAGGTGGCATCTATGGAGAAAAGTGCAGTCAAATTTTCAGGCTGAAGTGTCAACGTACTTCTTTCCATAGATGCTGCCTGACCTGCTGAGTTCCTCTAGCATTTTGTGTGTGTTGCTCGGATTTCCAGCATCTGCAGATTTCTCTTGCGTGAGAAGTTGCCGTTGTGGCACCACTCAGCCAGATTTTCAATCTCCCTCCTTTGTGCTGATCCTTCATCACCTTTGATTCGGCCTATGTTAGTGCTGTCGTCAGCAAACTTAAATATGGCATTGGAACTGAGCTTAGCCAACTGTCATAAGTTTAAAGCGAATAAAGCAGAGGGATAAGCACACGGCCTTGGGGAGCTCCTATGCTGTTGGAGATTATGGAGCAGTTGCTGTTGCCAAGCAGAACTAACTAAGGTCTGCAAGTAAGGAAATTTTGTTAATCAATCTCTCAAGGAGATATCAAGGCCAAAGTCATGAAGCTTATTGATTAGTTTTTAGGGGGTGATGGTTTTGAATGCTGAGCAGTAGTCAATAATTAGCATTCTGATGAATGCATCTTTGCCGTACAGATGTACCGGGGTTGAGTGAACAGCCAGTGAAATGGCATCTGCTGTGGAACTGTTGTGATGGTAGGCAAATTGGAGTGGATCCAAGTCACTTCTTGGGCAGAAGTTGATATGTTTCATTACCGACCTCTCAAAGCACTTAATCACAGTGGATGTAAGTGCTACTGGTTGATAGCCATTGAGGCAGGATACCATGTTCATAGTACCAGTATAATTGGAGACTGCTTGAAGCATGAGGGTAACTCAGACTGCCAAAGTGAGCGGTTAAAGATATAGGTGAATACTCCAGCCAGTTAATCAACACAGGTCTTTACTATTTGGCTAGGTATCTCATCTGGCTGGATTTTTTCCATGGGTTCACCTTCATGAAGGATGCTCTCACATCAGCCTTGGGACTAAAATTACAGGGCACTGGAAACTGTGGGAGTACATGTTGGCTCCTCGAATTTTTGACGGTCAAAGTGAGCATAAAAGGCATTGAACTCATCTGAGAGTGAAGCCTTGTCACTTGGTTTCACTTTGTAGGAGATAATGCCATTCAAGCCCTGCTGCAGTTGTTGGGTATCTTTCAGTGATGTCTATGTACAGTATGTATTTGAAGCGTATGGTAATGTAGAAACTTGTTGATTCCAGTAGAGAAACATATACACACAGTTTCTGAAACAACACAAGCCTCCACAGAATGATCACTAACATATGCAGTGAAGTTTGTTGTTTTACAGCAACAGTAGAGTGCAGAATGTAAAAGTTACTATAAATTAACAGTTCCTAAAACCATGAGGGTTCTTCATGATGGATGCCACCAGTTAAGGATAGCCTTGATGGTGAGGAGACTAGTCCCATGGTGGAGTTGACTGAGTTTGCAACCCTCTACAGTTTTGCCCTCAGTCCTGTGCATTGGTGTCTCCTTGCTAGGCGGTGATCTAACCTGTCAGTAGAAATGCATTGCTCGTTTGCAGCTGCTAACCTCCTCTGTTACATCAGGTTGTTCCTGATGTTTTGCTGAAGTGATTTATGGCTTGTTGGATTTCCCTCAGTTTGTGGCATACATCAGTTCCATCATCCCTTTGCCTAGTAGCTAGGAAGTGGTTGAAGCAGGTACAATCATCATTTAAGAAGTACTTGCAAAGGTACATATAGTGGAAGGGTTTAAGGATACAGAACATTACAGCACAGTATAGGCTATTCGGTCCCTGATGTTGTCAATGTCACCTACTCTTAAGATCATTCTAACCCTTCATTTTTCTGTCATCCATGTGCCTAAGTTTTTCACTGTCCCTAATGTATCTGCCTCTGGCAAGACATTCCATATACCCACCACTCTCTGTGATTATAAAAAATACTTAACTGCTGACAACCACCACTCCCCCCCCCCCCCCCCATTTGCTTTCCTCTGGTCACCTTAAATTATGCTCTCTCATATTATCCATTTCTGCCCTGGGAAAAATGCCCTACTGTCCAGTTGATCAATGCTTCTTATCTTGTACACCTCCATCAAGTCAGCTCTCATCTTCCATCACTCCAAAGAGAAAACCCCTATTATCTTGCTCAACCTATCCTCATAAGACCTGATCTCTAATTCAGGCAGCATCCTGATAAACCTCCTTTGCACACTCTGAAACTTCCACATCCACCCTATAATGAAGCAACCAGAACTGAACACAATGTTCCAAGTGAGTTCTAACTAGGGTTTAATGGAGCTGCAACAGCACTTGAACTCCATTTCATTGAAGGGCAACACACCATACCGCTTCGTAACAACCCTATCAATTTGTGCGGCAGCTTTGAAGTATCTACAGATATGGGCTCTAAGATCCCTCTGTTCCTCCAAACTACCAAGAATCCTGCCTTTAATCCTGTATTCTGCCTTCAAATCTGGCCTTTCAAAATGAATCACTTCACACTTTTCAGGTACTGAGCTCCTCCTACCACTTCTCAGCCCAGCTGTGTATCCAATCAATGCCCTGTTATAATTACAATAACCTTCCCACCAACTATCCAAAACTCCACTAACCTTCATGCCATCTGCAAGTTTACTGACCCAACCTTCCCCTTCCCAATCCAAGTTATTTATAAAATTCACAAAGAACAGGGGACCCAGAATAGATGCCTTCGGAACACCATTGGTCCATATACACCATATGCACTGCTCTACTTTCATCATTTTGCTCTGTTACCTCCTCAAAGAATTTAATCAGTTTTGTGAAGGATGATTGCCCCTCACAAAGCCATTTGACTATCCATAAAGAGACTATGCTTCTCCAAATACTCCATAAATCCTATCTGAAAGAATCTTCTCCGTTCACCACTAATTAAGACTCATTGGCCTATAGTTCCCATTATTATCCCTACTCCCTTTCCTGAACAAAGGAATAACATTTGCCACTCTCCAATTATCTGCTAACACTCCAGTGAGGACGCAAAGGTCATTGCCAAAAGTAAGGTAGTCTCTTCCCTCATTTCTCATAGTAACCTGGGGTATATCTTATCTGGCCCTCTGCGTTAACATCACCTTCCTGCTAGAATTCCTTCCACACCCCCCATCCCACCACCACCTTATTCTGCTGCCTTTCCCCTTTCCTTTCCAATCCTGACAGTTTATTCATTTCTATAGATGCTGTATGGCCTGCTGAATTCTTCCACATTTCAGAATCAGTTTTAATATCACCAGTATATGTCATAACATGTGTATGTTGCTGTGGATTTCCAGCATCTGCAAAACCTCCTGTGGTTTTGGAGAAAAGCTGGGTTAATGAAATCAGAACTTATAACAGTATGGCATGGGAACAGACCTTTGTCCCATAATGTCTGTGCTGACCATGATGCTAATTTAAAGTGATCTAGTCTGCCTGCAAGTGGTCTATATTCCTCCATTCCCTGCCTTTTCATGTGTCTTTCTAAATGCTATTCAATGTTATTGTCCTGTTTCCACGCTTCCCCGGCAGGTAAATTGAGGTACAGATTTGCTAATTGACTGTCAGCAAAGGTTTATGGGTGGATTATTGTCAACCTCACTCTAACTATAACCCAATGCTATTTCATCTTTTTTTTTAAATCTCCTCTTCCATATTCAAAGTCGATACGCAGAGAGAGATTTTTAAGTTTAGTTTAAAAACTTTTGTTGCGGTTAAGTCAACGAGCACAAGATGTTTGAATTTGATGTGTGGTGTCAAGTTGTGTAGTGGTCATCGTAATTTTTTACAATGCCAGCTGTAAGATTTTGGTTCAATTCCTGCCATTGTCTTGAAGGAGTTTGTATGTTCTCCCTATGACCATAAGAGTTTCTTCCCTCAAAGGAGGTTGTGGAGAAGTTGTGCTGGTGCCAGAAGCATGGCAACACTTGGTGACTGCCCCCAGCACAACCTTGAACTATGTTGGTTGTTGACACATACAATCCATTTCACTATATTGATGTTTTGGTGTATGTGTGACTAAGCTAATCTTTAATATTTATCTTTAATTTGGTTTTGAGTTGATTGCTAAGGTAATGGATGTTTGTGTGTCCATGTGATCTTTGAATATCAAGTATTCAAAGTATATGTTTTTCTCTTTCTTCCAGGCCTCTAATGCTAAATGACAGTAGTTCAGCGCATTCCATGCCAAAGTACAGTCGCCAGTTCTCATTGGAACCCTTGCAAGAATCAACGGTACTGACAGTAAGTGCTGGAATCATGCGGAGCATCTTCGTCAATATTTAATTGATTTCATGCTGAGCGTACATGTATAATTGTCCACAGTCAGTTGATGAAACTCCACAAACTGGTGACAGAATTGGACTCTTAAGTATGTTACTGATTATTAGAACTTAGAACAGTCCAGGCCTTTTGGCCAGTGATGTTTTCCAGACTCTTTAACCTACTCCAAGATCAATCTAACCCTTCCCTTCCGTATAGCCCTCCATCTTTCTATCATTCATATAACTATATAAAAGTCTTTTAAATGTCCCTAATGTATCTACTTCTACCACCACCCCTAGCAGCATGTTCCATGCACTATCCATTTACTGTGTTTTTTTTAAAAAAACAATAAAAACTTATCTCTGAGATTCCCCCCACCCCCTGTACTTTCCTCTCAAAATCTTAAAGTTATACCCCCTTATATTAGCCGTGCTTCTTATCATCTTGTACTCGTCTATCAAGTCTTCTCTTATTCTCCATTGCTACAAAGAGGAAAGCCCTGGCTGTATAACAGTGTGAGCCTGGAATATTGACCAGCTGTCGGGGGTTCAAATCAGCCCATGACAATTAAGGAAAATCTATTACTTGTATCAGTAATTGTAACCACAGTCTTTCAATATGTTGCAAACTGGTTCAACTTTAACAGTTGATTTTGTTCATAAATCAGGAAAATACCCAAAATTGGAGGGGAGTCACACAAATTATTTATATTTAAGGCAGAGGTTGATAGACTGGAGCTGAGAGGAAAATTAGATCAGCCATGTTGAAATGGCAGAGCAAACTGAATGGGCTGAATGGCCAAATTCTTCTCCTATATCTTATGGCCTTATGATCTAAATGTTATATTCTGACTGGGGCAGTGTCCACAGCCTCTTTATCCTTGTCTATGCTTTCGATTACAGCAGACTTGTGCAAACTTCCCAGGAAACAACTGTTATGCACCAGACAGCACTTTGTCATCTGGTCCAATTATTTCAGACATTACGGACCTGGCACAGTGCAGCCCTGCACCCTCCCCATCTCTTAATGTGGAAAGGTGAGTATATCAACACCACCAGATGTTAGGCTGAATCTTTCTCCAATGCCTTTTGTACATTGGCTTTATATCACATAAATTGATGGCTGAATTGATGGTCAAAGTAATGATTTTCATTATGATGTCAACTCCCTTTCTGGGGAGAACTACCATCTGGGATGCAGTGTATCATGTTATCAGAGATAATAAAAGATATTCAGTGCATGGTTCATAATTCTCATAAATAACCATTCTGTACAATTATAGTCAAAGTAATTTAATTATCAAAGTACATATATGTAACCTTGAGATCATGCTCTTGTGGGTATTTACGGGCAAATAAATACAATAGAATTTATGGGAAAAGTATGCATCAACAAAGACTGACAAACAACCAACAAGCAAAAGAAGACATTGTGCAAGGGAAAAAATAAATAATACTGAGAATGTGAGTTGGAAAGAGACCTTGAAAGTGATTCTGTATGTTGTTCAATCAGTTCATTGTTGATGTGAGTGAAGTTATATCTCACTGGTTGAGGAGCCTGATGGTTGTAGTGTAGTAACTGTTTGTGAACATGGCAATGTGGGTCTGTACCTTCTGCCTGATGGTAATAGTGGGAAGAGAGCATGGATGATGGGGGTCCTTGATGTTGTATACTGCTTTACTGCGACACTGCTCCTAGTAGATATGCTCAGTGGTGGGGAGGGTTTGGCTATGTTGGACTGGACTGTCTCCACCACTTTCTGTAGGCTTTTCCATTCTAGGGCATTGGTGTTTCCATTCCAGGCTGTGATGCAACCTGTCAGGGTACTCTCCACTATGCAAATTTTTGGTGGCATGCCAAATCAATGCAAACTTCTGAGACATTGTGCTTTTATTCTTGTGGTGGATTATATGATCTTTTCAGTTAATTTTGTCTTTATTTTAAAAATGTTGTTACTTAAGCATGATAGTACAGCAAACTGAGAATACTGTGGCTGTGTCAACTCTTTAAAAGAACTTTCTTCCCAAACAATTTCTTCTCCTGGTCCAGTTTCTTTTCAAAACCAATTCAGGCAGTAAAATCCGTGTTTGTTGCTTTTATTTTTAGAAAAATCTCAGTCTCCTTTACATGTTGATACCAAAGACATAGGTAGAAAAAGGGAGGAGGTCCTGAAGAGAGAATTCAGGGAGTTGGGTAGGAAAAGCAGGACCACCAGGGTAGTAATCTCAGGATTGCTGCCTGTGCCACGTGCTAACAAGCGCAAGAAGAGCATGATCAGGCATATTAATGCTTGGCTGAGAGACTGGTGTAGGGGACAGATCATTGCGGTCTCTTCTGGAGGGGTGTGGGGGGAGATAAAACCTGTACAAAAAGGACGGGTTACACCTGAACCTAAAGGGGTCCAATATCATAGAAGGCAGGTTTAATAGAGCTGTTAGGGTTTAAACTAATTTGGCAGGGGGGTTGGGAACCGGAGTGATAAGGCTGAGGAAGGGGAAGGGCATTAAATTAAAGATAGCATGCAACAGAAAGGGCAGGCAGGAGATGAGGCATAATCACAGCCAGTGGGATGAGTTACCGGGCAATAGAGGTGTGGTGCAACAAATGCTGGACGGTAAGTGTTATATTTGAATGCACGCAACATAAGGAATAAAATAGACAATCTTGAAATTCAGCTACAGATTGGCAAGTATGACATTTTTGGCCATCTCTGAAACTTGGCTAAAGGATGGCTGTTGAATGTCCAAGGATATACAATTTATCGGAAAGGTAGGATAGTAGGCGGAGGGGGTGGTTTGGCCCTGTATATAAGAAATAATATTAACTCATTAGAAAGGGATGATATAGGATCGGAACTTGTAGAGTCTCTATGTGTTGAGTTAAGAAATGGCAAAGGTAAAAGGACCCTAATGGCAGTTGTATACAGGCCTCCAAGCAGCAGCCGGGATGTGGATTACAAATCACAGCAGGAGATTGAAAAGGTGTATCAGAAGGGCAATGTCATGACAATCACTGGGGATTTTAACCTGAAAGTGGATTGGGAAGACCAGGTCAGCAGTGGATCTCAAGAAAGAGAATTTGTAGAATGTCTAAGGGATGGCTGTTTAGAACAGTTTGTCGTTGGGCCCACTAGGGGATTAGCTGCGCTGGATTGGGTGTTGTGCAATGATTCGGAGGTGATAAGAGAGCTTAAGGTTAAGGAACTCTTAGGGAAAAGTGATCACAATATGATTGAACGCAAACACGAGAAAATCTGCAGATGCTGGAAATTCAAGCAACATACACAAAATGCTGGTAGAATGCAGCATCTATAGGAAGAAGTACAGTCGATGTTTCTGGCCAAGACCCTTCCAATATGATCAAGTACACTTTGAAGTTTGAGAAGGAGAAACTAAATTTCAATGTGTTAGTATTTCAGTGGAATAAAGGAAATTACAATGGCATGAGAGGAGAACTGGCAAAGTTGACTGGAAAGGGACACTTGCAGGAAGGACAGAGCAGCAGTGGCTGGAGTTTCTGCGAAAAATAAGGGAAGTGCAAAACAGATTATCTTACAAATAAGAAGAAATTTTCAAATGGAAGGACACTTCCATGGCTGACAAATGAAGTCAGAGCCAAAGTAAAAGCAAAAGAGAGGGCATACAAGGAAACTAAAGCTAGTGGGAGGATAGTGAATTGGGAAGCTTTTAAAAACTTGCAGAAGGAAACTAAGAAGGTCATTAGGATAGAAAATATGAATTATAAAAGGAAGCTGGCGACTAATATCAAAAAGATACTAAAAGTTTTTTTTAAGTATATAAAAGATAAAAGAGAGTTGGGGGTAGATCTAGGACCTATAGAAAATGACGCTGGAGATATTGTAATGAGAGATGCAGAGATGGCAGAGGAACTGAATGCATATTTTGCATCAGTCTTCACAGTGGAAGACATCTGCAGTATACCGGACATTCAAGAGTGTCAGGGAAGTGAAGGATTACAGTGAAAATTACAGCTGAGTATGTGCTGAGGAAGTTTAATGGTCTGAGGTGGATAAATCTCCTGGACCTGATGGAATGCACCCTTAGGTTCTGAAGGAAGTAGCTGGAGAGATTGCAGAGGCATTGACAATTATCTTTCAAGAATCGATAGATTTTGACATTGTACCGGATGACTGCAAAATTGCAAATGTTAATCTGCTATTTAAGAAGGGTGGGAGGCAGCAGAAAGGAATCTATAGACCTGTTAGCCTGGCATCAGTGGTTGGCAGGTTGTAGGAATTGATTGTTAGGAGTGAGATTATGCAGTACCTGGAGGTCAGTGTTAAGATGGGTCAAAGCCAGCTTGCTTTCCTGAAAGGAAAACCCTGCCTGACTAACCTACTGCAATTTTTTCAGGAAATTACTAGCAGGGTAGACAAAGGAAATGCAGTAGATGTGGTGTACTTGGATTTTCAGAAGACCTTTGATAAGGTGCTGCGCATTAGGCTGCTTAGCAAGATAAGAGCCCATGGAATTACAGGGGAGTTACTAGCTTGGTTGGAGCATTGGGTCATCAGTAGAAAACAGAGATGGAGGAGCGGATAGTGTTGAGGAAACAGAGAGCCTGCAGAAAGATATTTGAGGGAATGGGCAAAGAAGTGGCAAGTGAAATACAGTGTTGGAAAGTGTATGATCATGCACTTTGGTAGAGAAAATAAACAGACAGACTATTATTTAGATGGGGAGAGAATTCAAAATGCAGAGATGCAAAGAGACTTGGGAGTCCTTGTGCAAGGTATCCTAAAGGTTAACCTGCAGGTTGAGACTGTTGTGAAAAAGGTGAATGCAATGTTGGCATTCATTTCTAGAGGTATAAAGTATAAAATCAGGGATGTGGTGTTGCGGCTCTGTAAGGCACTTGTGAGACCACACTTGGAGTGTTGTGTGCAGTTTTGGGCTCCTTATTTTGGAAAGGATATACTGACACTGGAGAGGGTTCAGAGAAGATTCATGAGAATGATTCCAGGAATGAAAGGGTTACCGTATGAGGAACATCTGGGAGCTCTTGGGCTGTATTCCCTGGAGTTCAGGAGAATGAGGGGGATCTCATAGTAACATTCCGAATGTTAAAAGGCCTAAACAGATTAGATATGACAAAGTTATTCCCCTTGGTAGGGGATTCTGGGACAAGAGGGCACGACTGCAGGATTGAAGGACATCCATTTAGAACAGAGATGTGGAGAAATTACTTTAGTCGGACGGTGGTAAATCTGTGGAATTTGTTACCAAGAGCAGCTTTGGAGGCCAAGACGTTGGGTGCATTTAAGGCAGAGATAGATAGGTTCTTGATTAGCCAGAGCATCAAAGGGTATATGATAAAAGCAGGGGAGTGGAAATGACTGGAAGAATTAGATCAGCCCATGATTGAATGGCGGAGCAGACTCAATGGGCTGATTGGCCTAGTTCTGCTCCTATATACCTTGTGGTCTTTAGCTTCCCATGACCATTTGTCAAAGGAGCAGAATTAGGCTTTCCGACCCATTGAATCTTCTCCACTATTCAATTGCTATGATATGCTATCCCCCTTAACCCCATTTCCTCCTTTCTTTCCTTTAACCTTTGATGCCCTTATTAATCAAGAACCTATCAACCTCTGCTTTATATGTACTCAATGAATTTCCCTCAACAGCCGTCTTTGGCAAGTTGCATTATAGGTCCAAAGCCATCAACCTCTCCTCGTACATTAATCTTTTCGATCCTGGGATCATTCTTGTGAACCTCCTCTGGGCCCAACACCAGCACTTCCTTTCTTAGATAAGGGGCACAAAATTGCTCACAATACTCCAAATGATGTCCAACCCAGTGCCTTATAAAACCTTTATATTGTTGTTTCCCTTATACTTATTCAAAATCCTTAATCTATTATCTTTTCTATTCATAAAAGTAAAGTTTTGATTGACCCCTTAACTAATCCTGCTCTGAGAAGAAAGAAAATCTTCTATTTGTAATGTACATTAGATTCTGATATGTTAATCCAAGGTTCTTTCTAAAGCCAACAAGGAAACACAGAACTTGTTGCTTCACGACTGTTTTATTAAGCATTGATGGAACAAAGGAAAATTGAAATGGACAATGATGGAGTTCTATTGAGTGACAGGACTGAAAAAAGAATTAAGATGATGCTGCCTTGTAGGCAACTATTTTTATACCTATAGATAAGAAAAAAATCCATTCAAATTTGTAGATAAGTCAACCAATTAAAAAGCCCCTATCAAATAAATGCAGCACCAAGAGAGGCTTCCTGAATCATGCCAATATAAGCCCAGGGGACACATTGAACAACTACAAATACATGTTGTATTGTGACTACAAGGAAGCGTATTGAACTGTTACGTGCAAAAGAATTACTTAAAATACAAGCAGATAATTAATTGTTAATTTCCAAAGAAAGTAACAAATCCAACATGTATTTGTCCTCTGCCCCTGTTTCTTTGTTTATAGTTCATGGTTCAAGTTTAATTGTCATTCAACCATACATGAATACAACCGAACAAAACAGCGTTCAAAAGTTGATTTATTATCAGTGTATGCCATATACAATTCTGAGATTCCTCTTCTTCAGTTAGCCACGAAACAAAGAAAACCACAGAAGTAAATTCAAAGAGAAACGGCGAACACATCACTCACACACAAAAAAAAGCAATAGGATCATAACCTCAGCCCCCCGTCCCCCGTCCCCACACAAAATGCAACAACCCCTCTGGGGCCAAAATACAAACCACAGTAACATGGTTCCAACGGTCATACAGTGCACAAAGCACATAGAGCACATATAAGTTAGCAAGCACGTAAGATATCAGTAAAATATAGAGTTGTGGCAACCCACTTTCTGTGCAGGCGAACCGGCTCACAAATAGCCAGCGCGCGGGGGGAGACTTTGGTAATGCACCTCTGATGTCATTTCCACCCGGAGAGGGCAGGCACTAGGGATTAAATGCCAGCGCCGCGAAGTTTGAATAAACTAGTCTCGAAACGGCTTACCGACTGCGTGTCGTTATTTTAGTGCTGTGTGTAGCACATCGCTACATTGATGACCCCGACAGTCCAAACGGGATTTGGACCAAAGATGACCGACTCTTCATCTGTTCACGCAGTTTTGCTAAAACTGCCGACTTTCTGGACGCTGCAACCACGCGAGTTTAGCCAAGCAGAAGCCCAGTTCCAAATTTGGCAGATATCCTCTGATTCCACATGTTACTACCATGTGGTGAGCACTCTTGACCAGGAGACGGCTGCCCAGGTTGCAGATTTCATACAGTCGCCCCCGGAAGAAGGCAAATATGAAGCATTCAAAGCGCTGCTCATTGAGACCTTTGGCCTCTCACTGCGTGAGCGGGGTGCCCGCCTGCTTCACCTGGACGGTTTGGGAGACAGACTGCCGTCAGCATTGATGAACGAGATACTGTCCCCGGCTGACAGTGGACCAGACCAGGCCCGGCAGGGGGGCGCACACAACACAGAGGCAGGAGTGAAGAGGCCAGCGAACAGTGGTGTTTCTACCACCAGCGATGGGGCACAAAAGCCCGCTGTTGTCGCCCGCCCTGCAAGGGCCAGGGCCAGCTGCCACTAATGACTATGGTGGCTGGCCACCAGGACAGCCTCTTGTACATCTGGGACAAACAGTCGGGACACCGCTTCTTGGTCGACACCTGAGCATCTGAAATCAGCATCTTGCCCCCAATGGGGTATGACACCCACAACAGGAAGCCAGGGCCCACCCTGAGGGCTGCAAACGGCAGCACGATACAGACCTACGGCACCCGCACAGTGCAGCTGCAGTTCGGCGCCAGCTGGTTCACGTGGGACTTCACGCTGGCCGCCGTGGCCCAACCACTCCTGGGGGTGGACTTCTTGTGAGCTCACAGCCTGCTGGTCGACTTGCAAGGGAAAAGACTGGTACATGCCGAGACTTTCCAGACGTTCTCCCTGGGTGAAGCCAAGTTGCCAGCCCCACACCTGGACTCCATCACACTGTCGGACAACGAATTCACCAGAATCCTGGCGGACATTCCATTGATTCTGGCACTGCAGTTCACGGCAGCCATGCCTAGACACGGGGTACAGCACCACATTCCAACCCAGGGACCACCCCTCCATGCCCGCGCACGAAGGCTGCCCCCGGAAAAGCTCCGCCTGGCGAAGGAGGAGTTCAAGAGGATGGAGGAATTGGGGATCGTACGGAGGTCCAACAGCCCATGGGCCTCCCCCCTGCACGTGGTGCCCAAAGCAGCTGGGGGTTGGAGACCATGCGGTGACTACCGCAGACTGAATGAGGCTACCACTCCAGACCGCTACCCCGTGCCGCACATTACAGGACTTTGCAGCAAACCTGCACGGGACAAGAAACTTTTCCAAAGTAGACCTCGTTCGGGGGTACCATCAAATCCTGGTTCACCCTGAAGACATCCCCAAAACAGCATTCATCACCCCGTTCAGCCTGTTCGAGTTCCTCCGAATGCCGTTCGGCCTGAAGAATGCCGCACAGACGTTCCATCTGCTAATGGACGCGTTGGGACGCAACCTGGACTTTGCGTTCATCTCTTTGGACGACATCCTTATCGCCAGCAGTTGTCGTCAGGAGCATCTGTCCCACCTCCACCAGCTCTACTCCCGCCTGAGTGATTTCGGCCTCAAGATCAACCCGGCCAAGTGCCAGTTCGGTCTCAATACCATCGACTTTCAGGGCCACAGGATTACCAAAGACGGGGCAACAGCTCTGCCCACCAAGGTAGACGCGATCCACCACTTTGCCGGCCCAACACGGTCAAAGGCCTGCAGGAGTTCGTTGGTATGGTGAACTTATACCACCGTTTACTCCCCGTATCATGCGCCCTTTGTACACCCTGATGTCGGGTAAAGGCAAGGACATTACTTGGGACGAGGAAGCCGCGACCGCTTTCGTTAAAGCCAAGGAAGCCTTGGCAGATGCCGCGATGCTGGTGCACCCCAGAACGGACGTTCCGACCGCCCTTACAGTGGACGCATCCGACACAGCAGTCGGTGGGGTGCTGGAACAGCTCATCAAGGGGCGCTGGCAACCCCTGGCGTTCTTCAGCAGGCACCTACGATCACCCGAACTCAAGTACAGTGCTTTTGACCGGGAGCTGTGGGCACTGTATCTGGCAATCCGGCTTTTCAGGTACTTCTTAAAAGGCAGGCCGTTCACCACGTTCATGGACCACAAACCGTTGACCTTCGCATTCACGAAGGTGTCCGATCCCTGGTCGGCTTGCCGGCAGCGACATCTGTACTACATCTCCGAGTACACGACGGACATCCAGCATGTCTTGGGAAAGGACAACGTCGTGGCGGATGCACTCTCCAGACCAGCTGTTCAGGCCCTATCCCTGGGGGTGGACTATGCAGCACTGGTGGAGGCGCAGCAGGCAGACGACAAGATGCCCAGCTACAGGACCGCAGTCTCTGGTTTGCAGCTGCAGGACTTTCTCGTAGGCCCAGGTGGGAGGACCCTCCTGTGCGACGTGGCTACCGGCCAACCTCGCCCCATCGTCCTGGCAGCCTGGAGGCAGCGAGTTTTTGACTCCATACACGGTTTGGCGCACCCATCTATCAGGACAACCATCCAGCTAGTCTCCAGCAAGTTCGAGTGGCACGGACTTCGCAAGCAGGTCAGTGAATGGGCCAGAACGTGCATGCAGTGCCAAACAGCCAAGGTGAACAGTAAAGCCCTGGCACAGCAGTTCGAACCCACCCACCAGAAGTTCGACCATATTCATTTGGATATCGTAGGCCCCCTACCAGTGTCCCGAGGGGCACGGTACCTCCTAACTATGGTAGACCGGTTCAAGAGGTGGCCAGAGGCGGTCCAGCTCACTGACACATCTGCCGATTCCTGTGCCCGAGCACTGACCGCACTGGGTAGCACGCTTCAGGGTATCAGCCCACATTACCTCTGACAGAGGCGCCCAGTTCACCTCCAGCCTGTAGTCGGCTGTGGCCAGCCTGTTGGGAATGCAGCTACACCACACAACTGCCTACCACCCACAGTCAAACGGACTGGTGGAACACTTCCCCCATCACTTGAAGTCGGCTCTCATGGCCCGCCTGAGAGGACCTAACTGGGTGGACGAGCTTCCCTGGGTCCTGCTTGGAATTCGTACAGCGCCCAAGGAGGATCTGCACGCCTCGTCGGCTGATTTAGTGTACGGCGCGCCCCTGGCCGTCCCGGGAGAGTTCATAACAGCCCCAAGGGGGCAAGAGGAAGAACCTGCAGCAGTCCTGTACAGACTACGCGAAAGGCTCGGCAACCTGGCCCCCGTACCAACTTCACAGCACGGACGGACCCAGACCCATGTACCCAAAGACCTGCAGAACTGTGAGTTTGTGTTTGTACGAAAGGGCGGACACTGGGCACCGCTACAGCAGCCGTACGAGGGACCATTCAAGGTGATCAACAACAACAGGTTCACGTACGTTTTGGACATTGGGGGGGAGAGAGGAGGTTTCACGGTGGACCGACTCAAACCAGCCCATGTGAACTTGGCGCAGCCAGTTGAGGTTAAGACACCGCGGCACACAGGCAGACCTCCCAAACAGAGGCTGATCCAGACTGTGGACATTGGGGGGGGGGGGGGTGTATCGCCGGTTCAGGGGGGAGACTTTAGTAATGCACCTCTGGCGTCATTTCTGCCCGGAGAGGGCGGGCACTAGGGATTAAATGCCAGCGCCGCGAAGTTTGAATAAATTAGTCTCGAAACGACTTACCAATTGCATGTCGTTATTTTAGCACTGTGTGTAGCACTTCGCTACAGAGTCACACTAAATGTATTATTTAGTATTATAGTACAAGATTCTAAGGCCATGAATGTTACAGAAATGTGCAGTTGAACACAACATGGCTCGTCTTCTACTGATGGCTTCGGAGGGCAGTGAGGGGGGTGGCAGCAGCATTGACTCCAGCTTGGATGCCATGCCACACTGCCTCCAGTGGAACGCAGCAACTCAGACACCACTGTCCTGGCGGCTGTACACAGCCAACACCGCAGCTGAAGGCCTAGTCCTTGCTAATGACCGAAGCCACGCAGCTCCACACTCTCCACCTCTGCTATTCACTAACAAATCAGTAAATCGGACTTGCAGCATTCTATATTAATGATGTCCAACAGGGTCTTACAATCACAAGATAAGCAACTAAGATGATTGCTTACGGTTAGAGTACACAGTGCCTTTGTGCAATGACACTTCTGTGTCATAAGCAGCAGCACAATCTGCACCCAGGTCAACTTCTTCAGTTTCTTTGCCAATGATCAACTTGCTGATAGCGTACTTGAAGTTCTTGATGTCCAACAGGATCTTGCAATTGTTTTTTAAAAAATGTTCAAAAGGACAACAGCACCTATGGTTGACCTCGTAAAAGCTGATGCAATCAAGCATGCTGCCATCTTACTGGAAATTTATAAAACTGAAGATAATTTTTTAATGCAATCTGCTTGACCTGTCCTGGCACATATAGAGCCAAATGTACCAAAAAAATAAAAAGGTGGTCAAATCTGCAATTGTAATTTGCCTTCAGTACATGGAAGGTATCCTTCTCGCCTCTCCTCTTTTGCCAATCTTCTCTTGTCTGTGTATTAAACATAGTTTTCTTAATCTCCTGTTCATGCTGCTGACACTTGACTGTACTGCTAGATCCAGTTCCAACCAAATCATTAAGTCACACAAAAGTGGTCAGCCTTGTTGGCCAGAAGGAACTACAGTCTGCAAATCAGTGGATCCGGGTGAATCACGGGCAGGGGAAGTTGATGAATTACAAAATAGTGGATTCGAATGAATCAAGGACAGGAGAAGTTGACAAACCAATTGTCTTTGTTTTCCCCCCCATTTTGTGGACTCAGAACAGATTTTTGCTCCTGGATAATTTAATCAGAGCAATTGAATGTGGACACGTGGACCTTCAGGTAATGACCTGCTAAACCTGAGACCATTCTCTGATGAGTAAATATTTATTATGTGAAGTGCCAGACCTACTAAAAAAGCAATCTGTAATTTTGTTAGATTCTATCTGGGTTGCCGAGTTTAACTGATTTGCACCAGTCAGAGTTGTAAGACACAAATGCACAAGGTTGGGGGGTTGTCATCCTGGACTAGAACTAGTAAGAAGGTGACCTTGAGCCAATAGGATAGAGATCCATCAGATCAACTGATGAGGAACACTATAAGAATCAGGAGCTCCAAATACCTAACGGCGGTAACTCTGCAGGAGACCAACTACTGTGAATGTGAGGTGCCCCAGACACATGGAGATTCAAAACAGGACTACGAGGAACATGCAGCCAGCAGCAGAAACTCCTTTTTTTTTAACTGGTAATGTCTTTTCTGTTCTCTGACTGTTCATGGGAGATCAGGAAAACTTAGTTGGTGTGCACACAAGGTATTTAGTGTATAAATTAACATACTGGTTATTTTAGACAGTAAAGGTACTTGTCGGTAAGTACAGAGCTCCGTCGCTGTGCCTCACTTATTATTACAAGGGGTAATTCTTTTAACAGCCTCATCAACAAACACAGTGAGCCGGCATACAGAGAGGAAGTAGAGCGCTTTTAGAATGATGTGAGCCCAACAATTTGAGACTCAACGCAAACAAGACTAAAGAGATGATTGTGGACTTCAGGAAGGTGCAGACTGAACACTCCTCACTGCACAGACACGGGTCCTCGGTGGAGAGACTTTGGAGCACCAGTTTATAACAGGATCTCACCTAGTCCCTCAACATCACCTCTTTAGTCAAGAAAGCACTTCTTGAGGAGTTTGAGATTCACCACTTCCCCTGCCCCTTTCTAACCAATTTTTACAGGAGCACCATCGGGAGTGTCCTTACCATCTGGTATGGGAATGCCAAGGCATGTCCTTACAAAAGATCGTGAGGACTGCTCAGAGGATTACTGCAGCTTTCTTCAACCCATCCGATATACTTACCAGGAGTGCTGCATTCTCAGGGCTCTTAGCATTGTCAATGCACCATACCATTTGTCCAACAATCTCTTTGACTCCTTACTATCAGACAGGAGGTACCATAGCATTAGGGCAAGAACTGATGGGGAAAAAAGCCTTTTCCTGAGGGAGCAACACTACTGAACTCCCTGCCACCATGCAGGTTTCAACATGCATGAAGTGCCAGTATTGTTACAGTGTTTACATTTTAACTTGTGACATAAATGTAGCTTATTATTTGTTAATTTATTTGTGGTGGTACTACTTTGTGTTGTGTATTGTGGTCCACAGGAATGCTGATCTGGCAGTAAACAGTTGAAATGAGAATAAATTTGAACTCGTCTCTTCCAGAAGTAGTGCTCAGCTCCATATTAAAGAAGAACCCCCAAGTCCAACAGCTCATCCGGATATTGAGGTTGTCACTGTAGGCACCAGCACCGAAGAGCCACTCTCTCCATCAACCTTCATCGATTCCATCCTTGAGGATAACGATGCCGGCACAACACAACCACAGCCTGAGGACCAATGTCTCAGTGTGGCCTGTCTTGACAAGTAAGGACAAACTATATTAAGTAAAATTCCCTTGCCTTCACAATTCAGTAACTTCAATATTCCTCTCCTTAAGTGGCTGTATATGGTGTTTAGCTGCCATTTACAAGTGAGGCTTACTGAATGATCTGCATACTGTAGGAACACATCTATACATTCAGTGGTCAGTTTATTAGGTACATCTGTGCACCTTGTTTATGCAAATATCTAATCAGCCACTCGTGGCAGCAATTCGGTGTATAAAGGCATGCAGACGTGGTCAAGAGGTTCATTTGTTGTTCAAACCAAACATTGGAAAGGGGAAGAAATGTGATCTAAGTGACTGACCATGGAATGATCATTGGTGCCTGAAGGAGTGGTTTGAATATCTCAGAAACTGCTGATCTCCTGGGACTTCCACACACAGCAGTCTGTTTACAGAGAATGGTGCAAGAAACAAAGCACATTGGCAGTTTAGTGGGTGAAAATGGCTTGTTAATGAGCGAGGTCAGAGCAGAATGACCAGACTGGTTGAATCTGACAGGAAGGTGACTGTAACTCAAATAACCACATGTTACAACAGTAGTGTGCAGAAGGACATTTCTGAATGCACAACACGTCGAATCTTGAAGTGAATGATCTACAGCAGCAAAAGACCATGGACATACACTCACTGGTCATCTCATTAGGTACCTTCTGTACCTAATAAAGTGGCCACTAAGTTTATATTTAACTCTTTTGTGTGTTTGAAGATGGGGTGAAAAATAAACAAGCTTTAATTTTCCTGCAGTCTTACTGGAAATGTACATTAATGGCCTTTGGACCAGGCTGAACTTGGATCCATCCATTAGAGAATAACAAACACTTGTGAGGTGTACATGACCAACAAGTATGGAATAGGCTTGGCCATCAAGGGAGCAGAACTATACCCTAGCAGTTACTGGCATTGAGAGCACAGGAATTGGGAAAGACAGGAAAGCGAGCCTTCATCTAACCCTGGATTTATTTATTGAGATACAAAACGGAATAGGCCCTTCAAGCCACAGCACCCATTAGTCCCTCGATTTAACTCTAGCCTAATCGCTGGACAATTTACAATGATCAATTAACCTACTAACTGTTAAGTCTTTGGATTGTGGGGGGAAACTAGAGCACCCAGAGGAAATCCACATGGTCACGGGGAGAACATACAAATTCTTTACAGGCAGTGGCGAGAAGTGAGCCCAGGACACCAGTACTATAAAACATTGTACTAATAACCACGCTACTGTGCCACCTGTATGTGCACACTGTTTTATTTGGGAGCTGCGCTAATGCTTGGAGATACTAATTCCTTGTGCATGTTTTTACAAAGTCCTGTTGGCTCTTTAGCAGTTTAAACCAAACAGGTGCAGAGTGATGAGAAGGATTTTCTTTATCTAGAAAGTTGCAAATCTGTGGAGTTCATTGTGACAGACAACTGTGGAGGCCAATTCTTTGGATATATTTACAACTGTGGTTGGTAGGCTCTTGATTAACAAGGGTGTTAAATATTATAACCTTATAACAATCACAGCACGGAAACAGGCCATCTTGGCCCTCCTAGTCCGTGCCGAACCCTTAATCTCACCTAGTCCCACCTACCCGCACTCAGCCCATAACCCTCCACTCCTTTCCTGTCCATATACCTATCCAATTTTACCTTAAATGACACAACTGAACTGGCCTCTACTACTTCTACAGGAAGCTCATTCCACACAGCTATCACTCTTTGAGTAAAGAAATACCCACTCGTGTTTCCCTTAAACTTCTGCCCCCTAACTCTCAAATCATGTCCTCTAGTTTGAATCTCCCCTACTCTCAATGGAAACAGCCTGTTCACGTCAACTCTATCTATCCCTCTCAAAATTTTAAATACCTCGATCAAATCCCCCCTCAACCTTCTACGCTCCAATGAATAGAGACCTAACTTGTTCAACCTTTCTCTGTAACTTAATTGCTGAAACCCAGGTAACATCCTAGTAAATCGTCTCTGCACTCTCTAATTTATTGATATCTTTCCTATAATTCGGTGACCAGAACTGCACACAATATTCCAAATTTGGCCTTACCAATGCCTTGTACAACTTTAGCATTACATCCCAACTTCTGTACTCAATGCTTTGATTTATAAAGGCCAGCATTCCAAAAGCCCTCTTCACCACCCTATCTACATGAGACTCCACTTTCAGGGAACTATGCACAGTTATTCCTAGATCTCTCTGTTCCACTGCATTCCTCAATGCCCTACCATATACTCTGTATGTTCTATTTGGATTATTCCTGCCAAAATGTAGAACCTCACACTTCTCAGCAGGGGGAAGACAGAAGAATGGGGTTGAGAGGGAAAATATATCAGCCAAGATGAAATGACGGAGCAGACTCAATGGGCCGAATGGTCTAATTCTTCTCCTATGTCTTATGGTGTTATGGGCTTGGAATGTGTGGTGCTGGTTAAAAGATATGATCCAAGGCATACTCCGCTGAGGTTCCTCACAAGCACTTCACACCAGCTGTGTAATTGAAATACACCAATGAACTTCGCTTTGCAACAGAGGCCCATTAGGCCCATTGCATTGATACCAGATAGATGTACCCAACTCACTTCCTGTCACTTGATATCAAAATCGACAGCTGAGGGTTCTTCAGGTACACTTGGAGGTGTGGAAGTTGCAGCAAGGCGAGGGTTAAGCAGGGTGCAGTCAACCCAAAAGAGAAAAGCCTTCAAAGTGCATAGCTTTTCTTTCCACAAATGGTATATGGAGACTAGATAAGAATGTTCCAGAAAGATTCAAGGAACACACCCCAACTCAGAGGTAATTACTAACTTCAAAGTATTCCTCCAGCCTGAGTGTGGCCTCATCGTGACAGTAGAGGAGGCTATGGATTGACATATCGGATGGAAATGAGAAGTGGAATTAAAATAGATGGCCACTGGGAGATCCTGCTCTTCTGGCTTCTTCTCTGTCCTCCAGAAGAAGTGGGATCTCCCAGTGGCCATCCACTTTACTGTCGCAATGGGACCACACTCAGGTTGGGGGAACAGCACCTTGTATTCCATTGGTGTGGCCTCCAGCCTGATGGCATGAAGGTCGATTTCTTGAACTTCCGCTAATGGCCTCCGCCCTCTCTTTCACCAGTCCCCATCCCCTATTCCTTCTCACCTTATCTCCTTGCCCGAACATCGCCTCCCTCTGATGCTCCTCCCCTCTTTTCTTTCTTCCATGGCCTTCTATCCTCACCTATCAGGCTCCCCATTCTCCAGCCCTGTATCTCTTTCACCAATCAACTTCCCAGCTATTTACTTCATCCCTCCCACTCCCAGTTTCACCTGTCACCCTGTGTTTCATTCTGCCCTTCCTCACCTTTTAAATCTATGCTTCAAAATTTTTTTTCCAGTTTGCCAAAGAGTCTCGGCCTGAAATGTCGACTGTACTTTTTTCCATATATTCTGCCTGGCTTGTTGAGTTCGTCCAGCATATTGTGGTGTTGCATGGATTTCCAGCACCTCTTGTATGTAACTTTAAAGTACTGGTCAATCTTTCCCAGTAGATCCCAAAAAAAAAAGAAAAATAAATACACAAATACTGTTATAGCGTGAGCATTATAAAAATAAGTAATACTAATTTGGATAATGATAATATAGCAATACTCCCGCTACGGAAAGCTGTTTGGTAAAGAGAGGTAGTTTCCGGGGTTGCGGGGTTTTACTTCCATTCTTTCTGCCCAGTGCACATGTGTGTATAGCCCCTCCACCATGCACCACGTGTCAGTGAAAACCCCTGTATGTTAAATATTGGTTTTGCCATCCCAGATAAAGTTGTTCCTTTGAGCATGAAGTTGTCGCGTGGTCCTTTTTCAAAGTAGAAGTTACTACACGTAAATTATGCCTGATAAACCTTTTGATGCAAAAGCAAATTTAACCCCTAGAGTGCATATGTGAGTCATCTTTAACCCATACCTAGTTGCTTTCCCTGGTTATTGTGTTTCTCTTGTTCCACTACCCAGCGTCGTGCGTCACATGTGTGCTGACATCATGTGACTGCTGTATTTTTTCAGCGTAGCTTGTGCTGCATCAAAGTGACCAATCAGATTAGATAAGAGTACAGACTGTCGCAAACATCAATACACAGCACTCCCTGGTGATATCCTGCAAGGTAGCTAGCTAGCATGGCGGAGGCTCCACAAAAGAAGGTGAAAACGTACAAATTCCATCCAGAATGGGAAGAGGAATTTCTATTTACCTTGGTGAAAGACAAGTGTGTACGTATGTTGTGCCACCAATCACAAGCACTGACGAAGAGAGGGAATGTGGAGCAGCACCACAATACCAACCACCAGAAATTTAGACAGCTACCGCCCAAAGAGCGCAATCCGTGCCAGGAAAGCTGAGGAGCTGAAATCGGGGTTGAAGGCCCAGCAGTTGTTTTTCACAGAACATCCTGCACAATACATACTGTTTGGCCCTGCAACAGTGACAAGGAGGGCAGAGTCACTGTCAGAGGACGTGGATCGACAAGTGTTAAAGGACTTGTCACTCTGAATATTTTTCACTGCAGTTCGATGAATCCCTGGATGTAATGCAAACAGCTCAGCTTGTTGTATTTGTCAGAATGGCATTCCAGGACTTTACAACAAAGGAGGACTTCCTCACTCTTTTGCATTTAAAGGAGAGAACGAGAGATGAGGATATTTACAATGAGTTTAAAAATATATCCGCGAACATGACATCACCATTCATAAACTGGTGGCAATTACTATTGATGGGGCCCCAGCAATGGGCAGTGTGTGTGTTGGTTTTATAGCACTGTGCCGTAATGACCCTGATTTTCCTGACTTCCTGGATTATCACTGTGTGATTCATCAGCAGGCCTTGGCTGGGTCATGGACTTTTCTCATGTAATGACACTGGTGGTCAAACTGATAAACTTGATTCGAGCAAAAGCACTTAAGCAACGCTTCTTCGAGGTGTGATTGGATGAGCTCGATGCCACTTACGGAGACATAAATCTTCATGCTGATGTTCGGTGTTTGAGTCTTTGCAAAGAGCTGCAACGATTTGTTGACTTGTTGCCTGAGATAAAGACTTTTCTGTCGACAAGAAACAAGGAACACAAGGAACTGTCAGATGATGCGTGGCTACTGGATTTAGGGTTTCTGACAGACCTAACTGCTAAATTAAACGCCCTTAACAACGAGCTTATGGGAAAAGACCCACACCTGCCCCACATGATAAGCACAGTAAATGCATTTAAGGCCAAACTTGGTGTTTGGATTTCAAATTTAAAGAACAGGACCCTGACACATTTTCCCAACTTGGAGAAAATGTTACAGGCCATCAAGAAAAATGCTTTTTGCCCTAAGCAGTACTGTGCTTACCTAGACAAGCTAGACAATAGAGTTCGATCGGCGTTTTGGGGAGTCAAACCTCATGAAAGATATTGCTGCATTTATTTCAAACCCATTTCTGTCGATCGATATAGAACAGATAGTAGCCAAATTCCATCCAGTATATGGTGTGCCAAGTGATATTGAAATGGAAGTAATTGATTTGCAAAATGATGTTGAGCTTAAAGCGAGATGAAGGGATGGTGACTTTTGGGGGCTTGTCAGCAGGGAGGAGTCTCCTCATCTCACCATGTGTGCACTAAAAGTCAGTGCCTACTCCGGGTCAACGTATCTGTGTGAAATTGCACTTTCACAGATGAAAATTATTAAATCTTAAGTACAGGAGCTATCTTACTGACAGACACCTCACAGGCTGTCTCAGACTGGTTGCCTGTAGTTATGAGCCAAATTTCAGGGAACTAGCAGGAAGTATTCAGCCCCAGTCATCACACTGAGCGCAACAGTCAATTTTTATTCATTTATTTTTTGTGTTGAAATAAAATTAAATAATGAAACTTAGAATTAAAGGTATGAAGTATTGTAATATTCTTAAAGAAAGAGCGCTATGGCCTGTTTGATATGCTAGTTACAGTGTTTTCTTGGTTGAATTAATTTGAAAGTTTGACAAAAGCATTTGATGTAATTCAAAAACAATTAGCCCAAATAAAAGGCCTCAAGTTGGAAGTACAATCTGAGCTGTTGTTTCTCTAAACGATTTAGTAAGTAGATCTTGCCTTTCACCAAGGCCGAGGTAGGAGATCTTGGGCTTAAAAAGGTTAGTGACCACTACTTTAAGTTATCATCAGTTGTCTGCTTGTAGTGTCTATTGACTTAACACCTGTATTGTGAATGGCGATTGATCTTGCAAGTAAGGAATTTGAACGTACAGCTTACCAAAAGGATAACATCAGTTACTGCTAGTCAGTTCTGTATAAAAATGGCATTTCTCTGTTGAATCTTCAGAACAGACAGACAGACAGACATACTTTATTGATCCCGAGGGAAATTGGGTAACAGGCCAGGCTGTTCTTGTGCACAACTAGTAAATAAAATTATGGTTGTGAAATGAGTGCAAGTTTTCAGAATCTAGTTAATTGGCAATGGCAGACACATTTGTTTTTAAATGTGACCATTTCTTACTCCATCGGCATTTTAAACAGTGAGTTTTAAAACCTTTCTTCATTTCCCCTACTCCTACCAAGTACTGTCCCCTTTGATTTTTGACCCACGACTTAGGGAGCTACTTTCTTTTCTGGTCCTCTCAATATTTTACACCTTGGTTATCTTCCTCTGTTACCATTAAAACAACCTCCACCTTCTCTTCTTCCTTCAAGTTAAAATTCTCCATTCCCAGTAACATTGTTGTAAATCTCATGTATAATCAAGTTCAAGTTCAATTGTCTTCCAGGGGGAGCCTGCCTGCAGGGCTTGGTATGCCCATCGTTCCTCTGTTCTCTCCCACTCCCCCTCCAGCATCTCTTCTTTCCATGGGCGGCTGTAATAAGTAACAAAGGGGCATGAGGTCCTGGTCTGTGCACCAACTGAGGCCACGCAACTCCCCCACTGTCTGACTCATCAATTAACCTGATTGCCAGTGTCCAACTGTGATCACTCAAAAAAAATTTAAGACAAACATTTGCACCATTTGTCAGACCCATAGAGGACGCTGCAGCCAAGCGCGTCATCATCTTAACAGGAGCCCATTTGACGTTGTTGTTAAATCTGTACAGTTTAGCTCTTCTCTAACAAGTGTTGTGTTGCTTGCTGTTCTCCTCATCTTGTATTTGGTGTCTCACTTTACTGGCTTTTTACCCACATCTTGCCCTCCTGCCCTTTAAGGATTTGGAGATACAATTCCAAGATATTCACCTCCTGTTCCTCCACTTACCTCAGAATCTCATGTCATTGTAACATATCTATAACCCTTCGCTTAAGTGGTGCTCCCCAAATACATTGCCCCACATTTTGGGATTATTATATTTTCTGACCGTTTGGACAGATCATCAAGCCACAGCTGGATGAAGTAGTGAAGAAGGCATATAGTATGCTTAGAGTCATAGAGCACTACAGCACACAAGAAGGCTCTTCAGCCTACCTAGTCCATACCAAACTGTTAGTCTGCCTACTCCAATCAACCAGCACCTGGACCATAGCCCTCCATACCCCTCCCATCTGTGTGCCTATCTAAACTTCTCTTACATGTTGTAATTGAACCCGCATCCACCACTTCCGCTAGCAGTCCATTTCATGCTCTCACCACCCTCTGAGTGAAGTTTCCCCTTAAATATTTCACCTTTCACCCAAAACATATGACCTCTATTGGCCAGGGCATAGAATATAGAGCTGGCTATCATGTTATAACTTTGGTTACACCAGACCTGGAACAGCATGTGTGTTTCTCATTGCATGCTGTATGAAGAATGTGATTGTGCTGGAGAAGATCCAATCACAAACAAGAGAAAATCTATAGATGCTGGAAATCTAAGCACTACACACAAAATGCTGGGGGAGTTCAGCAGGCTGCCTGGCCTTCCTAGTTGCTCCAGCATTTTGTGTGTGGTGCTGGAAAAGCTGCTGAGGAGATTCACTAGTATCTTCCCTGGAAGAGAGAATCACTTTATAAAGAGGGACTGAATTGGCTTTGTTTAGTTTCCCTGGAGAAGAGGAACCTGAGGGGTGACCTTATGGGTGTATATAAAGTTATGAGTTGAATAGATATTAAAAATCTTACACCCATGTTGTGGGTGTCTTAAAAAGAGGGCGTAAGAAGAGATCAGTGTTTTCTACACATTTTTTGGTGCACTGCCTAAAGTAGTGGTAAAGGCAGATACTCTCACCACATTTAGGAGGCATTTAGTACTTGAATAGCCAAGTATAGAAGAGCATAAGACATGGGAGCAGAATTAGGCCATTTGGCCCATCGATCTGTAGTTTTGAATGCAGGCTAATGGTGTTAGAGTAAAGTAATGCAATGGGTGGTACAGACAAGTTGAATAAAGGGCCTTATTCAGTGTTATATGACTGATCTGTGCCCTCACTGAGCCAATCTTTAGATCTGATTTGCCATTCCAGAGAATCTCATGTTTCTTCATTTGAATAGCCTCTTATTATAGGATTTTGTAATCCCACATGGGTATTGATTCGTCAAAAAAAAAATTCAATTAGGTTAATCTTCCCTTAATAAATACATGCTTACTGTTCCAGATTAAACCCTGTTTTCTCCAAGTCAGAGAGCAAACTTACTATCAAAATCTAAATATGTCACCATATACAATATTATGCAAAAGGCGGAAGCCATTTTATTGTATGTAGCTAGGGTACTTAAGACTTTTGAATAGTACGGTAGTAATTTTGTGTATTGCACTGTACTGCTGCTGCAAAAATCATATTTAATAACATGAGAGATGATAAACCTGATTCCGATACAGGTCTCCATTATGGACTGAGAATGGGAAGGGAGCAGAGAGAGAATCATGGTTGGGAAAAGGGGAAGGAAGAGGGGAGGGAGCAGAAAACACTAGGGAGACATTATGTAATAATCAATAAACTAATTGCTTGGAATCAAATGATCTTGCCTGGTGTGTCAGGGCTGGGTGTGTTTGCACTAATGCCACCACCCACCCCTGGCACTCCTCTGCCACCTGTCCCATGCCTTCCTGTGGCACTCCAGCCTCTCTATTCTTAACATCCTTTGATTTTGCCTGATTTACAAGCTCATGCTCAGCTCCACAATGATAAATACAGAACTGTGGAAGTCTTAGGCACCCTAGCTATACAGTACCTTTAAAAAGTGTTCACCCTCCCTCCCCCCCAGAAGTTTTCATGTTTTATTGTTTTACAACATTGAATCACAGTGGATTTAGTTTGGTTTTTTTTGGCACTGGTCAACAGAAAAGATGCTTTCGTGTGAAACTGAAAACAAATTTCTAGAAATTGGTTGAAATTTATTAAAATTGTTAAAGACAAAATAATTAATTGCATGATGTTTTCACCCGTTTCAAGTCAGTATTTAGTAGATGCACCTTAGGCAGCAATTACAGCCTTGAGTCTGTGTGGTTTATAAAAAAACTGATAGCCTCATATTTCCCCTAACTCCAATTAAACACTTTCCTAACTTGTCTGTTCCTATCCCTCTCCAATGCTATTGTAAAGCAGATAGAATTATGATCACTATCTCCAAAACACTCTCCCTTTGAGAGATCTGACACCTGACCAGGTTCATTTCCCAAAACCAGATCAAGTACAGCCTCTCCTCTTGTAGGCTTATCTACATATTGTGTCAAAAAACCTTGACACAATATGTACAAGATACAGGAACAGTGGTGTAAATCTAGTCAAGAAGAAAAGAAAAGCTTATGAAAGGTTCAAAAAGCTAGGTAGTGATAGAGTTCTATAAAATTATAAGGCTAACAGAAAGGAACTTAAGAAGGAAATTATGAGTGTCATAAGGGGCTATGAGAAGGCCTTGGTGGACAGGATTAAGGAAAATCCCAAGGCATTCTACAAATATGTGAAGAGCAAGAGGATAAGACATGAGAGAATAGGACCAATCAAGTGTGACAGTGGGGAAGTGTGTATGGAACCAGAGGAAATAGCAGAGGTATTTAATGAGTACTTAGCTTCAGTATTCACTACGGAAAAAGATCTTGGCGATTGTAGGGATAACTTACAGCAGACTAAAAAGCTTGAGCATGTAGATATTAAGGAAAAGGATGTGCTGGAGCTTTTGGAAAGCATCAAGTTGGGTAAGTCACCAGGACCGGACAAGATGTACCCCAGGCTACAGTGGGAGGCAAGGGAGGAAGTTGCTGAGCCTCTGGCAACGATCTTTGCATCATCAATGGGGACGGGAGAGGCTCTGGAGGATTGGAGGGTTGCAGATGTTGTTCCTTTATTCAAGAAAGGGAGTTAGAGATAGCCCAGGAAATTGTAGACCAATGAGTCTTACTTCAGTCGTTGGTAAATTATGGAGAAGATTCTGAGAGGCAGGATTTATGAACATCTGGAGAGGCATAATAAGATTATGAATAGTCAGCATGGCTTTATCAAAGGCAGGTCATGTCTTACAAGCCTGTTTGAATTTTTTGAGGATCTGACTAAACACATTGATGAAGTTAGAGCTGTAGATGTAGTGTATATGGACTTCAGCAAGGAATTTGACAAGGTATCCCATGCAAGGCTTATTGAGAAAGTAAGGAGGCATGGGATCCAAAGGGACATTGCTTTGTGGATCCAGAACTGGCTTGCCTACAGAAGGCAGTAAGTGGTTGTAGACAGGTCACATTCTGCATGGAGGTTGCTGACCAATGGTGTGCCTCAGGGATCTGTTCTGGGACCCCCTACTCTTTGTGATTTTTACTAATGACCTGGATGAGTAAGTGGACGGATGGGTTAGTAAATTTGCTGATGTCACCAAGATCGGGGGTGTTATAAATAGTGTGGAGGGCTGTCGGAGGTTACAGCAGGACATTGATAGGATGCAAAACTGGGCTGAGAAGTGGCAGATGGCATTCAACCCAGATAAGTGTGAAGTAATTCATTATGGTAGGTCAAATATGATGGCAGAATATAGTGTTAATGGTAAGACTCTTGGCAGTATGGAAGATCAAAGGGATCTTGGGGTCCGAGTCCATAGGACACTCAAAGCTACTGCGCAGGTTGACTCTGTGGTTAAGAAGGCATGCGATGTATTGGCCTTCATCAATCGTGGGATTGAGTTTAGGAGCAGAGAGGTAATGTTGCAGCTATATAGGACCCTGGTCAGACCCCACTTGGAGAACTGTGCTCAGTTCTGCTCGCCTCTCTACAGGAAGGATGTGGAAACCATAGAAGAGGTGCAGAGGAGATGTACAAGGATGTTGCCTGGATTGGGGAGCATGCCTTATGAGAATAGGTTGAGTGAACTCGGCCTTTTCTCCTTGGAGCGACGGAGGATGAGAGGTGTACAAGATGATGAGAGGCTTTGATCGTGTGGATAGTCGGAGGCTATTTCCCAGGGCTGAAATGACTAGCACAAGAGGGCACAGTTTTAAGGTGCTTGGAAGTGGGCACAAAGGAGATGTCAGGGGTAGGTTTTTTATACAGAGAGTGGCGAGTGTGTGGAATGAGCTGGTGGAGGTGGATACAATAGGGTCTTTTAAGAGACTCCTGGATAGGTACATGGAGCTTAGAAAAATAGAGGGCTGTTTGTAACCCTAGGTAATTTCTAAGGTAAAGGCATGTTTGGTACACTTTATGGGCCAATGGGCCTATATTGTGCTGTAGGTTTTCTATGTTTCTATATCCTTTGATGTTAAGCTCCCAACTGTGTCCTTCTTTCAGCTCATATTGATAGCCTTCAGCAGACTGAAGCTCATGGTTCATCTCCAGCTTTTGGTTTGGATATGTCCGGTATGTTCTCGAAGGCACACGCAGGTCTTGGTGAACTCTCAGTGACAATTAGTAGATGATTCCCTGAATATTGTCCAGTCCACTGATTGAAACAGTCCTTTAAGTGTTTTTTCACTTCCCTTCATTGCTGGTGCTGTAGTCCTCAATCTCTGCCGGTGTGCCAGAAGTAGAAGTACAGCCTGGTGATTGGACCTGCCAAAGTGCAGGCATGGGATGATACGGTAAACATTCTTGATGGTGGTGTAAAAGTCATCAAGTGTGTTGGTGGCTCTGGTTACACAGGTGATGTGATGGTGGTAGTTGGTCAGGCCTCTTCAAGATGGCCTGGTTGAAATCCCCTGGAAATCTCCTGGGAAGGCTTTAGAGTGATTTGTGACTCCTGATCACAGTGCTCAGCTCGTCCAGTGCCTGCCTGTCGTTGGCCAGAGGTAGAATGTACACCACTACCAGGATGACTATAAAAAATTCCCTCAACAGATAAAATGGATGACATTTGACTGCTAGCTGTTCAAGGTCAGGTGAGCAGGACTGAGACAGAACCATCGTGTCTGTGTTTACCACAATGAGTTGATCATAAATCCGCTTCCTCTGGCTTAAAGAGGCTCCGTGGTCCTGACAATGCGGTGGATGAAGTGCTTGCTGTCTTGGGCAAATTAGGGTGGTGACAAGGTGTTACCTCAGATCCTGTAGGGGGCAAGTTAGGGACCTAGCAGAGATACTTAAATCATCCTGAGCAACAGGTAACATGCCAGAGGATTGGAGAACAGCCAGTGTTGCTCCGCTATTCAAGAAAGGTTCTAAAAATAAACCAGGAAATTGTAGGCCAGTGAGCATGGCATCAGTCATGGGAAAATTGTTGTAAGGTATTCTAAAGAAGCAGATATATGAGTATTTGGATAGACAAGGACTGATTAAGGATAGTCAGCATGGGTTCATGCATGGTAGGTCATTTCTAACCAATCTTACAGAGTTATTGAGGAAGGTACCAGGAAAGTTGATGAAGGCAAGACAGAGGATGTTATCTATGTGGACTTTGGCAAGGCGTTTAACAAGCTCCCATATGGGAGGTTTGTCAAGAAGGTTCAGTCACTCAGCATTCAGGATGAGGTAGTAAATTGGATTAGACATTGACTTTGTGGGAGAAGCCAGAGAGTGGTGGTAGATAGTTGCCTCTCTGACTGGAGACCTGTGACTAGTGGAGCACCTCAGGGATCAGTGCTCGATCTGTTATTGTTCTTCATCAAGAGCAATAATCTGGATTATAATGTGGATAACTGGATCAGTAGATTTGCAGATGATACCAAGATTGAAGATATAGTGGACAGTGAGGAAGACTCTCATGACTTGCAGCACAACCTGGACGAACTGGAAAAATGGTAGATAGAATTTGCTGCAGTCAAGGGTGAAGGTTTGCACTTTGGTAGGACCAGCCAGGGTAGGTCTTACACCGTGAATGGTTGGGCACTGAGGAGTGTGGTAGAACAAAGGGATCTGGGAATACAGGTCCATAATTGATTGAAAGAGTTGTCACAGGTAGGTAGGTTCATAAACTTCATAAATTAATGTATTGAGTACAGGAGATAGGATGTTATGTTGAAGTTGTATAAGACATTGGTGAGGCCTAATTTGGAATATTGTGTGCAGTTTTAGTCACCTACATACAGGAAAGATTTAAGTAAGTTTGAAAGAGTACAGAGAAAGTTTACAAGGATGTTGCTAGGTCTGGAATACCTGAGTTATGAGGAAAGATTGAATAGGTAAAGACTTTATTCCTTGGAACGTAGAAGGTTAAAGGGAGATTTGATAGAGATATAGAAAATGATGAGGGTTATAGATAGTGGAAAAAGCCTGCTTTCCTTTACCCTAGGTCATGGGATAAGGGGAACTTCTTCACTCAGAGGGTCATGGGTGTGAAATGTACTGTCAGCACAAGTGATCCATGTGAGCTCAATTTCAACGTACAATTTCAAGAAGCGTGGCTAGGTACCTGGATGATAGAGAGGGTCTATGGTCCTGGTACAGGTCAATGGGAGTAGGTGGTTTAAATGGTTCAGCACAGGCTAAATGAGCCAGAGGGCTTGTTTTTGTGCTGTACTTTTCTATGACTCTATAACTTCAACCCAGCTAACTGAATCATTAGTCTATCAATATGGCAGAAACTGATGTATTCTTCTGTTCCTGTCTTTCCATCTTTCAAGATGGTTGTGTTTTGCATTTCCCTCTTTATAAAAATTAAACATCTAAAAATTAGCTTCATTTTTTGCATGTATATCAAAACTCGTGTCCTTTTGACAAATCAGTGAGGATTGTGCTACAGGCAGGTCAAAGATGTTGCCATGCTTGAAGTACCAACATAGCATGCCCACAACACAGTAGCCCTAATCCATACGTTAAATTCTGGATTTCCAGCATCTGCAGAATCCCTTGTGTACTGCATATAATTTACCTGGCTGGACCCTGTATTTGCCTCCAAGCTCTACAAATTCTTTTCAGGAACTTGTGCAATCAGCAGTGGGATTGAAAGTTAGTGCTGTTTTCTCACCAATGCCTCTACCTTTGAGCAGGCTGAAGAGAGCTGCGGTATGCACATCTATACTCATGTCATTCTACAGATGCACAGTAAAAAGTATCCTAACATGTTGCATCACTGCATGGTAGGGAAACTGCACTGCTGCAGATAGGGATACTTTACAATGTTAGTTGAAACTGTTATGTGCATCACTGGCAGCAGTCAACCCACCATCAAGGATGTATATACGGAAAGGTTACAGGGAAATGGCAAGTGAATGAGGTTGAGAGGGATGGAATGATGGAGCAGAATAGAGGGTCCAAATGACCTAATCCTGTTTCTGTGTCTTCTGATCTGAGTGCAAGAGAAGATGAGTACATTTACATTATGGTTAAGTACCTAGATATGCAGCCTCATGCCTGAGCCTTTGACCCAGGGCCCACCAAACTGGTGGGGAAGTTAAAATCAAGTAACAAGTAAATTTGGATTTATTAATGGTGATGACAACACTGATGCTATTAGGTATTCAGAAAGAGGAAATCTACTGCCTTTGGCTAGGCTAGCTTTGGTGTCCAACCCCACCCGTGCAATCTCTGAAGTGGCCACTCTGATCAGTGGGACAACTAAAAGTGAAGAATAAGTGCCTGCATTGCCAACAAGCAGAACCCATGAACACATGAGAAAGCTTTGAACTTCTATAAGTCAGCAGTTTGACCTACACTAGAGCACTTTATCCAGTTATGGATTCTGAACCTTAAGAAAGAAGTGAAGATTTGAGATGGAAAGAACTATAAGGAGTACCTGTCTCTATTGAGGTGTTTAGCAGAAGAGCAAAAGATAAACTTTTCCTTACCAAGTGGTTGTGGTCTGCAGTGTGCTGTCTGTTGATAGCGAGACCTTGTTTAATCAAGATTCAAAATATTAGCTGTCTTTGTCACATGTACATCAAGTTATATAGTGAAAAGTGTTGGTTTGCGTCAACAACCAACACTGAGGATGTCCTTGGGGCAGCCCAGCAAGTGTTGCTACACTTCAGGCGGCAACATAGCAACTCACCAGAGTTAACCCGCAGACTTTCATAGCAACTCACTAACGCTAACCCACAGACTTGCATAGCAACTCACTAACGCTAACCCACAGACTTGCATAGCAACTCATGAACGCTAACCCACAGACTTGCATAGCAACTCACTAACGCTAACCCACAGACTTGCATAGCAACTCACTAACGATAACCCACAGACTTGCATAGCTACTCACTAACGATAACCCACATACTTTCATAGCTACTCACTAACGCTAACCCACAGACTTGCATAGCTACTCACTAACGCTAACCCACAGACTTGCATAGCTACTCACTAACGATAACCCACATACTTTCATAGCTACTCACTAACGATAACCCACAGACTTGCATAGCTACTCACTAACGCTAACCCACGTACTTTCATAGCTACTCACTAACGCTAACCCACAGACTTGCATAGCTACTCACTAACGCTAACCCACATACTTTCATAGCTACTCACTAACGCTAACCCACAGACTTGCATAGCTACTCACTAACGCTAACCCACAGACTTGCATAGCTACTCACTAACGCTAACCCACAGACTTGCATAGCTACTCACTAACGCTAACCCACAGACTTGCATAGCTACTCACTAACGATAACCCACAGACTTGCATAGCTACTCACTAACACTAACCCACAGACTTGCATAGCAACTCACTAACGCTAACCCACAGGCTTGCATAGCTACTCACTAACGCTAACCCACAGACTTGCATAGCTACTCAATAACTCTAACCCACAGACTTGCATAGCAACTCACTAACGCTAACCCACAGACTTGCATAGCTACTCACTAACGCTAACCCACAGACTTGCATAGCTGCTCACTAACGCTAACCCACATACTTGCATAGCTACTCACTAACGATAACCCACATACTTGCATAGCTACTCACTAACGCTAACCCACATACTTGCATAGCTACTCACTAACGCTAACCCACAGACTTGCATAGCTACTCACTAATGATAACCCACAGACTTGCATAGCTACTCACTAACGATAACCCACAGACTTTCATAGCTACTCACTAACGCTAACCCACAGACTTGCATAGCTACTCACTAATGCTAACCCACAGACTTGCATAGCAACTCACTAACACTAACCCACAGACTTGCATAGCAACTCACTAACGCTAACCCACAGACTTTCATAGCTACTCACTAACGCTAACCCACAGACTTGCATAGCTACTCACTAACGCTAACCCACAGACTTGCATAGCAACTCACTAACGCTAACCCACATACTTGCATAGCTACTCACTAACGCTAACCCACAGACTTGCATAGCTACTCACTAATGATAACCCACAGACTTGCATAGCTACTCACTAACGATAACCCACAGACTTTCATAGCTACTCACTAACGCTAACCCACAGACTTGCATAGCTACTCACTAACGCTAACCCACAGACTTGCATAGCAACTCACTAATGCTAACCCACAGACTTGCATAGCAACTCACTAACACTAACCCACAGACTTGCATAGCAACTCACTAACGCTAACCCACAGACTTTCATAGCTACTCACTAACGCTAACCCACAGACTTGCATAGCAACTCACTAATGCTAACCCACAGACTTGCATAGCAACTCACTAACACTAACCCACAGACTTGCATAGCTACTCACTAACGCTAACCCACAGACTTGCATAGCAACTCACTAACGCTAACCCACAGACTTGCATAGCTACTCACTAACGCTAACCCACAGACTTGCATAGCAACTCACTAACACTAACCCACAGACTTGCATAGCTATTTACTAACCCTAACCTGTATGTCTTTAAACGTGGGTGGAAACTGGAACACCCAGAAGAAACTCAGTCACGGAGAATGTACAGGTAGTGGCAGGAATTGAACCCTGATCTTAGAGCTGGAGTTGTAAAGTGTTACCTAACTGACACCCATGAGCTCTAAATCTGCCTCTGAAAAAGAAAAGCATAATGAAAAAATTTTGCTGTGGTAGAGTTAGATAATGTCAATAATGGATTGATTTAAGAGTAAACACAAGGAAGCCTACAGATGCTGAAAATCCAAAGCAACACACAAAATGCTGGGGAGCTCAGCAGGTCAGGCAGTGTCTATTGAAATGAATAAACGGTCAATGTTTCGGGTCAAGATGCTTCCTCAGGACCTGAAAGGAAGGGGGAATACGTCAGAATAAGACAGTGGTGGGGGAGGAGAAAGGAAGATAGCTAGAAGGTGATAGGTAAAGGCAAGTGGCTATGAAAGATGAAGGGCCAGAGAGGAAGGCATCTGATAGGAGAGGAGTGTGGACCATAGGAGAAAGGAAAGGAGGAGAGGACACGGGGAGGTGAAAGGGAGGTAAGAGGCCAGAGTAAAGAATAAAAAAAGGTGAGTGGTGGAGGGAATTTTTTACCAGAAGGAAAAATTGATATTCATGCCTTCAGGTAGGAGGCTACTCCGGCAGAATATGAGGTTTTGCTCCTCCACCCTGAGGGTGTCCTCATCTTGGCACAAGAGGAGTCCATGGACTGACATGTCGAAACAAATGGGAATTGGAATTAAGATGTTTGGCCACCGGGAAGTTCTGCCTTTGGTGGATGAAGCGGAGATGCTCAACTAAGAGGTCCCCCAATTTACGATGGGTTTCACCGATGCAGAGGAGGTTGCATCAGGAGCACCAGACTCGATAGGTGACCCCAGCAGATTCACAGGTGAAGTGTTGCCTCGCCTAGAAGGTCTGTTTGGAGTTGATGGAGGAGGTAAGTGGGAATCTTAGGCCCTACTTTTGCTGCTTGCAGTGGTAAGTGCCAGAAGGAAGATTGGTGGGAAGAGACAAATTGTCAAAAGAATCAGGATGGGAACCACACTGGAAAGGTGGGGGGAGGCAAAGATGCATTTTGCAGTTGGATTCCTTTGGAGATGGCAGAAGTTGTGGAGAATGATGCATTGGATGCGGAGGCTTATGAGATGGTAGATGAGGACGAGAGGAACTTTTATCACTGTTAAGGCAGTGGGACGAAGGAGTGAGCGCAGATGTTTAGGAAATGTGAGTGAGGGCAGCATCAGTGGTGGAGGAAGGGAAACCCTGTTCTTTGAAGGAGGTCATCTGATAACCTGAAAAGGAAAGTCCATCCTGGAGTCGGATATGGAGATGAGGGAACTGAGAAAATGAATAACAGTTTTACAGGAGGCAGGGTGGAGTTGATAACTGGGAATCAGGTTATGAAAAATGTTGGTCGATGGTTTGTCTCCTGAGTTTTGTGCTTTAGACTAGACTATAGTGGTATATGAAATATTTGTCTAATTACTTCCTGTGTTAGAACAATTCATAGAACTTACTGTAACAAACACTTAAGGCCAATTTGATTTAATCTCTGAACTGACAATATCTGGTTATTCTCACTATGCATTGTGAATGGTGACTTTAATTCCATTTAATTAACATTCTCAGTTTGTAACGAGAGATGGCAGCATAATGTACTGCAGGTTGGCACACAACAGTTGGACCATCCTGGAACATAGCTGCATTTACTCACGTAAACTGTAAATCCAACAAGAGTCTCGATTTTAACTCTTTTACTTGTTTACCCCACCAGCGACATCTTCACACATTAGTTCAGGCCATTCAAGCCAAGTGGTCCATTAAGTAGAATATGGGAACTGTATTCATTTACAGATCATAGTCATTGCTGGCAAGGCCAGTATTCATTAACTATTCCTATTTGTTCTTAAAGGCAACTTGCCTCTTTTTAAACTGCTCTTAACCATTGATACAACTGAGCAACTCCTGACCGTTGAATCGTGGTTAAGCAGTTCTGACTCTGATAAAGCGTCTCAGCCCGAAACGTTGACAGTTCATTCTACTCCATCAATGCTACCTGATTTGCTCAGTTCCTCAAGATTGTGTGTTGCTTAAGATTTCCAGCAAAGAATCTCGTGTTCAGATACCAGTTGTGGTCAGATGTAGTCATTGTTCAGACTGCAAAAGTTCGGGAAGATTACTCATCAACTTCAGAGCAATTAGTGGTGGTGTGAAGGGATGGGCTAGCCAGCGACATCCACATCGTAGGAACAAGCGACCTAATTATTTTTAAAGATGGGCCTCAGTGTCTTGTGGTATACACCACATCAAAAAGCGCATGCTATTCTTTCCTAATATCCAAAAACACCATTTTATCACCTTTACAGTGAAATAATGTTTGCATAAGGTTTGGAGGATGCTGATGTGATTTGGGAAATGGTGGCTGTTCCTTCTGCAGTGTAGTGCCTCCCATGATCTTCTGTTTTTATCTTTCAGTTTGATTCAAGCCCAGCAGATGTCAGAAGTCAATTGCGTTATCTCCAGTCTTTCCTCTTCTACTCATCCCAGAGCTCTGCTAGGGTTAGCACTTCTATTATGCTGCACTCTCATAGATATGCACAACGTGTCTCACTACAAAATCTCCAGCTTGAGTGCAGTGGGTTTAGCAAAGGGAGGCAGGACAGTGCATTCACTTGCACCTAATTGAGCTTTCTAATCACACACTCTTGGCAGGGTTGTCAAGAGAATCAATGGGGTTGAGAGGGATAATAAATCAGTCATGACAGAATGGCAAAGCAAGCAGGCACAGTGGGCCAAATGGTCTTAAACTCCCTCAATTCAACATCTCACTGTTCCACCAGTGATAGGTAAACACTCACGCTTCTTTCTGTGAAAACCCATCGGGAGCTCGAGACAATAAAATTTATAATCATAATGGAGTGTCAGTGTTAGACATTCAACAAATCTATAATTGTCTGTCCTCCTTTTGAAGGTGATTTGAGGTTGCAAAATGTTCTCTCATAGACACGGTGATGTATTATCAAGAGAAAATGCAGTTTTCCTGTTTATTATTTTTTAGATACGCTGATGTTGTGCAATATCTTGTATTAGTTGTGTGTGCTTAGTATATTCTGATCGCTGTCTTCAAGTTGTGCACCCTTTAAAGTGACTCTTCATCACTGTTATTCTTGCACCAATTTTGATGAGCTATGAATAGATATTTCCTTGCGATGTCCAGCATGACATCTGTTTTTAATGTTAGTTCACATTTCCTATCTCATTTGTGATTATATAAACTTTCCAGGAACCCAAGAGATCCTGACCAACCTCTTTCTCCCAACATTAATCTCTTCATGAAAAAGTAAATCTGCAATGAACATTAATAAAGTTGTGGAGTTTTCTTTTATATCTGTAATTCATCCCCCATGAGGACTTACTCCCTCTGACTTTGCCTCAGTCTTCTTCAATGCCCAACCCCAAGATGATAGTAATTCAAATAAATTACAAGCCTCCTCTTCCACAGTTATTAACTGCATGGCCTTTTACCTTAGTAATGCATGGCTTCAATCTCCGCTTTTTATGGCTGCTTTTTATTCTATATGTTGTCTGCTTATGTTCATATTTCTATGTATGTTTGATGGTCTCTTTATGAATTTGAGAGAGAATGTAAACAGCAAAGACTTTTAGGCTTTCAACATGACACTGTCTTGATAATTATAACATGTATTCCTGGACAAAATCTTTTTTTTGTTGTTAAATTGTTTGGGCCACTTTTGGTGGGTGGTGCTCTACACTCAGTTACTCCATGGAGAATAGACTCAGAAGTCACAGGAACAAGAACAAGCCATACTTGAGGGCATCAAGTTTGGGAGTAGGAACATCATGTTGGCAGATAAAGTCATCAAGCACTACAGCACAAAACCAGGCCCTTCAGCCCATCTAGCCAATGACAAGCTTTTATTCTGCCTAGTCCCACCAGGACCATACAGTGGTGCTAGAAAGTTTGTGAATCCTGTAGAATTTTCTCTGTTTCTACATAAATGTGACCTAAAATGTGATTATCTATTCACGTAAGTTATAAAATTTTATAAAGAGAATCCAATTAAATAAATAACACAGAACATTATATTTCTTCGTATATTTATTGAGAAAAATGATCCAATATATTCTATTTATTTGTTGGAAAAAGTATGTGAACCTCTGGGGTAGTGCTTTCTACAAAAGCTTTTTGGAGTTGGGTGTTCCAATCAATGACATGAGGTCGGAGGTGTGGGTTGTAGAGGTGCCCTGCCCTATAAAAAAGATGCACAAAGTCAGGTTACTGATAAAGCCTGCTCTTCTCAAGAAAGATCTGTTTATGTGCACCATGCCTCGATCAAAACAACTTTTGGAGGACCTTAGAAGAATCGTAGAGAGCCATGAAGCTGGAAAAGGCTGCGAAAGCATTTCTAAAGACCTGAGTGTTTCATCAGTCCACAGTAAGAGAAATTGTCTCCAAATGGAGGAAACTCAGTACTGTTGCTGCTCTCCCTAGCAGGGAGCATCCTGCAAAGGTCACACCTAGAGCACATTGTCCAGTGCTGAGCAGAACTCTGGGAGTAACAGCAAAAGACCTGCAGAAAACTCTAGAACTTGCTAAAGTCTCTGTTCACGTGTCCAGTATACTAAAAACACTGAACAAGAATGGTATTCATGGAAGGACACCACGGAGGAAACCACTGCTCTCCAAAGCAAAACACTGCTGTCCATCTTAAGTTTGCAAAAGACCACCTGGATATTTTACAGTGCTTTTGGGACAATGTCCTAAGAACAGATGAGGAGGTCCTGCAAAGAGAGTTTAGGGAGTTAGGTGCGAAGTTGAAGGACAGGACCTCCAGGGTTGCAATCTCAGGATTGCTACCCATGCCATGCACTAATGAGGCTAGAAATAGGAAGCTAATGCATCTAAATACGTAGCTAAGGAGTTGGTGCAGGAGGGAGATCTTCATGTTTCTGGACAATTCCCTTGTTCCAGGGAAGGTAGGACCTGTTCCGATGGGACGGGTTGCACCTGAACTGGAGGGGGTCTAACATCCTTGCGGGAAGGTTTGTTAGTGCTGCTCCAGGGAGTTTAAACTAGATTTGCAGGAGGAGGGGAACCAGAGTGTCAGAGCAGATAGTGAGGTGGAGGAAGATAAAGGTCATGCGAGAAGTGCAAGTATAGTGCATGGAGTAAAGCCAGATCTAACAGGGAAAGAGAAACAGAATAAAGGATGTAAAGGTAGTAAGGTAGAAGGGCTAAAGTGTGTGTACTTCAATGCAAGAAGCATCAGGAATAAAGGTGATGATATGAGAGCTTGAATACATACATGGATTTATGATGTAGTGGCCATTACAGAGACTTGGCTGGCATCAGGACAGGAATGGATTCATGGATTCTCAATATTCCTGGATTTCAGTGTTTTAAAAAGGATAGAGAGTGGTGGGGGGGGGGGGAGAAGGAGGGGTGGCATTACTGGTCAGGGATACTATTACAGCTACAAAAAGGGTGGGTAATGTAGCAGGATCCTCTTTTGAGTCAGTATGGGTGGAAGTCAGGAACAGGAAGGGAGCAGTTACTCTATTGGGAGTATTCTATAGGCCCTCTGGTAGCAGCAGAGATACCGAGGAGCAGATTAGGAGGCAGATTTTGGAAAGGTGCAAAAATAACAGGGTTGTTAACATGGGTGACTTTAACTTCCCTAATACTGATTGGCACCTGATTAGTTCTAATGGTTTTGACGGGGCAGAGTTTGTTAAGTGTGTCCAGAATGGATTCTTGTCACAGTATGTTGACAGGCCTACTAGTGGAATGTCATACTAGATCTAGTATTAGGTATCGAACCGGGTCAGGTCACAGATCTCTCAGTGGGTGAGCATTTGGGGGACAGTGACCCCCGCTCCCTGGCCTTTAGCATTATCATGGAAAAGGATAGGATCAGAGAGGACTGGAAAGTTTTTAATTGGGGAAGGGCAAATTATGAGGCTGTAAGGCTAGAACTTGTGGGTGTGAATTGGGATGATGTTTTTGCAGGGAAATGTACTATGGACATGTGGTCGATGTTTAGGGATCTCTTGCAGGATGTTAGGGATAAATTTGTCCCAGTGAGGAAGATAAAGGGTGAAGGTAGGGTGAAGGAACCATGGGTGACAAGTGAGGTGGAAAATCTAGTCAGGTGGAAGAAGGCAGCATACATGAGGTTTAGGAAGTAAGGATCAGATGGGTCTATTGAGGGATATAAGGTAGCAAGAAAGGAGCTTGAAGGGGCTGAGGAGAGCAAGAAGGGGGCATGAGGAGGCCTTGATGAGTAGGGTAAAGGAAAACCCCAAGGCATTCTTCAATTATGTGAAGAACAAAAGGATGACAGGAATGAAGGTAGGACCGATTAGAGATAAAGGTGGGTAGATGTGCCTGGAGGCTGTGGAAGTGAGCAGGGTCCTCAATGAATACTTCTCTTCGGTTCCATTGAGAGGGAACTTGATGACAATGAGGACAATATGAGTGAGGTTGATGTTCTGGAGCATGTTGATATTAAGGGAGAAGTGCTGTTGGCAGTTGTTAAAATACATTAGGATGGATAAGTCCCCGGGGCCTGATGGAATATTTCCCCAGGTTGCTCCACGAGGCAAGGGAAGAGATTGCTGAGCCTCAGGCTAGGATCTTTATGTCCTTGTTGTCAGGAGACATGGCTTCAAATGGACAGGGCCTGGGAAATGAATATTCAAGGATATACATCTTATCGAAAGGACAGACTGACTGGCAGAGGGGGTGGGGTGTCTCTGTTGGTGAGGAATGATATTCAGTCCCTTGCGAGGGGGGACATAGAATCTGGGGATGTAGAGTCAGTATGGATAGAACTGAGAAATTCTAAGAGTAGAAAGACCCTAATGGGAATTATCTACAGGCCCCCAAACAACAGTCTGGATGTAGGGTGTAAGTTGAATGAAGAGTTAAAATTGGCATGTCGCAAAGCTAATGATACAGTTGTCATGGGGGATTTCAACATGCAGGTAGACTGGGAGAATCAGAATGGTACTGGACCCCAAGAAAGGGAGTTTGTGGAGTGCCTCCGAGATGGATTCTTAGAACTGCTTGTACCGGAGCCTACCAGGGAGAAGGCAATTCTAGATTTAGTGTTGTGCAATGAGCCAGATTTGATCAGGGACCTCAAGGTAAAGGAACCATTAGGAGGTAGTGACCATAATATGATATGTTTAAACCTACAATTTAAGAAGGAGAAGGGAAAATCGGATGTGTCAGTATTACAGTTGAACAAAGGGAACTATGGAGCTATGAGGGAGGAGCTGGCCAAAGTTCAATGGAACAATACCCTAGCAGGGAAGACAGTGGAACAAAAATGGCAGGTATTTCTGGGAATAATGCAGAAGGTGCAGGATCGGTTCATTCCAAAGAGGAAGAAAGATCCTAAGGGGGAGTAAGGGGTGGCTGTGGCTGACGAAGGAAGTAAAGGGCAGTATAAAAATATTAGAGAAGTATAACATAGCAAAGATGAGTGGGAAACCGGAGGACTGGGAAGCTTTTAAAGAGCAACAGAAGATAACAAAAAAGGCAATACGCCAAGAAAAAATGAGGTACGAAGGTAAACTGGCCAAGAATATAAAGAAGGATAGTAAAAGCTTCTTAAGGTATGTGAATTGCAAAGAAAATAGTTAAGACCAAAATTGGGCCATTGAAGACAGAAACAGATGAATTTATTATGGGGAACAAGGAAATGGCAGATGAGTTGAACAGGTACTTTGGATCTGTCTTCACTAGGGAAGACACAAACAATCTCCCAGATTTTCCCAGGAATTCTCCCAGGATTCTCCCAGGAATCTCCCAGGAATTGCTCGAGGAATATAAAGAATGTAAAAGGAATCTTAAGAAAGAGATTAGAAAAGCTAAAAGAAGATACGAGGTTGGTTTGGCAAATAAGGTGAAAGTAAATCCAAAAGGTTTCTACAGTTATATTAAAAGCAAGAGGATAGTGAGGGATAAAATTGGCCCCTTAGAGAATCAGAGTGGTCAGCTATGTGTGGAGCCGAGGGAGATGGGAGAGATTTTGAATGATTTCTTCTCTTCGGTATCACTAAGGAGAAGGATATTGAATTGCGTAAGGTGTGGGAAACAAGTAAGGAAGTTATGGAACCTATGACAATTAAAGAGGTGGAAGTACTGGCGCTTTTAAGAAATTTAAAAGTGGATAAATCTCCGGGTCCTGACAGGATATTCCCCAGGACCTTCAGGGAAGCTCGTGTAGAAATAGCAGGAGCTCTGATGGAGATCTTTAAGATGTCATTAGAAACGGGGATTGTGCCAGAGGATTGGCGTATTGCTCATGTGGTTCCATTGTTTAAAAAGGGTTCTAGAAGTAAGCCTAGCAATTATAGACCTGTCAGTTTGACATCAGTGGTGGGTAAATTAATGGAAAGTATTCTTAGAGATAGTATTAATAATTATCTGGATAGACGGGATCTGATTAGGAGTAGCCAGCATGGATTTGTGCGTGGAAGGTCACGTTTGACAAACCTTATTGAATTTTTTGAAGAAGTTATGAGGAATGTTGACGAGGGTAAGGCAGTGGATGTAGTCTATATGGACTTCAGCAAAGCCTTTGACAAAGTTCCACATGGAAGGTTAGTTAAGAAGGTTCAGTCGTTAGGTATTAATGCTGGAGTAATAAAATGGATTCAACAGTGGCTAGATGGGAGATGCCAGAGAGTAGTGGTGGATAATTGTTTATCGGGATGGAGGCTGGTGACTAGCGGGGTGCCTCAGGGATCTGTTTTGGGCCCAATGTTGTTTGTAATTTACATAAATGATCTGGATGATGGGGTGGTAAATTGGATTAGTAAGTATGCCGATGATACTAAGGTAGGAGGTGTTGTGGATAATGAGGTGGGTTTTCAAAGCTTGCAGGGAGATTTATGCCGGTTAGAAGAATGGGCTGAACATTGGCAGATGGAGTTTAATGCTGAGGTTCTACATTTTGGCAGGAATAATCCAAATAGAACATACAGGGTAAATGGTAGGGCATTGAGGAATGCAGAGGAACAGAGAGATCTAGGAATAACAGTGCATAGTTCCCTGAAGGTGGAGTCTCATGTAGATAGGGTGGTGAAGAAGGCTTTTGGAACGCTGGCTTTTATAAATCAAAGCATTGAGTACAGAAGTTGGAATGTAATGTTAAAATTGTACAAGGCCAAATGTAAGGCCAAATTTAGAATATTGTGTGCAGTTCTGGTCACCGAATTATAGGAAAGATATCAATAAATTAGAGAGAGTGCAGAGACGATTTACTAGGATGTTACCTGGGTTTCAGCACTTAAGTTACAGAGAAAGGTTGAACAAGTTAGGTCTCTATTCATTGGAGCGTAGAAGGTTGAGGGGGGATTTGATCGAGGTATTTAAATTTTTGAGAGGGATAGATAGAGTTGACGTGAATAAGCTGTTTCCATTGAGAGTAGGGGAGATTCAAACGAGAGGACATGATTTGAGAGTTAGGGGGCAGAAGTTTAAGGGAAACATGAGGGGGTATTTCTTTACTCAGAGAGTGATAGCTGTGTGGAATGAGCTTCCTGTAGAAGTAGTAGAGGCCAGTTCAGTTGTGTCATTTAAGGTAAAATTGGATAGGTATATGGACAGGAAAGGAGTGGAGGGTTATGGGCTGAGTGCGGGTAGGTGGGACTAGGTGAGATTAAGAGTTCGGCACGGACTAGGAGGGCCGAGATGGCCTGTTTCCGTGCTGTAATTGTTATATGGTTATATGTAGTAGTGGCCAAAGGAACTAGGGTAAAGGATGAACTGAAAGAAATTTATATTAGGCAAGAAACGGTGTTGGATAGACCGTTGAGTCTGAAGGCTGATAAGTCCCCGGGACCTGATGGTCTGCATCCCAGGGTATTTAAACAGGTGGCTCTAGAAATCGTGGATGCATTGGTAATCATTTTCCAATGTTCTATAGATTCAGGAACGGTTTCTGCTGATTGGAGGGTGGCTAATGTTGTCCCACTTTTCAAGAAAGGAGGGAGAGAGAAAACAGGGAACTATAGACCGGTTAGCCTGACGTCAGTGGTGGGAAGGATGCTGGAGTCAATTATAAAAGAGGAAATTACGGCACATTTGGATAGCAGTAGAAGGATCAGTCCGAGTCAGCATGGATTTATGAAGGGAAAGTCATGCTTGACTAATCTGGAGTTTTTTGAGGATGTAACTATGAAAATGGGCAAGGGAGAGCCAGTGGATGTAGTGTACCTGGACTTCCAGAAAGCTTTTGATAAAGTCCCACATAGGAGATTAGTGGGCAAAAGTAGGGCACATGGTATTGGGGGCAGAGTACTGATATGGATTGAAAATTGGCTGGCTGACAGGAAACAAAGAGTAGTGATTAGCGGGTCCCTTTCGGAATGGCAGGCTGTGACCAGTGGGGTACCGCAAGGTTCAGTGCTGGGACAGCAGCTGTTTACAATATATATTAATGATTTAGATGAAGGGATTAAAAGTAACATTAGCAAATTTGCTGATGACACAAAGCTGGGTGGCAGTGTTAAATGTAAGGAGGATGTTATGAGAATGCAGGGTGACTTGGACAGGTTGGGTGAGTGGGCAAATGTATGGCAGATGCAGTTTAATGTGGATAAATGTGAGATTATCCACTTTGGTGGCAAGAACAGGAAGGCAGATTACTATCTAAATGGAGTCAAGTTAGGAAAAGGGGAAGTACAACGAGATCTAGGTGTTCTTGTACATCAGTCAATGAAAGTAAGCATGCAGGTACAGCAGGCAGTGAAGAAAGCTAATGGCACGCTGTCTTTTATAACAAGAGGAATTGAGCATAGGAGTAAAGAGGTCCTTCTGCAGCTGTACAGGGCCCTGGTGAGACCCCACCTGGAGTATTGTGTGCAGTTTTGGTCTCCAAATTTGAGGGAAGACATTCTTGCTATTGAGGGAGTGCAGCGTAGATTCAGAAGGTTAATTCCCGGAATGGCAGGACTGTCATATGTTGAAAGATTGGAGCGACTGGGCTTGTATACACTGGAATTTAGAAGGATGAGAGGGGATCTGATTGAAACATATAAGATTATTAAGGGATTGGACACACTGGAGGCAGGAAGCATGTTCCCGCTGATGGGTGAGTCCAGAACTAGAGGCCACAGTTTTAAGAATAGGGGGTAGGCCATTTAGAACAGAGATGCGGAAAAACTTTTTCACCCAGAGAGTGGTGGATATGTGGAATGCTCTGCCCCAGAAGGCAGTGGAGGCCAAGCCTCTGGATGCATTCAAGAGAGAGTTAGATAGAGCTCTTATAGATAGCGGGGTCAAGGGATATGGGGAGAGGGCAAGAACGGGGTACTGATTGTGTATGATCAGCCATGATCACAGTGAATGGTGGTGCTGGCTAGAAGGGCCAAATGGCCTCCTCCTGCACCTACTGTCTATTGTCTATTGTCCACGGGAATGGTACCGGAGGATTGGAGGGAGGCAAATGATATCTCCTTGTTTAAAAAAAAGAGGTAGCAGGGATAGTCCAGATAATTACAGACCATTGAGCCTTACATCTGCGGTGGGAAAGCTGTTGGAAAAGATTGTGTCAAACAAGCCTGATAGAGTTCTTTGAGGAGGTGACCAGGCATATAGATGAGGGTATTGCAGTGGATGTGATCTATTTGGATTTTAGTAAGACATTTGACAAGGTTCCACATGGTAGGCTTATTCAGAAAGTCAGAAGGCATGGGATCCAGGGAAGTTCGGCCAGGTGGATTCAGAATTGGCTTGCCTGCAGAAGGCAGAGCATCGTGGTGGAGGGAGTACATTCAGATCTGAGGGTTGTGACTAGTGGTGTCCCATAAGGTTTGGGACCTCTACTTTTCGTGACTTTTATTAATGACCTGGATGTGGGGGTAGAAGGGTGGGTTGGCAAGTTTGCAGATGACACAAAGGTTGGTGGTGGTGTGGATAGTGTAGAGGATTGTCGAAGATTGCAGAGAGATATTGATAGGATGCGGAAGTGGGCTGAGAAGTGGCAGATGGAGTTCAACCCGGAGAAGTGTGAGGTGGTACACTTTGGAAGGACAAACTCCAAGGCAGAGTACAAAGTAAATGGCAGGATAGTTGTTGGTGTGGAGGAACAGAGGGATCTGGGGGAACATGTCCACAGATCCCTGAAAGTTGTCTCACAGGTAGGTAGGGTAGTTAGAAAGCTTAGGGATGTTAGCTTTCATAAGTCAAGGGATAGAGTTTAAGAGTCGCGATGTAATGATGCAGCTCTATGAAACTGGTTAGGCCACACTTGGAGTACTGTGTCCATTTCTGGTTGCCTCAGTATAGGAAGGGTGTGGAAGCATTGGAAAGGGTACAGAGGAGATTTACCAGGATGCTGCCTGGTTTAGAGGGTATGCATTATGATCAGAGATTAAGGGAGCTAGGGCTTTACTCTTTGGAGAGAAGGAGGATGAGAGGAGACAAGATATTAAGAGGAATAGGTATAGTGGACAGCCAGTGCCTACTAGACAGGTATGTGGAGGAATTTAAGGTGGGGGATTATATGGGAGGCAGGGTTGGCACAACATTGTGGGCCGAAGGGCTTGTACTGTGCTGTACTGTTCTATGTTCTATAAAAGTTGAACTTTTTGGCAGAAATGTACATTGCTATGTTTGGAGGGAAAAGGGCACTGCACACCAACACCAAAACTATACCAACTGAAAAGCATGGTGGAAGGAGCATCATGTTTTAAGGCTGATTTGCCTCAAAATATGATGCTTTACCTAGACAGCTTACAATCATTGGAGGGAACAATGAATTCAAAATTGCATCAAAACATTTTACAGGAGAATGTCAGGATAGCAGTCTGTCATCTGAAGCTTAACAGAAGTTGAATAATGCAATAAGAATGATCTGAAAGACAAGAGTAAATGAACAGAATGTATAAAAAGAAGAAAATTTGTCTTTTGGAATGGCTCAGTCAAAGTCCTGACCTTAATCCTATAGAAATGCCATGGAAGGACCTGGAGCAAACAGTTCTTGCAAGGAAGCCCACCAACATCCCAGAGTTTTGAAGCAATTTTGTAAGGAAGAATGGCCTAAAATTTCTCCAAGCCGATGTGTAGAACTGATCAACAGTTACCAGAAACATTTGGTTGAAGTTATTGCTTTACAAGGGGGTCAGCCCAGCTACTGAAAGCAAAGGTTCACATACTTTTTCCAACAAATACATGTAATATTGGATCATTTTTGTCAATAAATATATGAAGAAGTAGAATTTTTTGTGGTATTTATTTAAGTTCTCTTTATTTAGTTTTAAGACTTACATGAAGATCTGAGCAATTCACACAAAATGCTGAAGGGACTCAGCAGGCCAGCAGCATCAATGGAAACAAGTACAGTCGATGTTTCAGGCAGGATTTCCAGCATCCGCAGATTTTCTCTTGTTTCTGAAGATCTGATCATACTTTAGGTCATAATTATGCAGAAGTAGAGAAAATTCTACAGGGGTCACAAACTTTCTAGCTCCACTGTAGCCCACTATGCCTCTCTCATCCATATACTTATCCAAATTTCTCTTCAACCTTACAATTAAGTTTGCAGCTATCAGTTCATTCCATATCTGCACCACCCTCTGAGTGAAGAAGATCCCCCTTGGGTTTCCCTTAAATATTTCCCTTTTCACCCATAACCTGATCTCACCCAACTTGAGGGGGGGAAACCTACAAGCAATTGCTCCATCTTTAACCCTCATAATTTTGTATACTTTCAAATCTCCTCATTCTCCTTCACACCAGGGAGTAAAGTCCTGACCTATTCAACCTTTCCCAATAACTTAGATTACAACTTAGATTTATTGCATCTTTTTTTGATGAAGATAAACCGGCATGGATTAGAATAGAATTAGACAAAATAGGAGAAAATATACCAGAAGATTATTTATATAAATGGGAATCTAAATGGATATGGGAAAAGAAAGAATCTCCTATACTAAAACATTTGATTGATTTATGGAATAAGATAAATGTTGATGATGAGATAAAGAAATCTTAATAGCAAAGGGACCTTTAATTCAAAATAAACTGATCCCTTTTACAATGGATAATCAACTTTTATATAACTGGTTTCACAAAGGGATTAGATATATAGGAGACTGTTTTGAAGGAGGTATATTAATGTCACTTGACCAATTAAAGAATAAATATAAAATATCAAATAACACTCTTTTCTGTTATTTCCAATTAAGGGCTTATTTAAGAGATAAACTGGGTCAAACAATGTTATTGCCGAAACCTAATGAAATAGAAACTTTCATTCATAAAGAAAAAATTTAAAAAATTATTTCTGGTATGTATAATTTGATTCAAAAACAGGCAATTAAACAAGGAATTCATAAGTCAAGACAAAAATAGGAAACTGATTTGAATATTAAAATTGATGAAACAAGTTGGTCAAGATTATGTCTTGACAGTATGACAAATACAATAAATGTTCGACTAAGATTAGTACAATATAACTTTTTACATCAAATATATATTACACCACAAAAATTAAATAGATTAAGCTCAAATTTATCTGATCAATGTTTTCAATGTAATCAAGAAATTGGTACTTTTTTACACTCTACTTGGTCTTGTTTTAAAATTCAACCTTTTTGGACAAATTTAAGAGTTTTACTGGAACAAATTATTGGAATACAACTTCCACATAATCCAACATTATTTTTACTAGGCGATATTGAAGGGATAAAATTGAAATCCAAATTGAATAAATATCAGAAAGAATTCATAAAAATTGCATTGGCAGTAGCCAAAAAGGCTTTTGCAGTTACTTGGAAATCGGATTCATTCTTAAGTATAGATTGTTGGAAGAATGAAATTTTTAGCTGCATTCCACTTGAAAAAATTATAATTTAAGAGATAAATATGAAATATTTCTGAAAATTTGGCACCCTTATTTACAAAAGATATTATTAAATATATAGGTGCTCCGAAGGTAAAATTATTAGTTATCTGGGGAAAGAAATAAATATACATATTAAAGCTATTATGAACTCCATGGAGCACGTGGGGATCTTCCGATATCCAGGCATCCTTTCTTTCTTTCTTCTTTCTTTCTTTTTTCTTCTCTTTTTTTTTCCTATAGGGATATGTTTGGGGGGGGGGGGTGGAAAGGGTTGATAATTTTTTTTTTCTTTCTGTAACCTATTTGAAAATTCAATTAAAAAAATTTTTTAAAAAACCTTTCCCGATAACTCTGGTCCTAAACTCCCAACAGCATCCTTGTAAATCTTCTCTGTACTCTTTCAATCTTAGAGCACAGGAGAATGAGGGGTGTCCTCAGAAAATCCATGTAATCATGATAAGGTTATGGTACGGTGGATAGGCATAGTCTTTTCTCCAGGGTTAGGGGTTCTAAAATGAGAAAGAACAGTTACAAGATAAGAGGAGAAAGAACTGAGAGACCCCAGCGGTAACTTGACACAGAGGGTAGTAAGTAGCTAGAATGAGCTGCAGAGGAAATTCTTGAGGCCAGTGCAGTTGCAACATTTAACAGACATTTGGCTAAGTGCTTGGGGGATAATAGGCCAAATTTGACCAGCAAGGAAGATGCTGTTGTTGGCATGGAGCAGTTGGGCCAAAGGGCCTGTTTCCATGCTGTATTACTCTGACTCCTGTGCCATTTAAAGACAACTATCCCATCTTCTTTTGGTCCTGAATCCCATTTGCCACCACCTCCCTTGGTATCTTTTATTCTGAAACTATGATTCCCCCCAAGTATTAGAATGTTAAATTTATTATCAAAGTACATATTGGTTACCATATATAATCCTGAGGTTCAGTTTCTTGCAGTAAGTTAGCTTCTGCCATCTGTTGGGTTTTCAGTATCAGCTCTGCTCAGGATTGTTCACTCTCCAGAGGATAGCTACTGCACAAGGACAGTGTGAGGGAGGAAGCTGGGGCATTCTCACCCACAGTCACTGGCATGCTGTGCAGTGTGGTAGTAGCAGTGTAATTCACTGGATGAATATGCTGCTTTATTTAAATTCACACAGGACATTTTGTGCTGCTTGGAATCTTAAAGGTGAGGAGAGTGATGAAGTCGACGTGATGTAAAACAGGAAATGTCTAAATGTCTATCTGTTATTTAATAAAAGTATTTCTTTTTTCTTTACATGTACAGAAATGATCTGTATAATCACTTGGATCGAATTGATTCCAGCTTGGATAACCTACAGAACTTGTTATCAGGACAGACTTTCAGCATGGAATCCAGCACTCTGTTAGATGTAAGTTTGTTTGTGATGTTTCCAGGTTATTGAATGTTAACTGATGTGGAGAGAAAGATAACAATCCCTTCTACAGGCTACTACATTCACTTCCTCTGAACCCAGCTGCAACACAGAGCCAGATGACCTTGTTACTCCCAAGGCACCAGCACACGATCCAGACCAATGTAACATGGTAGCAAAGCGGTTAGTGCAATCACTTTACAGTGCCAGCGATATCCAGTTGGCATTTGATTCCTGCCACTGTCTGTAAGGAGTTTGGGCATTCTTCCCATGGCCATGTAGGCTTGCTCCAGGTGCTGTGGTTTCCTCCCATATTACAACGATATACAGATTAGGGTTAGCAAGTTGTAGGCATGCTATGTTGGCATCGGAAGCATGGCAACATTTGCAAGCTGCTTCCAGCATATCCTCAAACTGTGTTGGATGTTGATGCAAGAGGTATATTTTACTGTGTTTCAGGGTACATGTGACAAATAAAGCAAATCTTATTTTAGCCAATACAGACAGAAAATGGCTGCCAGATTTTCTAACTGATGTGACTTTACTGAAGTGTTTTGTTAGCATCCTACAGCATTCTCTATAATTGCAAATTCTTATTCTGGCTAACCATAGACCAGAAGACATAGGAGTGGAATTAGGTGATTTAGACCATTAAGTCTGCTCCATCATTCAATCATGGCTGATCCTCTTTTCTCCTCCTCAGTCCCACTCCCCAGACTTCTCCCCGTAACCTTTGATGCTGTGTCCAATCAAGTACCTATCAAGCTGTGCCTTAAATACACCCAATGACCTGGCCTCCACAGCCGCCTGTGGTAACAAGTTCCACAAATTCACCACCCTCTGGCTTGAGAAATTTCTCTGCAATGGATGCCCCTGTATCCTGCTGTGTCCTCTTGTCCAAGACTCCCCCACCATGGGAAACATCCTTTCCACATCCAACTCTGTCCAGGCCTTTCAACATTCGAAAGGTTTCAATGAGATCCCCCCTCATCCTTCTGAATTCCAAGTACAAGCCATTAAATGTTCCTCGTGTGATGACCCTTTCATTCCCAGAATCATCTTTGCTCTCTTGAAGTGAATGCTAACATTACATTTGCCTTCCTCACCACTGACTCAACCTGCAAGTTAACCTTCGGGGTGTTCTGCACAAGGACTCCCAAGTACCTTTGCATTTCAGGTTTTTAGATTTTCTTCTCGTTTAGAAAATAGCCTGCACATTTATTTCTACTACCAAAATGCATGACCATGCATTTTCCAACATTGTATTTCATTTGCCACTTTCTTGCCCATTTTCCTAATCAGTGTAAGTCCTTCTGCATCCTACCTGTTTCCTCAACGCTACCTGCCCCTCCACCAATCTTCATATCTTCAAAGCCATCTATTCTATCATCTAAATCATTGATATACAGCATAAAAAGAAGTGATCCCAGCACCAGCCCCTTCGGAACACCACTTGTCACTGGCAGCCAACGAGACAAAAATCCTTTTATTCCCACTTGCTGCCTCCTATCAATCAGCCAATGCTTCAACTATGACAGTAACTTTCCTGTAATACCATGTGCTCTTAACTTGGTAAGCAGCCTCACGTGTGGCACTTTGTTAGAGGCCTTCTGAAAGACTAAATGTACAACATCTACTACATCCCCTTTATCCTACTTATAATCTCAAAGAATTCCAACAGGTTCGTCAGGCAGAATTTTCCCTGAAGGAAACCATGCTGCCTTTGTACTATCTTGTCCCATGTCACCAAGTACTCCATAACCTCATCCTTAACAATTGATTTGCATGCCAGAGTCCAATGATTTTTGAAAGATCATTACTAATACTAATACTAATTTAGAGTATTGTGTGCAGCTTTGGTCACCTAATTACAGGAAGGATATTAATAAGGTTGAAAGAGTGCAGAGAAGGTTTACAAGGATGTTGCTGGGACTTGAGAAACTTGAGTTACAGAGAAAGGTTGAATAGGGTACGACTTTATTCCCTGGAGCATAGGAGAATGAGGGGAGATTTGATAGAGGTGTATAAAATTACGATGGGTATAAAGCAGGCTTTTTCCACTGAGGCCAGGGGAGAAAAAAAACCAGAGGTCATTGGTTAAGGGTGAAGGGGGGAAAGTTTAAAGGGAACATTAGGGGTGCTTCTTCATGCAGAGAGTGGTGGGAGTGTGGAATGAGCTGCCAGATGAAGTGGTGAATGCGGCTCACTTTTGACATTTAAGAAAATCGTGGACAGGTATATGGATGAGAGGGGTTTGGAGGGATATGGCCCAGGTGCAGGTCAGTGGGACTAGGCAGAAAAATGGTTTGGCACAGCCAAAAAGGGCCAAAAGGCCTGTTTCTGTGCTGTAATGTTCTATGATTCTAATACCTCCATAATCTCTACTGCAACCTCTTTCAGAGCCCGTGGGTGCAGTTCATCTGGTCTGGGTGACTTTTGTACCTTTAGGTCTTTCAGTATTTTGAGCACCTTCTCCCTTATAATAGTAACTGCACTCACTTCTCTTCCCTCACAGTCTTCAACATCTGGCACACTGCTAGTGTCTTTCAAAGTGAAGACTGATGCAAAATACTCGTTTAGTTCATCTGTCATTTCTTGTTCCCTGTTATTATTTCTCTAGCCTCATTTTCTAGTGGTTCTATATCCACTTACATGTCTTATTTTTTTACATACTTTAAAAAGTTTTTACTGTCCATTTTGATATTGTTTGCTAGCTTGCTTTTATAATTCATCTTTTCCCTCTTAAAGATGCTTTTACTTGCTCTCTATAGATTTTCAAATGCTTCCCACTAATTTTTGCTTTGTTGTATGCCCTGTTTTACCTTTACATTAACTTTGACTTTCCTTGTCAGCCACAGTTGCACTATTTTGCCATTGGAGTATTCCTTTGATTTTAGAATACATCTATCCTGTGCCTTCCTCATTTTTTTCCAGAAACTCGCACCATTGCTGCTCTGCTGTCATCCCTGCCAGCAGCTCCTTCCAGTTTACTTCTGCCAAATCTTCTCTCATACCACTGTAATTTCATTTACTCAACTGAAATGCTGCTATGTCAGACTTTATTTTCTTGCTATCAAATTTCCAGTTGAATTCAGTCGAATTGTGATCACTGCCTCCTGACAGTTCTTTTACCTTCAGCTCCCTAATCACCTCCAGTCTATTACATAACATCCCAATAGTTGACTCCCTTGTAGGCTCAACAGCAACTGTTCTAAAAAGCCATCTTGTGCGTATTCAACAAACTCACTCTCTTGAGATCCATTACCAACCAGATTTTCCCAATCAACCTGCATGTTGAAATCTCCCATGACTATCATAACATTGCCCTTATGACATGCCTTTTCTGTTTCCCACTGTAATCTGTGGCCCACATCCCAGCTACTGTTTACAGGAGGCCTGTAAACAACTACCATCAGGGTTCTTTTACTCTTGCAGTTTCTTAGCTCAACCCGCAAGGATTCCGCATCTTCCAATGCTACCTCACATCTTTTTCTAGCAGAGCCACGCCACACCCTTCCGCCTGCCTACCTTCCTATCCCTCTGATACAATGTGAAACCGTGGACATTTAGCTCCCAACTATAACCATTGTTCAGCCATAGTTTAGTGATGGCCACAACAATTTCTAATAGTGCAACAAAATCATCCACCTCGTTTCTTGTACTCCAAGCACTGAGATATAACACTTTGCAGTTATATTGAAGGCAAGTCAGCGACTATACTTCATTAGGAGTTTGAAGAGATTTGGTAAGTCAACAAATACACTCAAAAACTAATATAGATGTACTGTGGAGAGCATTCTGACAGGCTGCATCACTGTCTGGTATGGAAGGGCTACTGCACAGGACCAAAAATAGCTGCAGAGGGTTGTAAATTTAGTTGGCTCCATCTTGGGTACTAGCTTCAGGGAGCGGTGTCTCAGAAAGGCAGCGTCCATTATTTCAGACCTCCGGCAACCAGGGCATGCCCTTTTCTCACTGTTACCATCAGGTAGGAGGTACAGAAGCCTGAAGACACACACTCAGCTATTCAGGAACAGCTTCTTCCCCCTCTGCCATCCGATTCCTAAATGGACGTTGGACCAGTGAACACTACCTCACTTTTTTACTATATATTATTTCTGTTTTTTGCATGATTTTCAATCTATTCAGTATATGTATACTATAATTGATTTACTTACTATTTTTTATCTTCTTCTATGTTATGTATTGCATTAAACTGCTGCTACGAAGTTAACAAATTTCATGAGACATGCCACTGATAATAAACCTGATTCTGATTCTGATATGCTACCCTTTTTGATTTTGCATCTTCAATGCACTGGTCCTCACCCTGCTGGCTGTAGTTTTGTCCTATGATTTACCTGTCCTTCCTACATTCTTACTGTATACTATCTTTACTTTTTTATTTACCATCCATCCTATCCTGAGTCCCTTCACCTCTTGTTCCCACACCCCTGCCAAATAAGTTTAAACCTCCCCAACAGCTCTAACAAAACTGCTTGTGAGAATATTGGTCCCCTTTGGGTTCAGGTGCAACCCGTCACTTTTGTACAGGTTATACCTTCCCCCAGAAGAGATCCCGATGATCCAAGAAGCTGAAGTCCTGCCCCCTGCACCAGCTTCTCAGCCATGTATTAATCTGCCAAATTACCCTCCTGGCACACCTCACAGGTAGCAATTCAGAAAGTACTGACCTGGAGATCCTGCTTCTCAGCTTTCTGCCTAGCTCTCTAAATTGTCTCTTCAGGACCTCTTTGCTTTTCTTTCCTATGTGATTGGTACCAATATGTACCGAGACATCTGGCTGCTCCCCTCTCCCTCCAGAATGCTGTGGACACAATCCATGATATCCCTGACCCTGGTACCTGGGAGGCAACATACAATTCGGGTGTCTCGTTAGAATCTACTGACTGTTCCCCTGACCATTGAGTTCCCGGCTTCTCCCTCTTCTCCTTCTACCACAGACCTATGCTCAGTACCAGTAACCCGACCTCCATGGCATTCCCCTGGGAGGTCATCCCCCACAAAAGTATTATTGATGAGAATGGCCACAGGGGTGCTCTGCACTAACTGCCTATTCTCTTCTCCATTTCTCCTGACAGTCACCCCGCTACTTGCTTCCTGCAATTTAAGGGTGATTAATTCCCTGAAACTTTGATCGATTATCTCCTCATTCTCCCGTACAAGCTGAAGGTTATCCAGCTGCTGCTCCGGATCCCTAAAGCAGTCTTCAAGGAGCTGCAGCTGGATATACTTCATGCAAGTGTAGTTCCGTGGGAGACTCTGGGTCTCCAGTCCTGCATGGTGAAACCAAATCAGCAGATTGTTCAACTGCAGCTCGGTGAATTCTATAGTTGAAGCATCAGCCAAACTGAAGTTTGCTTTTATCCTTTTCAAAGTTCAAAATAGATTTATTGACAATGTACATATATGTCATGCTGAGATTCATCTCTACTCTAAATCCATAATCAAACAGTAACTATAATAGAATCAATGAAACTGTATTAACTTGAGCCTTAAACTGGTGTGCAACAATATGAAAAAAAAGAAGTTATATATATATATATATATATATGTATGTATATATATAAATAAATAAGCAAGCAATAAATATTGAGAACATGAGATGAAGAGTCCTTGAAAATGAGTCCGTAGATATTGCAGAGGGATGCAGGTTTCTCCTTGGTGATTTTCTGACTGACTAATCTCCCAGAGGGTTAAAGTCTATCTCTTGTTCATCTTAAGTTGAAGATTTACTGTATCTGATATTTCACCCACACTCAACCAAAGCACACCTCTGTCAGAGCAGTCAAGTTTTAGTGGCTTTTGTTTAATATTATTCATTTCATAAAATCAGCAAAACTCTTGAAACAATTGGCAAGCTCTCATTAATGTATTAAATGCAGTTTTATCATAATGGGTTCCACAGTAACATATCAGTTAGCGTGATGCTATTATAGCCCGGGAATCGAAGCTCAGTTCTGGCGCCGTCTGTAAGGAGCCCCTGTACGTCCTCCCCATGGAATGTGTGGGTTTTCCCCCAGTTGCTCTTGTTCCCCCTCCACAGTCCAAAATACATACAGGTACGTAGGTTAATTGGTCATTATAAATTGTCCTGTGGCCAGGTTCGGGTTAAATCAAAATTGTCAGGGGTTGCTGGGGCAATGCGACTCAAAAGAGCTGCAAGGACCTACTCAACACTGTATTGCTAAATAGATATTCATATCATAGAAGGAACAACACAGGAACAGGCATTTTCGGCCACCTCATCCCTTATGCCCACGTTAGATCCATACCCCTTGACACCTTCCCATCCAAGTAAGTGTCCAAATGCCTCTTTGCCTATTGCAATTGTATCTGCCTCCATCATTTCCTCTGGCAGCTTGTCCCACATAATCACCATTCTGTATGAAAGCTTACACTTCACATCTTTAAATGTCTCCCCTCTCACCTTAAACCAGTCCCCTCTAGTTCTATGTGACCCTGCCCTGGGGAAAAGGCATTATCTGTGCTCCACAATTTTATAAACTTCTGCAAGAACCTATATAATTGCAAATTTCTCATCTTCTAAAAGTGAGGAGTGTTAGGAAGTAAATATGGTATAGAATTAAAAATGGCTTCAGCCTCCCATGTACCAGCGAGAATAAAATGACGTTGTGCCCTCCTATGTACAAATTGATGTTATGGCAACCTTTCAACCCACTCTAAGATTAATCTAAGTGTCTTTTAAATATCCATAATACATCTGCCTCAAGCACCACCCCGGCAGGGTGTTCCATACACTCACCACTCAGTGTAAATATTTAAATATTACCTCTGACATCCCTCCTGTACTTCCCTCAAATCACCTTAAAATAATGCCTCCCTGCCTCCTCCCCAATATTAGTCATTTACATGCTGCGGAACAGTTCTGCCTAGCTCCTTGAACTATACTTCTTAATTTGTACATTTCTATCAAATCATTTCAGCTTCCTTTGCTCCAAGAGAAAAGCCCTGGCTCGCTGAACCTTTCCTCTCTTGTCAGGCAGCATCCTGGTAAATCTCTGCACCTCCCTAAAGCTTCCACATCCAAATATAATGAGGCAGCCAGAATGGAACATAATATCCCAAGTGTGGTCTAACCAGGGTTTTATAGAGCTGCAACATTTTACCTCAAATCTCTTGAAGTCATTCCCCTGATTAACAAAGGCCAACACACCATACTCTTCCTTAACAACCCTATCAACTTCTGTGGCAACTTTAGGCATCTATGAACATGGATCCCCAAGATCCCTGGGTACCTCCACACTGCTAAGAATCCTGTCATGAACCCTGTATTCTGTATATCACACTATAGCCTTCAACCTTTTGCACCATCCACACAGCAAGTCATCTGCAAACTTACTAACGCACACTTCCACTTCCTCATCAAAGTCATTTATAAAAACCACTAAGAACAAACAGGAATCCCAGAACAGATCCCTGTGGAACACCAGTAGTCACTTATCTTAAGGCAGAATACTCTTATCTACTAGTACCCACTGCTTCTGAGAGCAAGCAATTCCAAATCCACAGCCAATCTTCCCTAGATCCTCTGTGTCATGACTTTCTGGATGAATCTACCATAGGAACCTTGTCAATCCCCCCCCCCCCCAACTAAAAACTATATACACCACATCCACCTTCATCAATTTGTTTGACGCCGCCTTAAAACTCAAACTTATGAGCCACAACCTGCACCTCACTAAGCCATGCTGACTATCTTTAATAAGACAGTGCTTCTGCAAATACTTGTAAATCCTAGCCCTAAGAACCCTCTCCATTATTTTTTTTACCATTTTATTTATTAGAGACACAGCATGGAACAGGGCCTTCCAACCCACCAAGCTGTGCCACCCAGCAACCCACCAACTAACTCTAGCCTACTTACAGGACAATCTGCAATGACCAGTTAACGCACTAACCAGAGCACCCTTGATAACACTCCTGTGGCCAGGGAGCCCATAATGATCACAATAAATGCTCCAAGTCTCTTCCCTTCCTTCCCATAGTAACCTGGAGTATAATCTGTCTGGCCCCAAAGACTTACATGTTCAAATATTTTTCAGAAGCTTCAACACTATCTCTTTCTTAACCTCAATGTGCTCCAGCAAGTTAGTCTGCTCTACACTGACCTCACATTCAAAGTCCCTCATGAACATTAAGGACCTCCTCTACCCTCTTCTACATCCTGGCACGTTTCCTCCTTTATCCTTGAGCAGTCCTACCTCACTCCAATCATCATCCTATTCTTTATATACAGTACATGTAGAACACCTTGGCGTTTCCTTAATCCTCAACAAGGCTTTCTCATGCCCCTTCTAACTCTCCCAAGTCTCTTCTTAAAGCTCCTTACTTGACTACCTTGTAATTCTCAAAGAGCCCAATACAAGGGAGAAGGTGCTCAAAAAGCTGAAAGACCTGAAAGTACATAAGTCCCCTGGACCAGATGAACTGCACCCTAGGGTTTTGAAAGAGGTAGCATAAGAGATTGTGGCAGCATTAGAAATGATCTTTCAAAAATCATTGGACTCTGGCATAGTGCCAAAGGACTGGAAAATTGTAAATGTTATTCCACTCTGTAAGAAAGGAGGAAGGTGGCAAAAGGGAAATTATAGCCTATTTAACCTGACCTCAATCGTTGGGAAGATGTTAAGGCTGATTTATACTTGTGCATCGCATCGATGCAGTAGGTATCGCATACCCTACGCCATACCTACGCTGTACCATATGCACCTCTCCAGAAAAGTTACTCACGCGTCGCCATGTCGCAGACTGCAACAACTGTGATTGGTCCGCTTGGTAGCATCACATTTCCTCCTACACATTTCCGGTTGCTTCTTCTCTGCCATGTTTGTAGACTGTGTGTATACTGATGCGCAATAGATAAACCAAGTTGTCAAATCTACCCGCCGACTTGCAAAAATGTTTGAAGTGCATTTCCTCGTCCATGTCTCTCACGAAGAAGCTCAACACTGGCATAGAAACCCCACCACCAACTAGTGTTTTGGCGCACATCAACGCATGCTCACTACGCCGTAGAGCAACACAGAAGTGTAAATCAGGGTTACGGCGTAGGCTGTGGCGTAGCCCGTACGCATAAGTGTAAATCAGCCTTTAGATTTAATTGTTAAGGATAAGGTCATGGATTACTTGGTGACACAGGACAAGATTGGACTAAGTCAGTAAGGAAAATCCTGCCTGACAAACCTGTTGGAATTCTTTGAGGATATTACAAGTAGGATAGATAAAGGGGATGCAGTGGGTGTTCTATATTTGGACTTTCAGAAGGCCTTTGACAAGGTGCCACATATGAGGCTGCTTTCCAAGTTAAGAGCCCATGGTATTACAGTTACTGACATGGTTAGAGCATTGGCTGATTGGAAGAAGGCAGTGAGTGGGAATAAAAGGATCCATGTCTGGTTGGCTGCCAGTGACTAGCAGTTGGTGTTGGGATCAATTCTCTTTATGCTGTATATAAATGATTTAGATGACGAAATGTTGCTATGTTGCCAAGTTTGCAGATGATATGAAGATTGGTGAAGGGGCAGGTAGTGTTGAGGAAACAGGTAGGATGCAAAAAGACTTACGTAGATTAGGAAAATGGGCAAGAAAGTGTCAAATGAAATATAACGTTGGAAAATGCATGGTCATGTACTTGGTAGTAGAAATAAATGTGTGGACTACTTCCTAAACGAGGAGAAAATCCAAAAATATGAGGTGCAAAGGGACTTGAGAGTCCTTGAGCAGAACACCCCTGAAGGTTAACATGAAGGGTGAGGAAGGCAAATGCAATGTTAGCATTCATTTCAAGAGGTCTAGAATACAACAGCAGAGATGTGATGCTGAGGCTTTATAGGCAGTGGTGAGGCATCACCTTGAGTATTGTGTACAGTTTTGGGCTCCTCATTTTAGAAGAGATATGCTGGCATTTGTGAGTGTGCAGGGGAGGTTCACAAGGATGATTCCAGGAATGAAAGAGCTATCGTATGAAGAATGATTGATGGCTCTGGGTCTGTACTTGCTGGTATTCAGAAAGCTGAGAGGGGATCTCATTGAAACCATTCAAATGTTGAAAGGCCTAAACGGAGTAGATGTGGAAAGGATGTTTCCCATGGTGGGAGAGTCTCGTCCATTCAAAACCGATGCGGAGAAATTTCTTTAGCCAGAGTGTTGTGAATTTGTGGAATTTGTTGCCACGTACAGCTGTGGAAGCCAGGTCATTGGGTGTATTTAAGGCAGAGATTGGTAGGTTCTTGATTGGACATTGCTTCAAAAATTATGGGAAGAAGGCTAGGAAACAGGATTGAGGAGGAGAAAAAAAAGGATCAATCATGATTGAATGGCGGAGTAGACTCAGTGGGCCAAATGGACTAATTCTGCTCCTATGTCTTATGGTCTTATAACCCTGTCTAATTTTTGCTTTCTAAGCCTTAAGTGCACTTCCTTTCTCCTCTTGACTAAATGTTCCACCTCTCTCATCAAACATGGTTGCTTCACCCTCCTATACTTCCCTACCTCAAAGGGACAAACCGTTTTGGAATCTTATTGTTGTCCACAGAATCTTCTGTCTGATCCCCTAACTAATGAATCCACTATCACTATTTGGTCTACTCTCTTCTGAGCCACAGAGCCAGTCTCAGTACCAGCAACCTGCCCACTATGGCTTTCCCTTGATAAGTCAAACCCTCAGCAGAATCCAAAGCAGTATACTCGTTTGAGGACAATGACCACTGGGTACCCCTGCACTGTATGTCTTTTCCCTTTCCTCCTGACAGTTAGCCAGCTATCTGCATCCTAGTTGTGACTGTACCTCAACCCCTCAGCCTTCTGAATGGTCCATAGTTCATCTAGCTCCCTGTTGTGGTCGCAAGTGGAATAATGAAGGACGCTGGAGGTCTCCCTGATTCTCCACATCATACAAGAGGAACATACCATTTCTCTACCATTCCAACTGTCCACTTGATCATGAGGCAAAGAAAGAAACCCTAATTGTACCACCTGTTCCAAAATGGCCACTGTGCTATGTGCCTCTGTTAGGAAACTTACCAGCAAATCAGAGACCTACATTGTTTCGAAACTCACACCTCTTGTTCCATGTGTCATCTCCTGATGAGTAAAAGTTTTGAGATATACCTCATTTATTATCTAAATTATTGCCACATTAACTTCATTTATTGCTCTGTAATGCATTGAGGAACCGTAATTACTAAGGTTTTCTTTAATACTGTCTCATTCAATAACTGCAGATTATCCCACTGAACCAGTGATCTGGCCACCAATAGCATGAGTAGTTAGAAATTTTGACAATGCTGTCATTAGTCATATCCTATGGACAAAATGTTAAGTGAAGTATGTTAGAACTTCCTTCTGTGAGTTGTGAGTTCAAATCTCACTCCAAAGTAGAATGGTAAAAGGATTGCTGTGCTTTCCAATGAAGCTGCTGACATTTGGAGGTGTAAAAGGGAAATTGGAAATGTAGGGTAATTTTCTAGATTTCTAAATAGCTGTGGCCTTGTCTCCCAGTGGTGGTTGTCACTCGTGTCCAACAATGACAGGAGACCTGTGCGGGAGTTTTTAAAGTGGAAAACCCATTGCGCCAGGGCATTTCCACTCTCTTGACTTTGAAAGTCCAGGTCAGGTAGCACAAACATTAACTCGATATCACTGCATAAATCTGTTGGTCTCTTATCTGCAGCTGTTCAGTCCCTCACCGTCTACTGTCGATCTGAATTTGCCAGACATGGAAGGCAACCTTGCTGCAGTAAGTACCCAGCACTTTGCTTCAAGCTTTGTGCTAAATTAAAGAGGCGGAGACAAGCCGTGGTGGGAAAGTGGGGAGGCAGATTGTGCAGATTGTTTGGATCCTGTCTTCTCTAAATGCTGAGAGCTTTCTTCCTTATTAACCTTTTAGTCAACTGTTGTTAACTAATTTTCTGTCCATTCCTGTTTTTGCCAATGAGATGATTTATAGGTGTGGGGATCTTTTTTTACTTTCCATGCTATTGAGATTTGATATCAGTATAATCCTGTCAGTTAAGTAAGCATTACTACACAGCCCATCTAACCTCTCTCTACTCACCCTGCCCATTTCCTTCTTGGTTCTTCTTGAACTTGCTACCATTATGCCTGTGACATGTCCTGTCTCTATCCCTCCCTCAATTCATTTGTTATGAAAGCTCTCATCTGTGTCCTCATTACCCTGAGATGTCACATGTTCCCCGTTTGCTCTGAACATCCAACCTTTATGCCAAATGGAACTCATAATCATACCTGTACTTGCTCTCCCACACTGGCAAAGTCCCAGTTTGAAATCAAAATCATTTGTCTTTGTTTCAGTATCTCCATGTAACCCACAGATAATTTGAATTGGCCTTTGAAAGTTCCCCAGTTTAATTGCTCCATCATTGGTAACCACATCTCCCAATGTCTCTATTCTTAAATTGCTCCTTAAAACCTGTCTCCCTGACCAAGCTTCCAGTCACCTACCCAAACAGATAGTCTCTGGCATGCTTTAAAATGATAATAATTGGTCTCTTGCTGCAGTAGAGGCTCCAATAAAACATGCTTCTGTTGTTAAAGGTTACAGCTCCAGTTAGAAATAATTTTTGGGCCATTATAGCCTGAAATTATCTTAGATACTGTTTGGTCTTTCTTGCCTGCCTTCTTTTTAATTGTCAAATACCCTGCATTTGGTTTTGGGTCTGCTCTACTACAAATATAGTACATAAAACACTATAGCTACAATGTTGTGCCAACCATTTAACCTACCCTTAAAGATCAATTTAACCTTCCTTCCTACGTAGTCCTCTGTTTTTATATCATCCCTGTGCATATCTAAGAGTATTGAAATACCCTGATGTATCTGCCTCTACCACCACCCCTAGAGAGTATTAAAAAAAACAGTTAAAAAAACACTACCTCTGACACCCCCCTCACTATACCTTAAAACTATGCCCCTTTGTATTAGCTGTTTCCACCTAGGAAAATGTCTCTGACTATCCACGATCAATGCCTCTTATCAAGTCACCCTTCAGCCTCCTTCCTCCTAGAGAAAAGCCCTGGCTTGCTCAAACTCTTCATAAGACATGCTCTCCAATCCAGGTAGCACCCTGGTAAATCTCCTCTACACTTTCTGTAAAGTCTCCACATCCTTCCTACACACCATTCCTATTGTGGTCTAATCGATATAGACCAGGTTCTACAGAAACTGAGTATCTGTGAGTATCACCACCTTCCAAGCACTGACACTACTGCCTGTCTTTGTCTTATGCCTGGGCACAGTGGCTTCAAGAATATGTCTCAAGTTGCAGTCAATAGTTTGATTTTCCTCTCAAACCACAACAAATCTGAGCAAGACTGTATGTAGTCTACTCTGGCTAATACGAGAGGACATGATTAAGGTGGTTGGAGGGAAGTATAGGTGGGGTGTCACAGGTGTTTTTGTTATATCACGTACCCCGTGACGAGTTAAGGAACCAGCAGAAATAGAAAACACTTTGGAGTCCAGTATTGCTACTAACTCAGGGTATTTATTAGTAACTACGCAATACAGTAATATCAATTCAGATATATTAAACAGGTTAGCAATGATTAAGTGTGGAAATAGGAAAACCAAGCTTCTTCAAGCCTAGGGGTGAATAGATACAGTCTTATGGTGATGAGTAAAGTTCAGTTCAGTTCATGGTATGGAATTGAGTAGCGATGGAGAGAGAGAGGTGTTTAGTTCTTCAGGTGAGCTGACGCCGTCAATCGTCCTGTTGTCCTCCGAAATCCCTTAGAAGTCACCGACTGTGACCACAACAAAGGGGACCGTTCTTCCGTGGTGGAATTATCAACCCTGGCGAGGGTTGGACACAGGAATAACTCCCCACCGGTCACACCCTTTCACACTGATCAATCCTCCAAAACCCACCTTTTCCGTGGGCACAACAAAGCTCATTCAGTGTCTAAAACCATGTGTCTGTAGGTCTATCAGCGGACCTTCTATTTAACTCACTGTGCTGAACACCAGCTCTCCATCAAATAACACCTTGTAGCGATGTACTACATACAGAGCTAGAAATAACGACACACAGTCAGTAAGTCGTTTCGAGACTAGTTTATTCAAACTTTGCTGCGCTGGCTTTTAATCCCTAGTTCCTGCCCTCTCCGGATGGAAATGACGTCAGAGGTGCATTACCAAAGTCTCTCCCCACGCGCGGGCTATTTGTGAGCCAGTTCACCTGCGCAGAAAGTGGGTCGCCACAGCCGCCCTCAATCACCATGGCGACTCACAAGCTGCTCGTTGCTCTCTGTAAGAACTCACAAGCAGGCAGTGTCCTTGTATATTCAAAACAAGCTTTAGAGTTCGTTTAAACACCATCTCAAGGCAGGCTTTGTCCCTCTCTCTCTGTAAGAATACAGAAGCTGACAGTGTCCTTGTTAAAGTGTAAACATGCTTGCAGAGAAACGGTAACACCATCTCTGAGCAGTCTTCCTCTCTCTCTCTCTCTCTCTCTCTCTCTCCCTCTCCCTCTCCCTCTCCCTCTCCCTCTCCCTCTCCCTCTCTCCCTCTCCCTCTCCCTCTCCCTCTCTCCCTCTCTCTCTCCCTCTCTCCCTCTCCCTCTCCCTCTCCCTCTCTCCCTCTCCCTCTCCCCCTCTCTCCCCCTCTCCCCCTCTCCCCCTCCCTCCTCAACCAGTGTGCAAAAGCCAGTCTCATTCTCCCAACATTGTAAAATGATACTGTCAGAAAATATTAACCCTAGGGGTACATAACATTTACACCAAGTGGTGTGCACTGGTGGTGATAGAGGTACTCTTAGATGGGCACATTGATGATAGAAAAATGGAGGGCAGGGATAGATTGATCTTAGAGTAGGTTCAAAGGCTGGCACAACATCTTAGGCCGAAAGGCCTGTACTGTACTGTGATGTTTTATATTCTAAAATGTGAGCAATCAACAAATACCTAATGAAGCCCCAAGGAGTCATAAAACTCAACAACTCATTAGAGATTGTTGTCTTTGGTGTAACTTTACACAAAAGATTATTATTTCCTGTGTTTGTGAACTTTAAAATGTACTTTAAGTTCAAAGTAAATTTATTATCAAAGTACTGTATATTTGTCACCATATACAACCATGAGATTCATTTCTGTGCGAGCATTCACAATAAATCCAAAGAAAGATACAATAGAATCAATGAAAAACCACACCCAACAAGACGGACAGACAGCCAATGTGCAAGAGACAACAAGCTGTGCAAGTATGAAAGAGGAAATCATAATAATAATAAAGTATTAAATATTGAGAACATGAGATGAAGAGTCCTTGAAAGTGAGTCCATTGGTTGTGGGAACATCTTATGATGGGACAAGTGAAGATGAATGAAGTTATACCTCTGGTTCAAGAGCTTGATGCTTCAGGGGAAATAACTATTCCTGATCTTAATGCTGTGAGTTCTGAGCATCCTTTACCTTCTTCCTGATGGCCATAGTGAGAGGAGAGCATGGCCTAAGTGGTGGGAGGGGGGGTCTTTGATGATGGATGCTGCTCTCCTGCAACAACACTACATATAGATGTGCTCAACGGTGCAGAGACCTTTACCCATGATGGACTGGACCGTATCCGCTGCTACTTGTAAGATTTTCTGTTCAGTGGTGTCTCCACTTTATTGAGATGTATTTAAGAATTTGATAAAATAATTTTGTCCATGTTATCCCTATCTCTCCACAGATGCAGGATCTATTGGGCTCACAGGAACAGAGATATTCAGAGACACAAACAAACACAGAAGATACAGGTAATGTAAAGACCACTGAATGTCAATAAACCTAAGGTCAGATTTGTCCCAAATACTCACAGGTTTGAATCAGAATTTCTTCAGTTTCTTGTAGATGGCAAGATTTCTCATTATCTGGTTTTCTTCTCAAGGCACTCTACAGCTGCACAGGAGTTATAGAGTGCCTCATAAAAGTATTCAGTCCCCAACCCTTTGTTCACCTAACTAAATATTACAACCAGGGGATTTAGATCAATTTAACTGATAATTTTTATTTGTGAAACACATGCTCCTTTTTCACAGTAGAGCCCAAAAAGCAGGAAAAATTGTAAAACATGAAAAACTAAACATTCAAAAACTGAAATGTCAGCAGTTCAAAAGTATTCATCCTCCTTTACTCAGTACTTAGTTGAACCACCTCTCTCAGCTATTACAGCCAGTAGTCTTTTTTGGATAAGTCTCTATTAGCTTTGTACAATATGATGGAGCAAGATTTGACAATTCCTCCTTGCAAAATTGCTCAAGTTTTGCCAAGTTAGTTGGAAGTGGTGGTGGACAGCAATCTTGTGGTCATGCCAGAGATAGAACATAGAATAGTACAGCACATTACAGGCCCTTCGGCCCACAATGTTGTGCTAACCCTCAAACCCTGCCTCCCATATAACCCCCCACCTTAAATTCCTCCATATACCTGTCTAGTAGTCTCTTAAATTTCACTAGTGTATCTACCTCCACCACTGACTCAGGCAGTGCATTTCACACACCAACCACTCTCTGAGTGAAAAACCTTCCTCTAATATCCCCCTTGAACTTCCCTCCCCTTACCTTAAAACCATGTCCTCTTGTAGTGAACAGTGGTGCCCTGGGGAAGAGGCACCGGCTGTCCATTCTGTCTATTCCTCTTAATATCTTGTACATCTCTATCATGTCTCCTCTCGTCCTCCTCCTCTCCAAAGAGTAAAGCCCTAGTTCCCTTAATCTCTGATCATAATCCACACTCACCAAACCAGGCAGCATCCTGGTAAATCTCCCCTGTACCCTTTCCAATGCTTCCACATCCTTCCTTTTGTGAGACGACCAGAACAGGACACAGTACTCCAAGTGTGGCCTAACTAGAGTTTTATAGAGCTGCATCATTACATCGCGTCTCTTAAACTCTATCCCTCGACTTATGAAAGCTAACACCCCATAAGCTTTCTTAACTACCCTATCTACCTGTGAGGCAACTTTCAGGGATCCGTGGACATGTACCCCCAGATCCCTCTGCTCCTCCACACTACCAAGTATCCTGCCATTTACTTTGTACTGTGCCTTGAAGTTTGTCCTTCCAAAGATGTTCAATCAGGTTAAGGTCAGGACTCTGACTGGGCCATTCAAGAACATCAGTTTTCTTCATTTGAAGCCACTCACTCCATGGTTGCTCTTGAGATATTGTCCTGCTGGAATGCCTAGCCTCTGTTGGAAAGCTTAAACTGGGGAGGAAGCTTCTTTTTCAGCAGGACAACGACCTAAAACACACTGCCAGAGCAACCATGGAGTGACCATAAGACATAGGAGCAGAATAAGGCCATTTGGCCTGTCAAGTCTGCTATGCCATTCAATCATGGCTGATCATTTTTCCCCTCCTCAGCCCCACTCCCCGGCTTTCTCCCTGTAACCTTTGATACCGTGGCCAATCAGGAACCTATCAATCTCTGCCTTAAGTACACCCATCAATCTGACCTCCACAGCTGCCTGTGGTAATCTTCATATCATCTGCAGACTTGGCAACAAAGCCATCTATTCCATCATCTAAATCTTTGATATACAGCATAAAAAGGAGCGCTCCCAACACTGACCCCTGCAGCAGCAACTGGAAAAGGGACCTTTTATTCCTATTCAAAGGCTCCTACCAATCAGCGAATGCCCTAACCATGCCAGTAACTTTACTGTAATACCATGAACTCTTTAATTTGGTAAACAGCCTCATGCGTGGCGCCTTGTCAAAGGCCTTCTGAAAGTCCAAATGTACAACACCACTGTATCCCCATTATCTATCCTTCTTGTAGTCTCCTCAAAGAATTCCAACAGTTTCATCAAGCAAGATTTTCCCTTAAGGGAACCATGCTGTCTTTGTGCTATCTTGTCCTGTGTCACCAAGTACTCCATAACCTCATCCTTAACAATTGACTTCCATGCCAGAGTCCAATGATTTTTGAAAGATCATTGCTAATGCCTACATAATCTCTACTGCTACCTCTTTCAGAGCCCGAGGCTGCAGTTCATCTGATCCGGGTGACTTTTGTACCTTTAGGTCTTTCAGCTTTTTGAGCACCTTCTCCTTTGCAATGGTAACTGCACTCATTTCTCTTCCTTCACACCTTTCAACACCTGGCACACTGCTAGTGTCTTCCACAGTGAAGATTGATGCTAAATACTCATTTCATTCATCTGCCATCTCCTTGTCCCCAGTTATAATTTCTCTGGTCTCATTTTCTGGCAGTCCTATATCCACTCTCATCTCTTATTTTTTTATATACTTTGAAAAAGCTTTTTCTATCCACTTTGATATTATTTGCTAGCTTGCTGTCATGTTTCATCTTTTCCCTCCTGATGATTCTTTCAGTTGTGTTCTGTAGATTTCTAAAAGTTTCCCAGTTCTCTATCTTCCCATTCATTATTGCTGCAAATGAAGAGAATTGATGTCCTTGAGTAGCCCATTCAGAGCCCGGCCTTAACCTGATCAAACATCTCTGACAAGACCTCATGATTGCTGTCCTTCGCTGCTCTCCAATTTAACATACACAGCTGGAGCATTTTTGCAAGGAGGAATGGGCAAATCTTGCTCCATCACTTTGTGCAAAGCTAATAGAGACTTATCCAAGTAAAAAGACTACTAACTGTAATGGTTCAACTAAGTACCGAGCAAAGGGGGATGAATACTTTTGAACTGCTAATGTTCAGTTTTTGAATTTTTAGTTCATGCTTTATATTTTTCCCTGTTTTTTTGGGATCTACTGTGAAAAAGGAACATGTGATCCACAAATAAAAATTCTCAGTTGAATTGATGAAAATCCCTGGTTCTAATACTCATTTTTGTAAATAAATGTTTGAGGGCTGAATACTTCTCACATTTACTGCTTATCTTGGGAGTCTCAGCAAAAATTGTCATAGAGCAGTTCAGCATGCATACAGGCCCTCAGCCCAAGGAGTCCATGACATTCACAGTGCCTACTCACCTGGTCCTAGTTTCTTGGCTACAAGCCGATATCCTCATATCTTTCCAAATTCTCCTTAAATGATATCTCCCTCTTCCTCTGGCAGTTCATTCCGTATATTCATCATTCTCTCCAAAGGAAAAGTCCTTCAGGTCCCTTCTTAATCTTTCCCTTCCTTCCCTAAATCAGGGATTCCTAACCTTTTTTATGCCATGGACCAATACCATTAAGCAAAGGGTCCGTGGACCCCAGGTTGGGAGCCCCTGCCCTAAATCTATGCCCCATAGTTTTGGGTCTTCCAACCTGGGAAAAGACTGTGTACCTTATCAATCAATGCTTCTCATCATTTTAAACATTTCATTCCTAAGTCTCTAAAAATAGACACATTGTCATAAACAAGAGTGTAATTAGTTACCAGTTAGTTTACACTAATTAGGGAGTTGCTCTTCCTACCTCTCTTTCAGTAGTGCATCTCAGGCCCAGAGTGTAATTAGTTACCAGTTAGTTTACACTAATTAGGGAGTTGCTCTTCCTACCTCTCTTTCAGTAGTGCATCTCAGGCTCAGAGTGTAATTAGTTACCAGTTAGTTTACACTAATTAGGGAGTTGCTCTTCCTACCTCTCTTTCAATAGTGCATCTCAGGCCCAGAGTGTAATTAGTTACCAGTTAGTTTACACTAATTAGGGAGTTGCTCTTCCTACCTCTCTTTCAGTAGTGCATCTCAGGCCCAGAGAGTAATTAGTTACCAGTTAGTTTACACTAATTAGGGAGTTGCTCTTCCTACCTCTCTTTCAGTAGTGCATCTCAGGCCCAGAGTGTAATTAGTTACCAGTTAGTTTACACTAATTAGGGAGTTGCTCTTCCTACCTCTCTTTCAGTAGTGCATCTCAGGCCCAGAGTGTAATTAGTTACCAGTTAGTTTACACTAATTAGGGAGTTGCTCTTCCTACCTCTCTTTCAGTAGTGCATCTCAGGCCCAGAGTGTAATTAGTTACCAGTTAGTTTACACTAATTAGGGAGTTGCTCTTCCTACCTCTCTTTCAGTAGTGCATCTCAGGCTCAGAGTGTAATTAGTTACCAGTTAGTTTACACTAATTAGGGAGTTGCTCTTCCTACCTCTCTTTCAGTAGTGCATCTCAGGCCCAGAGTGTAATTAGTTACCAGTTAGTTTACAGTAATTAGGGAGTTGCTCTTCCTACCTCTCTTTCAGTAGTGCATCTCAGGCCCAGATTCAGATTCATTTGTCACGTGCATTGAAACATGAAGTGAAAAATGTCATTTGTATTAACAACTGACGCAACTAAGGTTATGCTGGGAGCAGCGGAACAAGCTCTTTACCTTCCTCCGTACCGCCCGCCCACGCATCCACTCACACATACTGTCCTTGAGAGGGACTAACTTCCGACCTTAGTGCATCTCTTAAACTTTTAATAATTCTTCCTTCTGAACTTCCCCAAATTAATGCTGCCATTATCATTAAGTTTAAATTTTACCTTGCAGCAAAAGATTAGAAGTTTGAGTGGGAACTCTTTTTTTTTAAATTATGATCCACATTTTTTGTTAAAAAATTCCAAATCAAATGAAGTCTCATTTTAAAATCTCATCTTTCACATAATACACCTATATAAGGGTACAGGATGATAAGCGGCATTGATAGAGTAGACAGCCAACGCTTTTCTTGGAGTAGGTTAAAGCGTTAACACAACATTGTGGGCTAAAGGGCCTGTATTATGCTGTACTGTTCTATGTTCTGTAATTCAGCTTCAACACCCACTTTAAATTGCATGCACAAATGCAAGACTGATGATTTTAATGGTTTACTGTTCAGCTTTTGCATTTCCTGTGCATTTTGAAAACACCCTTCTCTTGTCTTCAGTGACTTCAACAAAAAATCCATGGCAAATCTGAAACAAATATTGGGTGGCTGGAGGTATAGGAGATCTGAGTGTGGAGTATAGATAAAGCCAACTTAAAGCATCCAGGCCAGCTGGGCCGTTTCTGAGATGTATTACAACTAAGAGGGTCAAAATAACATTGGAAGCATTGCACACCTCATCTCGTGCCAGCCCCAATGGCTGGTCCCTGCTTCAACTCCACCCAATCCCCTTATCTTTAACCCCTTAAAGCCCAAAGATCTATGGATGCCAGCCTCAAAGATACTTACCGCCAGAACATCCTCAGTCTGTGGGATAAAGATTTCCAAAAACTCCCAAGAAATCCAAGAAATCCCCTACCCTGTATACTGGGACGAAGCTGGGACTCTCCAAATTACTCAACGTCCACTCCTGTCAATCCCTCAGAGAACACAAGACCCTCAGGCATACAGTACCTCAATGCTCGCAGCTCAAATCACCCTTTTCTAATTACAGTGCCTATAAAAAGTATTCACCGCCCTTGGAAGTTTTTGTGCTTTATTGTTTTAAAACATTGAATTACAGAGGATTTAATTTGGCTTTTTTGACGTTGATCAACAGGAAAACAGAAACAGAAAAGGGTTTCTCTGTATTTTGCTGCATTAATTTTACACTAACTTCACAAGCCTTCTAGGGCCTGCTACAGTGAACCAACCCCACAGCACGATGCAGCCACCACCATGCTTCACGGTAGGGATGGTGTTTTTTTGATAAGATGTGCTGTATTTGGTTTATACCAAACATAGCATTTAGTTGATGGCCAAAAAGCTCAATTTTGGTGTCATCAGACCATAGAAACTTCTTCCAGCTGACTTCAGAGACTCCCACATGCTTTCTGGCAAACTCTAGCCAAGATTACCTCTGAGTTTTTTTTCAGCAGTGGCTTTCTCTTTGTCAATCTCCCATCTCAGCCACTGAAGTTTGTAACTCCTCCAGAGATGTCATTGGTGGCCTCCCTCACTAGTCCCTTTCTTGCATGGACACTCAGTTTGAGAATGGCCTGCTCTAGGCAGATTTACAGTTGTGCCATATTCTTTCAATTTCTTGATGATAGACTTAACTGTACTCTAAGGGATGTTCAGTGACTTGGAAATTTTTTTGTATCCATCTCATGACTGACTTGTGCTTTTCAATAACCTTTTCGCAGAGTTGCTTGGAGTGTTCTTTTGTCTCCACGTGTAGTTTTTGCCAGGAGACTGACTCACCAGCAATTGGGCCTTCCAGATACTGGTGTATTTTTACTACAATCAATTGAAACACCTTGACTGCACACAGGATTCTCCATTTAACTGATTATGTGACTTCTAAAACCAATTGGCTGCTCCAGTGATAATTTGGTGTGTCATATTAAAGAGGGTGAATACTTATGCAATCCATTATTTTGTGTTTTATATTTCTGATTAATTTAGATCACTTTGTAGAGATCTGTTTTCACTTGAACACCAAAGAGTTTTTTTCTGTTGATCCGTGTCCAAAATAAAGGCCAAATTAAATCCATTGTGATTCAATGTTGTAAAGCAATAAAACATGAGAACTTCAAAGGGGGGGTGAATAGTTTTTATAGGCTCTGTATATTTTGCAAATATACAAAGGATTGAAGCTGGCTTTATGCTTCAGCTTAAACATCAGCTTATCCTCAATTAACATTAAGGGCTGAATTTCCACAAAGTGTTGTATATAATATTTACACTCCCCATCTGATTTATGGATTATGCCGCACCTTGATGTGATCAAGCTCCTTGTTTCCAGTGAGTGTTGTGTACCTTGTCTAGAATACAATACAGTTGTCTCAGGGTCCCGATCAGCAGGTCACTCTCAACTGTAACTGTCAGAAACATTGTCTAGTGCTGTTTGAGGTCAGAGTCAGGTTTAATATCACTAGCATGTATCGTGAAATCTGTTGTTTTGTGGCAATACATCATAAATCAAACACTATAAATTACAATAAAAAATATGTATTAAATAAGTAGTGCAAAAAGAGAACAAAAAACAGATGGTGTTTGTGGGCTCATTGTCTATTCCTGGATGCTGGGGAATCTATTCCCGTGGTGGAACTGGCAAAGTTTGCAACTTTCTGCAGCCTTTTCCAGTTCTGTTCAGTGCCCCCTCGATATCAGACAGATCAAGTGGATTCAAGGGTTTTTCATTCTCCACATATTCTCATTTTTCTAGATTGATCATGATCAGGCTGCCATTTTCCTCTTTCTGCCGTGGGATGGGAGTGTGCTTTTTGCAGTATTGCTTTCAGATGTACTGATGCTATTCCTGTCACCCTGGTGTCTGACTCTTGACCGCCACTGGCCCTCTTGCTATCGCCATGTTATTGCTTTCAGCCCTCTTCATTTGTTGACCATTTCTGTCTCCCTCTACAATGCAGTAATTTGTTTTATGCCCCCCGTTTGTCCAGGTAAACAGGTCGTCCAGTACAGTGCACCACCTCTGCTGCTGGTCGACTCCAACTCCAATGATGCAGGAGACCTCCCTGTCTTATTTGAAGCTGGAGATTCTCCGTTTTTCACACCAGAAGAGAACCTGAATCCAGAACCTACGGACGATGACCCACTCTCCCTCCTATCAAGCACTGACCTGACACACACGAAGGACCCATCCATCTCCTAACTATGGGAGAAACTCTCTACCCCTGCTTTCTCGCCACCCCTGCCCCCCCCCCCCCCCCAAACATGCTGGAATGCTTGTTCGGCCCATAGCTTTCTGCTTCAGGAATGGATGCAGATGCAGTACGAAGGAGTGAACAGTATCTATAAATATTTCATTTTGATGACCAGTTTGTGTTACTAACCTGAAACTCTCATGGCAAGAGTACATTATGACAGGGAAGAGAGTCATAGGGTTTCTGCTCCTGTTGTGATTAAGGGCAAGATTGATTGCAGTGGCAATTTTATGGTCTTGTTATAGTCCACCCCACACACCACCCTCCTCTTGGGAAGCAGGTTGACCTCTATCCTAAGAGCATCAGGTTCTGTCTGAGGGCAATTCTGAAACCACTCTGATTTTTGTCCTGGGTGAGGAACAATAATTTGCTGTCTTGTTTAATTCACTTCTGTTCTGCCCCTCTTCTCCACTTCTCCTTCCCCAAACCCTGCCTTCATTGTCCTTGTTCTTGTATATTTACACGTTAATCCAGTTGCTGAATACTGAAGATGTATTTTTGATTCATATATTATTAAAAAAAAAAATTTTTTAAAAGTCAAGTAAATATTTCAGCTTGTACTCTAAATCCTATGATGCTGTGGTAGAAAGGAGGTTTATTTTTTTATACATTATATTTTGGAAGCTTGTAAAAGGGTTTTGTGAAAAATCAGAAATTGGAATAGGGAGGGTGTTGGAATCTGTTATAACAACTTGTAACCCATGTACATCTCATATCAACTTCCCACTCTGAAACCTGCACATATACTCATCCAGAGTGGGGTGAGTTCAAGCCATTGAACTCAACTCAATGTTCTTTCTATCACTAGCTTAGTTAGAGGGAATTAAAGGGTATGTTTCCCAGTATTTTGAGTTTTTAAAAAATTAGATCTTGGTGCTTACACTTATAAAGCATAGTTTCAACCAGTGCTTGTTCACCCCATCCCCACCCAGTAACTTCATCTGTCAGGTTAGTTCTGTGCAAAGGAGCGTAAGTGGCATTTTTCAAAGCACATTTTTCACACCGTCCTGACCATGATTGAACTTGCACTCTGCTATCATTGAACTGGTCATGCCATTTGTTGCCCAGTCATGTTTGTTTGTATGACCTTGCATTATACAATTTGTCAGTCCACTTGAGAATGGCTCAAGACTGTTCTGGACTTTCCCAGAGTAGGGCAGAAAAGGTTTGACAAGGTAGGTAGGTTGGATAGATGAGCAGTTTGGCACGCCTGTGTTTTTGCCTTGGCCTCCATCAAAGCGACTTGAAATATTTGAAGCCATCCAGGAATTCTGCACAGCCCCAAGCCAAAGATATATCACTGATGATATGTTGTTTCTTTCCTGAAAATTTTTAGAGACGTGTTCATGACACAGCTCAGAATATCTGCTTCATAAATCTGGTGCCAGATGTGGAAACTATGGTACTCCCATTGTAACTGCCTAACCATTGGTTGAGCCTTGTGCTGGTGATGTCCACCAACAGAGGAAGGTCCTGCTGTTGGTTTGCTTGTTCCACCAATAGGTGTGTCTGCTGGGCATTAGCTGCACTTCCCAATGTGTTTATTGGCTGCTCTAACTTGGAAATGTGAAGGTTTTGCTGTGCAAGTAAGCTCTTCTGTCGTTTGCTGTTGCCCAGAGGTTTCGTTGTTGGTTAGTGTGTGTTTAGTTCAATTAACAAAGAATCATTAATGATAAACTTTGAATATAGAGTTTCATGGTCTTCCTCATTCGCATTGTCAACCTTTAATCGTAACAGCATTGTGACTGAAATCATGCACTTTGTAATGAAGAAATCATCATAGAGATGCGGAAAACAGACCCTTCAGTTAATCTTGTCCATTTGACCAAGTTTTCATTTACCTGTTAGCTTGTTGCATTTACCTTCTACATCCCTTTAAACCAGGGATTCCCACCATGGGGTCCAAGGACCTCTTGCTTAATGTTATTGGTCAGCATAAAAAAGGTTGGGAACCTCTTCTCTAAACCTTTCCTATCCACGTACTTGTCCAAGTCATAGAGCACTACAGCACAGAAACAGGACCTTCCGCTCATCTAGTCCTTACCAAACTGTTATTCTGCCTAGTCCCATTGCGCTGCACCCAGATCATGCCCTTCCATCCCTTCTTATCCGTATATCTCTTAAATGATAAAATCAAACTCACATCCATCACTTCTGCTGGCAGCTTGTTCCACACTCCTACCACCCTCTTGAGTGAAGATGTCATCTTGCACCTTTCACCCTTAACCCATGACCTCTGGTTCTAGACTCAGCCAGCCTCGGTGGAAAGAGCCTGCTTGTAAACCCTATCTATACCCTTCATAATTTTGTATACATCAAATCTCGCCCCATTCTCCTGCACTCCAGGGAGTCTGGATACAATTAAATGTGCCTTCTAAAGAAGCCCCTGATGTAAGCGCATAGTAATTTCAGCAAGTATCTTAATTACCCACATAAAGTGCCAAAGCTGCATCACTCTGCTGCCATTCCCTCCTCCTCTTTCTCTTTCCGCCTTCCCGCCACCTCATACCTTGCTACTTTTCCTGAGCCCTGAACAGTTAGGGGTTGGTCCATTTATTGGCAAGTTATCCTGAGGTTGCAGCTCAGCTCAGCAGGGGATGTATCTTCATCCAGAAAAGGGAGCGGTGAACCATTTAGGTTTTCAATCTGGCAGAATGTAGTCATTTCATTTCTGGTTAAGCCACAAACTGGATTTTAACAATTCCTTTTCCTCGGATTGTCACATTGGAATATAAATTTAACAAGACACAACACTGGGCTGCTTGTCCAGATCAAAACAGATGGCCTATTTAATGAAATCTGTAATTTAAGACTGATGAAACTACAGTATTCCTCCCTCTGGAAATAAAAATGTTGTAAAGCAGGATTTCTCAACCTTATTTATGCCCTGGACCCTTACCATTAACTGAGGGATTCATGGACCCCAGGTTGGGAATCCCTGTTCTAGAGGTGTTGGGAGAGGTGGGTGAGGATAAAGGCTGTTTCAAGTTGGAGCCCCAAATTTGCCTTAATTGGTCATTATAAATTTGTGAGTGGCACTGGGGGTGGATGAGGAACACTAGCCAAAAAGGCAAATTAAATATTTGAAGGTCTTTATAGAAAGGGCAAGAGTGCAAAGGCATGTGGTTACCCAGGAGCTCACCACAAGTTGCTGGACTGCCAGGTGGCATGAGCATCTCTGGGGTTGTTAGAGATTTTTGTGATTAGCAGTTGAGCTCAGTGCCTATTGGTTGCATGCAGTGCTCTAAGTGGTGGCAGAGAAAACAATGTCAGTAGATTCAGGATTCGATTCATTAATCACACACAAAGCATGCAGTGAAATTTGTTGTTTGCACATTCAAGCAACACACTCATTGTGGATGTGCTGGGGTTGGCCCACAGGTGTTGCCAACACAGCGTGCCCACAATGTTTAGCAGCACAACATGCAGCAAGACAGACACAACATCAAAACAAATCCCTTCCAATTTAATTGTAGTTCCTAATTAATTTTGAAAGAAGATGCCCATGATCTGTCTCTGTATTGCTGCAATTCACGTGCTGACATTACATCAATCTGTAGACATTATGAAGCTGCTGGCTTGTTACCCAGCAGTAGAGAGGGGACAGTGATATGTTTTCCAGAGCTAGATGGTAATATGGTTTTGAGGGGGTCTAAATGCGGTGTTTACATGCACATGCTGCTAACAACCTTCTCTGATGTACAGAAGAGACATCACAGAAGCCTTGGCTAGTTGTTAAACACGAGATACCACAGATGCTGGAAGTCCAGAGTAATACAAAAAATGCTAGAGGAACTCAGCAGGTCAGGCAGGATCTATGGAGAGAACAAACAATTGACGTTTCAGGCCTCACTCTGAAATGTTGATAGTATATTCCCCTCCGTAGATGCAGCCTGACCTACTGAGTTCCTCCAGCATTTCAGATGTGTTATTGGTATGTTGATCTTCTTTGGGGTTACTGGAGTTGCACTCCATCCAGCCATTGAGAGAATTCCATCACCTTGTGGATGAAAAGGCTCCAGGGAATTTGGTGCTGATTACTCAGCTCCTCTCCTGTTTGTATAGCTTACATGGCTAGTTGTGTCTCCCAGGTGCTTGAGGTGATGTGTTTAGATTCTTGGTAGAATCAACACACAAAAAATGTTGGAGGAACTCAGCAGGTCAGACATCATATGTGGAGGGGAATAAACAGTCAGCATCGGAGACAGTTTCTCAGGACTGGGCCTGGACCCAAAACATCAACTGCTTATTCCACTCCTTAAATACTGAGTTCCTCCAGCATTTTGTACATGTTGCTCAAGACATCCAGCACCTGCAGAATCTCATTTTTGTAATGTTATCCAGTTCCTTTAGGCATAAATGCTTCATTATCAAGGGCATAGCAGATGGAAGTGAATATTGAGCAGTTGTCTTATAGACATCAGCACTTCTAGTGCTGAGATAGAAAGAGGCTTATTAATGGCAGAGGACACCATGTGTCTCAGTACGATTCTACCAATCCTGCTATGCTGTCCTTGTTGTTCCGAGAGTTTGAATCCAAGGAGATGTTGGGTCATGGAGTCAAATGGTGGGAGGAAATTGACTTCAGCTGTTGGGCCATGGCACCACACAGATTCCTCCATTTGTTCAGAAGGCATGGCTGAAAGTTGATGTTCCAGTTCCAGTTCCAGTGATAGATTGATCCGGAGTGGTCTTGCTGTTGTTTTATGGTTGTATTTTGTCAGGAGATGTTTACGGTTGAGACATCTGCTGTGCCATTTCAGGTGACTAAGAAGGGTCACCTATAATATTTTTGAGATCAAACTCATGTTTAGGCCAGCATCTGACCCGGTCTTCTTTCCCATCCACTGCCACCCCCCCCCCCCCCCCCCAATATAAAGGTGGGTGATGAGAAAGAGGGAGCTGTACCTTGTATCCAGCCTCCCCTTTCCTTGTGCTTGGAATGTATGGCAGGACACGTATGGAGGGATCTTTTCTTTCCTTACCCTACTGAGGTGTTGGTTGGGGGGGGGGGGGGGGGCGAACACAGGCAGTAATTTTATTCTATGACTATCCCATTCTGTCCGTACCCTGGAGTAGGGAGGGGTGGCAGTTCACTCTGTATCTGACCCATTCATGTCCCTACTCTACTGGGGTATTGGTTTGGGCGGGGTGTGGAGGTGATCGGTAGTTTTATTCTGTTTCTATCCTGTTCTGTCCCTACCCTGGAGGTAGGGAGGGGTGGCAGTTCACTCTGTATCTGACCCATTCTTGTTCCTGCTGTGGATATGTTTAGCGGGACAGTGTAAAGGAGTTTTACTCTGTATCCAGCAATAAATACTGAAACAGGCTTTTTATTCCAGACTTAATTAACAGACATTTAAATTCCACAGTGGTATTTACATATGATTTTTCCCAGAGTTCAGATTATTCGGTCTTTGACTTAACTCTTGATCCAAAAGATGCTTATCTTGACCCTGTGCACTCCCTCAGCATCCACAGGCATGCGGTGAATTCCAGTTCCACAGAGCAGATAAGAGTTTCAGCCCTGCCTGGAAGCTGATCTCCAGGGCAGAAGGAGCATGCTGCAACCAGTGAAAACATCTCTAGATGGTCTCTGGGGTGCCAGAGTTACATAGAGGTTAGTGGGGATGCTATTACAGTTTTGCATGTAAGGTGTTCATAGGTTCTTTTCCGTGGGTTTCCTCCGGGTGCTCTGGTTTCCTCGCAGTCCAAGGGTATATTGTTTAGTAGGTTAATTGTCATTATAAATTGTCCTGTGACTAGGCCAGGGTTGAATCAGTGTGTAGCTGGGCTGGTATAAATTGTCCCGTGATTAGGCCAGTTTGAATCAGTGTGTAGCTGGGCTGGTATAAATTGTCCTGTGACTAGGCCAGGGTTGAATCAGTGTGTAGCTGGGCTGGTATAAATTGTCCCGTGATTAGGCCAGGTTGAATCAGTGTGTAGCTGGGCTGGTGTAAATTGTCCCGTGATTAGGCTGGGGTTGAATCAGTGTGTAGCTGGGCTGGTGTAAATTGTCCCATGATTAGGCCAGGGTTGAATCAATGGGTAGCTGGGCCAGTGCAGCACTTTGGGCCAAAAGAACCTGTTCCGCACAGTATCCCTAAGGAAAAGAAATAGCTGAAGAGCAATCTGGATTCTCTGAAGCCAGAGGGGTTGATGCTGAGTGTTGTTCCAGGTGAAGTGTCCAGGAGCCTGACTGCCCATATTCACTGTAGTAAGTCCCCACCAACTGCTGACCCTTTCCAGTCATTTAACTGAACTCTGGCCATCCTTGCAGCTATCTCACACACTGACCAGTGAATTACCTCTTGCCGTTAAGTCTGCATGTGAATTAGTTGTCTGATTGTGCCTCAGTTCCCAGACACTAGTCTAGTGTACTATTGATGGCCTAGTTATCAAAGGTATCATCTGGTCTCCTTTACCTCCTTGAGGGGGTGTCTCCTTCCTCCGAATACTGTTCCATTCCTGTGTTGGTCACTGGGTTCCAGTACCAAAAATGTGATGGTATCCTGTCTGGTATTAATCTACATGAATGAAAGAAAGCTGATAGAGTCATGGAGCACTACAGCACAGAAACAGGCCCTTTGGCCCTCCTACCTAATCCCAAAGCCCTCCATACCCCTCTATACTTGCTGTTATAGTCATTAGAGTCGTTGAGCACTACTATAATACAGAAAGGAGCTTTTCAGCCCATCTCATCTATGCTGAACTGTCATTTTGCCTCATCCCATCAAACTGCACCTGGACCATAGCCCTCCATACCCCTGTACACTTGCTGAGTCATAGAGTTAACAGCAGAAACAGGCCCTTCATCTGTGCTGAACTGTTACTCTGCCTCATCCCATCAAACTGCACCTGGACCAGAACCCTCCCATCCGTGTGCATTTCTAAAGTTCAAGCTGATCTGAACTTTACTCCACTTTACAACCCATTTCCGAAGCCCTTTGAGACTTTCAGACTAAAGTTTAATATTGCCATTCTGATTTGAGGTTTTTAAGTAATTCCAATATGTAAAAACAAACACATTGTTACATGTCTGATATGTCAGGAGAGTAAACTATTAGGTAAGCAAATGAAATGGCAGTCTTTATTTGCAAGGGTCTCAGAGTATAAGAGTAGGAAGTCCTTATGTGGTGTGTACAGTTTTGATCTTCACAGTCTAAATGAACACGAATTCAGTGTGAAGAGACTGGAGTACCATCTGGTACAGAGCATTGCCATGCTCTGCCATCTAATGATTAAAGTTCTTGTTTTACCATAACGCCACTAACCTATTCTTCATGAATCCCAATTAATACCTAAAAATCATTTGAACTTGGTCTTGAACTCTACAGTCCTCTCAGTGGGAATTTCCAAAGATTCACCACCCCATTAAATAATTTCTCTTTCATAAATGCCCTCCTCTTCTGCCGTTAACATGGTGATTTTTAATTATCATTCACATCTCAGTCCTGAAGAAATTTGAATGGTTTGTGATGAGATATTCCTAAATTTCCCAAATGTAGGTAGATCCCTGGGATATTAGAGCTGTTTTCACACCGAACAGTATGGGCTTGTGTTTCTCAAAGTCTCAACAAACGAATTTTGATGGTTCAGAACAGGGACCTAACAGGTCGGTTGAGGAGATGGGTGTCAGTGTTTTCTATGTCTCTGGGGCCTCAAACTAGGGCAGTTTGAACAGTGGGCAGCCTAAAAGTAAGAGAGGGTGTAGATGAGTATCAGGAAACTGAAGCTGTCCCTTTCCCTCTGCCCTACCCACGGGAACAGTTCACAACCTGTTGAAGTTGGAAACAGGCCTGTGCTTTCTCAGTCACCCTGGAGCAGGTCCTGACCACAACTCCCCTTGCCCGTGGTTATGATCCCTGCAGAATCAGTCAGACCTTCAGCTTGCTGTAGTGCATAGACCTGTGGATCAAATGCCACCTAGTTGACAAGAGGAGTGTTCCCACTCTTTCATTTAAATGTTCCTGGGTGTAAACGGATTTGATTTTATTCTTTCTGATATCTTAACAGGCGGGAATTGGTCATTTGACCATAAGACATTAGGAGCAAAATTGGACTGATTTATTATCACTTTCAACCCCATTCTCCGGCCTTTGCCTTGTAACCTTTGACACCCTGACTAATCAAGAACCTATCAATGTCTGTTTTAAATGTACCCAATAACTTGGCCTCTATAGCTGACTGCAGCAGTGAATTCCACAGAACCACCACCCTCAAGCTAAAGAAATTCCTCCTCATCTCTGTTCTAAAGGGATGTCCTTCTATTCTGAGGCTGTGCCTCTGTTCCTAAATTCCCCACACCACCACTCCTGTTGAAATTAAAATTGATGTGAACTTGTCTTTGACTCCATTGTTACCACCTGTTCGCAAAGCCTTTTGACCACCCCCCCCCCCCCCCCGCAGACCGAAAATTAACAGTGGCTTTCTGGTGATTTGAGATTTTAAAATCCAATATGCAAAACAAACATCCTCTTACATTGGTGGTCTTCCAAATTAGCCAGACACCCACATCCACATTCCTACACACCTTATGTAGACTATCCACACACCATATTCTACCTTTGGACACGACACTGCGCTCCATGTAGCACTGTCCTTGTTTAGTTCCTGTGGCGGATGGCAAATATATATCAGACGTTCAGTCTTCAATATTGTATTTAAATGCTTTAAATCCAGATCCCTTGAGTGAGTGAAGGGATTCTGAAATGTAGATAAATTGTAAGTGCAACTGTTTTATGTGATAATAAAGATGGTTTTATATATAATCTATCCTTAAAGAGGGAAAAAGCAAAGCGGTTCTTTGTTCCTCTGATTTTAGAATGAATGATTTTTGAATGCTTGGATACGGAAGGTTATAGTCTACGAGGTTCAAATTCACAGTAAATTTATTATCAAAGTAATATGTCACCTGTACACTACCCTGAGGTTCATTTTCTTGTGGGCATTCACATCAAATACAAAGAAACAAATACAAATAGAATCGATGCAAAAACTGCACACAGGGATGGACAAACAACCAATGTGCAAAAGACAACAAATTGTGCAAATACAATAAAAGCACAAAATAATAATAAATAAATAATAAATGTTGAGAACATGAGGTGTAGAGTCCTTGAAAGTGAGTCCATAGTTTGTGGAATCAGTTCAATGCTGGGGTGAGCAAAGTTGTCCTCACTGGTTCAGGGACCTGATGGTTGAAGGGTAATAACTGTTCCGAACATGGTGATGTGGGTCCTGAGGCTCCTTCACCTCCTTCCCGATGGCAGCTATGAGAAAAGAGTATGACCTGGATGGTGGTTTCCTGCAACAGCACTATATGTAGATGTGCTCAATGGTAGGGAGGGCTTCCTACCCCAGCCTTCTGGGTTTTGCAGAGTTTGGATAGCAGGCACCCAGTTTGTAATGGATAAGTTCAAGTTTAATTTTCATTCAACCATACATGAATACAGCTAAATGAAAGTGTCCCTCTGGGGCCAAGTGTGTTTTGCACTTAGTTTGTATAAGATGGCAGTAAACATACAATCACACAAATAATATTATATAGCCCAAGTTCCTGAGTGTCATGTGATGAGGGTTGTTGGACATCACACTCAGAGAGTTGGGCTTTTTTGTGTGTGACTATTTACTGTTATATGTGCTATATGCAAATCTACAATAAGAAAAAGGTCACGACTTGCATCTCGTTTGGCTGAGATGTTTAAGGGGATTATTGGCAACACAGCAGTTTGTGCTGATACTTCAGAGCTCCAGAATCTGAATTTGATTCTGGCCTCCGGTGCTATCCGCATAGAGTTCGCACGTTCTCCCTGTGTCTGCAGGGGCTTCTCCCATATTCCCAAGGATGTACAGGCCGGTAGGTTAATTAGTGAAATTTGCCCCTGGAAAATAGGTCAGTGATGAATGAATCAATTGGGTGTGTGAAAGGTTTTTTTTTAAGTGTAAATATTTTTGCAGATAATAAAGGTGTATTCTGGGGGAGAGATTGATTCTGCAGGGGGCTAGCATGGATTTGATGGGCTGAATGGTCTTGGGCTGTACTTGAATTGACCCCTCCGTTTTGGGGTAAAGCAGCCCTGTGCATTCTGTTTCCAGCCTATTATTATTCCTCAGCTACACTCACTGTACAGTAGCACAGCTATCTCAGCCACTGCCCACTCATCAGACACCCATATTTGTTACACTGAGCCAAATCAATTAGTATCCAGTGGTCAGTTGAAACCAATCCCAGGCTGACTTTCACTGATTGGCATTGTCCCAATCAAGGATTCAATTGTTCAGGAGTAAACCATCTAAACAGTCGTAATGGGGAGTGAGAGTTTGAGTTGAGATTTGAGACTGGTGTAGTTTTACAAAATAAAGGGTTATTTTGAATTTCAGCTTGTTCTGCTGTCTGGCTTCTGGTCTCATCTGTAGTTATAATAGGCAAGTGAACACAACAAATTGGTGATCAGGTGCTGTATTATATTGATTAGGCAATTTCATCAGAAGACATGCATGCAAATTTATGACAGCAGCAGGCTCAATTTAAGGGAGCACAGATGAAGCTAATTGAAATGTTAACCAGCAGGTTATCAGGGAGTCCAATGATATTGGTGTAAAACACCAAACAGAACTCATGAGTCAGTTGTTGCGTCCATTTCCAATTTCCAGCTTGATGCCACTTTGGGATTACATTTGAATCATGGTTCAAGCACTACGAAGATGTATTCCGGGACAAGTTCACCAGTAAAGACAATTCCTGGAATATGTGCACTTTGAAAATTTGGTACTTAACGTTATTTCAGCTTCATTCTGCCTAAGAACTTGTGTGACCTATCACTTGATGAAACTGTCCAACAACTAACAAGCAATTTTGGAGACTTCAATGTCACTACTATTGCCTAAAACTCATTAAACAAGACACTGATAACTTTATTACATATGCCAGTATCGTCAATCCCAAATATGAAAAGTTGAAGCTGAGAAACATGACTGAATCACAGTTAAAATGTCTGATTTTTATTTGTGGACTTGGTGAAGCAGATATCCGTGAACAGTTACTGGCCAGACTAGAACAACACCCTGATAGGACTCTACAAAGCTGTCGCTCAAGAATGTCAACATTTGATCAACTTGAAACATGATTCCAACCTGGTTGAATAGACCAAGGTCAATGCAGTGTCCAGTGGCCCAGACGTCATCACTCAGGGTCTCCATCCGACCAAACATATTTTGTTAGAACTGTGGTGTGCGGCACTATGCAAGAAAATAATAAGAAACATGCTGCGAATGCCATTGCTGTGGTCACAGAGTAAGTTTTGTTGTCAGTGGACAAGAAGTTTCAAACTCCACGAGGAATTTATTGTCATGTTCAAAATGGACTTCGCCCATCAGGAGACAGTAGGTCAACATATTTATCAACAATCAGTTGGTCAAGCTACAATTTGGCACGGTGTCAGACATCACCTTCATTTCCAAATGCACATGGCAGGAGTTAGGGTCCCCATCAATCACATCAACTCATCATTCCACCTGCAGCGTTTTGGCTGGAACCCTCCAGCTGATTGGCAAACTCCACTGCATGGTGAAGCTGAATAGTAACCAAATCAATGGTGTGTGTTACCGAACAGAGCAGCCAGATATGAATGTCCTTGGCATTGAATGGATGGACAAGCTTGATCTCTGGAGCGTCCCTCTATATGAAGATAATGGCTGTTTAAATCATGTCAGTCAACACCATACCACCATCAGTAGCTGAGACCATACAACTGTAACAGCATTATGCAGCAGTATTTAAAGAAGAAGTAGAACTCTACCTCCACCCAGATCCAAAGCCAGTCTTCTGTCCCAAAATACCAGTACCATATGCAGCCTTACCAATCATGGATCAAGAGCTAGATAGGCTGCAACAAGTTGCTGTGATCAAAGCTCTCAACTACTCACCTTGGGCAGCTCTGGAGACATGCCAATACCATTACCAGTACCAGTAAGTCTTTTCACAAAATTGAATGGTGGTTGCTTCTTTGCAAAGTTGGACTTGGTTGAAGCCTACCTCAAGGTGGAAGTGGCAGAAAAATCACAAGAGCTTCTCGCCATTACTGCACATAAGGGGCTGTTTTCCTTCATCCTGCCTTTCCAGCACCTTGTGGATGCCATGCTGAGTGGTATTCGTGTTGCCGCTTACTTCACCGACATCATTGTGATGAGCACCGAGTTTTGAACAAACTACAAGACTTTGGGTTACAACTTCAGGCAGAAAAGTGTACCTTCATGCTGACTTCAATCAAACATTTGGGACTCATCATAGGTGAGTATGGACATCACCCATATCCTGAAAACATCACTGCTATTTTGAAGATGCTGCTGCCATCAGATGTCAGCACTTTACAATCATTTTTGAGCATGATCAGTCATTATTCAGCATTTTTTCCACCAATGCACAGGCTGAGGCAGCCACTGAATGTTCTACTCAACAAGAGGGCCAGGTGGAAATGGTCCAAACAATGCCAAGGTGCTTTGGATCAGGTGAAAAAACCCTGTTTTACAGCCTTCTCTTGAATATTTTTTCCCTGGGTTCTCAATCATCATCGCAATGGATGCAACCAACTTTGAAGTGGGAGCAGTCATATCTTCCCTGATTGCTCCAAAAAAGCTGTCATGCATGCAGCCAAATCAATGGACCAATCAAGAAGGAAGCCCCAGGAATCATCTTTGCTCTGAAGAAATTTCACAAGGTGCATTATGGCAGACTTTTCACTCTCCTTACTGATCACAAACTACTGTCGTCCATCTTCCGATCTAAGAAAGGAATCACAGCATATACAGCCAACAGTCTGCAGAGGTGGGCAACAATGTTATTAGCCTATGGTTTCAAAATGAAAAACAGCAACTCAGAAACTTGGTCAGATGCCCTCTCCAGAGTTATGAATTAGCAAGTTAGTGAAAACGAAAACACAGTTGTAACTATGATTTCATAAGACATAGGAGCAGAAATAGGCTATTCAGCTCATTGAGTATGCTGCACCATTCAATCATGGCTGATCCTTTTTTCCTCTCCTCAGTACCACTACCCAGCCTTCTCCTGATAACCTTTGATGCCAAAACCAAACAAGAACCTATCAGCTAGCTCTGCCTTAGATACACCCAATAGCCTGGCCTCCACAGCTGTCTGTGGTTACAAATTCACCACCCTCTGGCTCCAGTAAATTCTCTGCATTTCTGTTTTAAATAAATGGCCCTCTATCCTGAGGCTGTGCCCTCTTGTCCCAGATGCCCCCACCAGGTGAAACGTCCTTTCCACATCCAATCTGAGTCAAAAGGTTTCAATGAGATACCCCCTCATCCTTCAAAATTCCGGTGAGTATAGGCCCAGGGCTATCAAACATTCATCGTATGATAACCCTTTCATTCCAGGAATCATCCTTGTGAACTTCCTTTGAACCTTCTCCAATGCCAGCACATCTTTTCTCAGATGAGGAGCCCAAAACTGTTCACAATACTCAAGATGAGGCCTCACCTGTGCCTTATGAAGCCTCAGCATCACACCCCTGCTCTTGTATTTATGACCTCTTGAAATGAATTCTAACATTGCATTTGCCTTCTTTACCACTGACTCTACCTGTAAGTTAACCTTCAAGGGTGTTCTGCACAAAGACTCCCGAAGTTCTTTTGCATCTCAGATTTTTGGATTTTCTCTTTGTTTTGAAAATAATTTACACATTTCTACTACCAAAGTGCATGACCATGCATTTTCCAACATTGTATTTCATTTGCCACTTTCTTGCCCATTCTCCTAATCTGCTTAAGTCCTTCTGCAGTCTATCTGTTTCCTCAACACTACCTGCCCCTCCACCAATCTTCATATCATCTGCAAACTTGGCAACAAAGCCATTTATTCCATCATCTAAATCATTTATATACAGCATAAAAATAAATGGTCCCAACACCAACCCTTGAGGAGCACCACTAGTCACTGGCAGCCAACCAGAAAAGGATCCTTTTATTCCCAATTGCTGCCTCCTACCAATCAGCCAAAGCTCTAACCATAACTGTCCTGTAATACCATGGGCTCTTAACTTGGTAAGCAACCTTATGTGTGGCACCTTGTCAGTGGCCTTCTGGAAATCCAAGTATACAACATCCACTGCATCCCCTTTACCTATCCTACTTGTAATCTCCTCAAAGAAATTCAAACAATGCTGACTTACTCCAATCTTGTTCCGTGTCACCAAGAACTCAATAACCTCGTCTTTAACTATTGACTCCAACATATTCCCAACCACTGGTAACTGGTCTATAATTTCCTTCCTGCTGCCTCCTTCCTTTAGTACAAGGTGGAGTGGCATTTGCAGTTGTCCAGTCCTCTGGCATCATGCCAGAGTCCAATGATTTTTGAAAGATCATTTCTAATGTTTCTGCGATCTCTGCCGCTACTTCTTTCAGAACCTGAGGGTGCAGTTCATCTGGTCCAGGTGACTTATGTAACCTTGGGTTTTTCAGCTTTTTGAGCACCTTCTTCCTTGTAATAGTAACTGCACTCATTTCTCTTCCTTCACACCCTTCAATATATGGCAGTATTTCTTCGTTTTTGGAATATATCTGTCCTGCACCTTCCTCATTTTTCCCAGAAACTCATGCCATTGCTGTTCTGCTGTCATCCCTGCCGGCATCTTCTTCCAATTTACTGTGGCCACTCCTCTCTCTCATACCACTGTAATTTCTTTACTCTGAAATTTATTTCTGAAATACTGTTACATCAGACTTTACTTTCTCCCTATCAAATTTCAAGTTGAGCTCAATCATATTGTGATCATTGGCTCCTAAAGGTTCTTTTACATTAAGCTCCCTAATCACCTCTGATTCAGTACATAACACCCAATCCAGTATAGCTGGTCCCCTGGTAGGCTCAATGACAAACTGCTCTAAAAAGCCATCTCGTAGGCATTCAACAAACTCACTCCCTTGAGATCCATTGCCAACCTGATTTTCCCAATCAACCTGTATCTTGAAATCTCCCATGACCATCTTAATATTGCACGTTGTAATTTCTATTGCGCATTGTAATCTGTGGTCTGCATCTAAGCTACTGTTGGGAGGCCTGTGTATAACTGCCATCAAGGTCCTTTTACCCTTGCGGTTTCTTAACTCAACCCATAAGGATTCAATATCTTCCGATCCTATGTCACAACCTTCTATGATTTTATGCCATTCTTTTTCAGCAGAACCCCACCACCCCCTCTGCTTACCTTCCTGTCCCTCCGATACAACGTGTAACCTTGCACATTTAGCTCCCAACTACAACCATCCTTCAGCCACGATTCAGTGATGGGCACAACATCATATCTAACAACCTGTAATTGTGCAACAAGATCATCCACTTTATTTCTTTTACTCCATGCATTGAGATATAACACCTTGAATACTACATTTGCTACCCATTCTGATTGTGCATCCCTGATGCACTGATACTCACCCTACTGGCTGCAATTTTGTCGTATCATCTGCCTGCATGATCTGACAGTCTGCATACTATTTTTGTTTTTTTACCATCCGTGCTATCCTGAGTCCCTTCACCTCTGGTTCCCACACCCCTGCCAAATTAGTTTAAACCTCTCCAACAGCTCTAACAAACCTGCTTCTGAGAATATTGGTCCACCTCGGATTCAGGTGCAATCTGTCCCTTTTGTACAGGTTATATCTCTCCCAGAAGAGATCCCATCAAGAACCTGAAGCCCTGCCCTTTGCACCAGCTTCTCAGCCTCACACTTATCTGCCAAATCATCCTGTTTCTACCCTCACTGGCACATGGCACAGGCAGCAATTCAGAAATTACTACCCTGGAGCTCCTGCTTCTCAGTTTTCTGTCTAGCTCTCTAATTCTCTTTTCAGAACCTCTTTGCTTTTCCATCATATGTCATTGGTACCAATATGTACCAAGACATGTGGATGCTATCCCTCCCCCTCCAAAATGCTGTGGACACGATATATGTCATCCCTGACCCTGACACCAAGGAGGCAACGTACCATTCGGTGTCCTGTTCTTGTCCGCAGAATCTCTTGTCTGTTCCCCTGATTATTGAGTCCCCTATCACTACCACTCCCCTGTTCTCCCTCTTACTCTTCTGTACCATGGACCCATGCTCAGTGCCAGTAACGTGGTCGCCATGGCATTCCCAACTGTATCCAAAGTGGTATACTTATTATTGAAGGGAATGGCCACACAGCACTAACTTCCTATTCACATTTCCATTTCTCCTGACAGTCACCTGCCTTCTCGCCTGCTGCAACATAGGGGTGACTACTTACCTGTAACTCTGATTGGTTATCTCCACACTCTCCTGTACAAGCCGAAGGTCATCCAGCTGCTACTCCAGATCCCTGATACGGGTTTCAAGCAGGCTCAGCTGGACGCGCTTCACACAGATGTAGTTCCCTGGGAATTGAAGTAATTGATTGTGAAGTCCCCTGGGCTGTATCGGATGCTGCTGAAGGTCTTCCAGTCACAGTCAACAAGATCAGAACAGAAACAGCTGCTGATCTTCTTCAGCGTATCTCCAGATACCTCATTGATACTGTACTCTTCTTTCAACTGTGTGCTCTTGCCTAATGTTTGGAGAAAGAATAATAATCCATGAATACTTCAGCCAAATGTACTGAAACATTTCCACCTTGGTCACCTGGGTATCAATCAAATGAAAGCCCTGAGAGGCCATAAATACAAGAGCAGGGGTGTGATGCTGAGGCTTCATAAGGCACAGGTGAGGCCTCATCTTGAGTATTGTGAACAGTTTTGGGCTCCTCATCTGAGAAAAGATGTGCTGGCATTAGAGAAGGTTCAAAGGAAGTTCACAAGGATGATTCCTAGAATGAAAGGGTCTCCATCTCAAGCACTTTTGGGAAGAAAACTGTGCACAGTGTTGGAATCGATGATGCCACAGCATCCAACATCTGAGTCAGCAGATGGTCAGGTGCACAGAGACAGCCACATCGACCTTTGAAATCACTCAAACCCGGAGCTGCAGTGTGGGGAAGATGGTCATGCACTTTGGTAGTAGAAATGTGTAAACTATTTTCAAAACAGAGAAAATTCAAAAATCTGAGATGCAATAGGACTTGGGAGTCTTTGTGCAGAACACCCTAAAGGTTAACTTGCAGGTAGAGTCAGTGGTAAAGGAGGCAAATGCAATGTTAGAATTCATTTCAAGATGGTATCACAAGGGCAAAATTCCTGGGTACCAGGTCAGATTGTCAAGCAGTTGGGAAGTGCTGCATGAAGTTATCATAGGTGGACGTCGCTGGCATCACCACATCTGCCAGCTGTAGCCATGTGCCCCTGGAGATTCATCAAGTTCATCAGGTAGATCTTCAAACACAGAGCTGGACCTTCATCTCCTGGTAAGAGTTCAAGTTGCCCCCAACTGAACCAACCACCAGCCGCAGCACAGTGGCAAGCACCACCATGACAAGTAACAGCTAGCAAACCACTAAGAAGGACTGATAGCCGGCATAAACCGGTTGTTGCTTTTCAAATCAATCCGCGGCTCAAATCCTGCAGATAACCAGCTTCAAGAGGGAAGTGTTGGAGCGAGCCAAAGCAATGAGTACCTAGCGGTCAGCTGAAACCAAACCCAGGCTGACTTTCACTGTTTGGTCATTGTTCCAGGCAAGGACTCAATTGTCCTGGAGTAAACCATTTAAATAGTCATATGTACTGAGGTGTATGAGATTGGGTTGAGACTGGTGTAGTTTTACTGAATAAAGGGTTATTTTGAATTCCAGCTTGTTCTGCTGTTTGGCTTCGGGTCTCATCAGTAGTTACAGGTGAGCAAATACAACAAAGCTCAATCCCAATCGCCAGTGCTATCTTTGTGGAGTTTGCATGTTCTCACTGTGACTGCATGTGCATCCCCTGGGTGCTCCAGTTTAGAGTCATAGAACACTACTATACAGAACCAAGACCTTCAGACCATCTAGTCTGTGCCAAACTATTAATCTATCCAGTCCCATCAACTTGCTCCCAGACCATAGCCCTCCATACCAGTCGCATCCAAATTTCACTTAACTGTTAACCCATGGCCTCTAGTTGTAGTCTCACACAACCTCAACTGATAAAGCTTGCTTGCACTTGCCTTATCTATACCCTTCATAATTTTGTAAACCTCTGTCATTCACCTTCACTCTAGGGAATAAAGTTCTAACCCATTCAACTTTTCCCTATAATTCAGGCCTTCAAATCCCAGCAACATCCTTGTAAATTTTCGCTGCACTTATTTACATCTTTCCTGAAGGTAGGTGACCAAACCTGGACACCAAACCTGAATACTCCAAATTAGGCCTCACCAGTATGAAGGCCAATGTGCCAAAAGCTTTCTTTACAACCCTATCTATATGTGATGCCATTTGCAAGAAATTGTGAATCTGTATTCCCAGATCTCTATTCTATTGCACCTCAGTGCCCTATCTCACTGTGTAAGACCTAACTGGTTGGTCCTCCCAAACTGCAACACCTCACACTTGGCTGCATTAAATTCCATCTGCTGTTTTTCAGCTGGTCCAGAACCAGATCCTGCTCCAAGCTCTGACAGTCTTCCACACTGCACTACACCCCCCAATCTTGGTGTCATCTGCAAAATTGCTGATCCAGTTTTTGTGATGTGCAAGTTTCCTCCCATATCCCAAAGACTTGTGGAGTTGGTAAGTTAATTAGCCAAAGTACTTTGCCCCATGATAGAGTCTGGAAGGAGTTGAAAGTAACATGGCAAGAATATTAAAAAGAGGATCTAGAGAGCAAGGGGAAAAGGAGAGGAGGAGGAGGACAAGAGGTAACAACAGAGGTTTACAAGATGGTACGAGGCATAGGTCGAATGGACAGCCAGAAACATTTTGCCAGAGTAGGAATGGCTAATATGAGGAGGCATAATTTTAAGGTGATCAGAGTAGAGGGAATGTCAGAGGTAGTTATTTTTAATGCACTGCCAGGGGGTTGGTACAGGCAGATAAATCGGGAGCATTTAAGAGATGGGCACATGGATGATAGATAAATGGAGGGTTATGTGGGAGGGAAGGATTAGGTTGATTTTAGAGTAGGTTAAAATGTGGCATGCATCATGCTGTCCTGTACTATAATGTACTGTAGAATTATTGAGTGATTGATGCTGATGCAAACTGGGTGGGCTTGTGTAGTTCACACAAGAAATTCTACAGCTGCTGGAAATCTTGAGCAGGTCTGGCGAAGGGTCTTGGCCCAAAAGATCAACTGTTCATTCCCCTCCACAGACACTGCCGAACCTGCTGAGTTCCTCCAGCATTATGTACGGACTAAGGGTGAATACCCTCCCCCCCCAAAATCCAAAGACATTGGAGCAGTATTAGGCCATTTGGCCCATCGGGCCTAATCCACCATTCCATCATGGCCATTTATCATCCTTCTCCTGCCATCTCCCCATAACCTTTGATGCCCTTACAAATCAAGAGCCTATCAACTTCTGCTTTACATACCCAATGACTTGGCTTCCATAGCCATCAGTGCAATAAATTCCACAGATTCACCACCCTTAGGCTACACAAATTACTCTTCATCTCTGTTCTCAATGGACGTCTCTCTATACTGATGCTGTGTCCTCTGGTCCTAGACACTCCCACTATATGAAACATCCTCTCCACATTCACTCTATCTAGGCCTTTCAATATTCAATAGGTTTCAATAAGATCTCCCCTCATTCTTCTAAACTCCAGCAAGTACAGACTCAGAATCATCAAAAGCTCCTCATACCTAGAATGATTCTCATGAACCTCCTCTGGACCGTCTCCAATTCCAGCCTCTTATCTTAGATAAGGGGCCCAAAGCTGCTCACAATGCTCCCAAGGGCAGTCTGACTGATGTCTAATAATGCCTCAGCATTTCATCCTTGCTTTTATATCCTAGTCTTCTCAAAATGAATGTTAACATTGCATTTGCCTTCCTTACCACTGACTCAACCTGCAAGCATTAGGGAATCCTGCAGCTCAGTCCCACCACACCACTGGCTTTTGAATTTTCTCCCCATTTAGAAGCTGCACAATAGTTGCACTGTAAAGTTACAATGGTGGCTGTGAGAACAGTGACATCCAATGAAAGATGGTGTAAAAAGATAGGATAAGTGCTTTATTAATCTACACAGATATACCATAAAGATGGCATTTAGTGAGGAGGAGGAGGAGGAAACTCACAGAATGGTGGTGCAGCAGAGGCGGTGCTAAAACATCACCTGGAGAGAGTGCTGCTTAAGTCTGGATGAAATCCAACTGACAGATCTATTTGTAAACACAAGATTCTTCAGATGCTGGAAATACTGATGAAGGGTCTCAGCCCGAAACATCGACTGTTTATTCCATACAGTTAAGTTCTGCCTGACCTGCTGAGTTCCTAACAGGTCTGTTCTGAGCTTATTTCATGTACATTCAAGATTCAATATTGTTTAATATAATTTCCAGTACACAACTGTAAAGGAGAATGAGGAGTCTTCCTGTCTCTGCTGCGTAGTTTCTGAACAATGCAGTGATGCTCTCTACCCTTAACCAAGATGGCAGCAGAGCTTGGCGACCCATTACATGTCCCTCTCTGCAGGTCTACTCATTACTTCTATTATAATCATTCTGCATTGTTGTAATGAACTGATCTGTGTGAGCAGTATGTAAACCAAGGGTTTTTATTATACCTCAATACAGGTGACAACTGAATACCTGCTGTCTGGTACAACAGGGTCAAGGACCTTTACTCCATCCAACCTGGCCATTATTTGTGTTTCTAGACTCATTGAGCATAGAAATAGGCCCTTCCGCCCATCTAGTCTGTGTTGGACTGTTATCCTGCCCACTCCCATTGACTGGCTCCTGAACCATAACCCTCTGTACCCTTCCCATCCAAACTTCTCTGAAATGTTGTAATCAAACCAACATCCACCACTTCCCCTGGCAGCTCTTTCTACACTTGCACCCTCCTCTGAGCTTCTGTCTTTCCCTTTCTGTTTGTTTTTGTTGTGTTTTAAGGTATTTTTAAACAAAACAAAATACTGTCTCCAGGTTTCGGCCCGAAAAGTCGACTGTACCCTTCTCCTGGATGCTGCCTGGCCTGCTGAGTTCCTCCAGCAGTTTGGATTTCCAGCATCTGCAGATATTCTCTTGTTTACTTGACTAGAATGCAGTAAGCCATCTGCTCCCTTTCTCAGGCCACCTGGGCCTCCTTGTATCCTTTGAAGAGGGCTGGGCAGTTACCTTGGATGGATCCACTCCAGTAGTAGAGACAGGCCCTGGAGATCAGTGTGGAGGGCCCCAGACTCACTTTCTAGTGCAGTTTACTGTCATCCAGTTGTACACACGTAGGACAATGTTCTTCCAGACCAAGGTGCACGACATATTTAAGTCACATATACAACATAAAGTTAAATAACCACAAGCAAGCAACAAATAATAAGGTGTATTTATGACTGAAGTTAAAAAGTAAACAGTATAACTCTGCTGCTGCTTCCTACGTGATGATACGTGGGTGGTGACGGAGTCCAGTAGACTCATGGCCTGAGGTAAGAAGCTGTTTCCCATCCTGTCCTCATAACTCCTGCCTGATGGTAGGGGATCAAAGAGATTGTTGGATGGATGGGAGGGATCATTGACAATGCTAAGTGCCCTATGTACACAGTGCTCCTGGATAAAAATCTCTGATGGGTGGAAGAAAGACCCTGATGAAGTTTTGAAAGGGAGAACACAACTACAGCTGTGAAGATCCCTGCTGCTCCTGGGGACCTTGTGATCGCCGTCTCAGACGCCAATTTTAGGCTGTCTTTAAATAGGGTAAACCCTTGCAAGGTGGAAGGCCCTGACTATACCTGGTAAGGCTCTGAAAATTTGTGTCAACCACTGGCGGGAGTATTCAAGGACATTTTCAACTTCTCACTGCTATGGGCAGAAGTTCCCAGTTGCTTCAAAAAGGCAACAATTATACCAGTGCCTAAGAAGAATAATCTGAGCTGCCTTAATGACTATCGCCCAGTAGCACACAAATCTACAGTGATGAAATGTTTTGAGAGGTTGGTCATGATGAGACTGAACTCCTGCCTCAGCAAGGACCTGGACCCATTGCAATTTGTCTGTCACCACAATAGGACAACGGCAGACACAATCTCAATGGCTCTTCACACAGCCTTAGACCACCTGAACAACACAAATGCCTATGTCAGGATGCTGTTCATCGACTGTAGCTCGGCACTTCACACCATCATTCCCAAAATCTTGATTGAGAAGTTGCAGAACCTGGGCCTCTATACCTCCCTCTGCAATTGGATCCTCAGCTTCCTAACCGGAAGACCATAATCTGTGTGATAATATCTCCTCCTCGCTATCAACACTGTTGCACCTCAGGGGTGTGTGCTTAGCCCACTGCTCTACTCTCTATATACACATGACTGTGTGGCTAGGCATAGCTCAAATACCATCTATAAACATTGTTGGTAGAATCTGAGGTGGTGACGAGAGGGTGTACAGGAGTGAGATAAGCCAACTGGTGAATGGTGCCACAGCAACAACCTGGCACTCAATGTCAGTAAGACAAAAGAGCTGATTGTGGACTTCAGGAAGGGTAAGACAAAGGAACACATACCAATCCTCATAGAGGGATCAGAAGCAGAGAGAGTGAGCATTTTCAAGTTCCTGGGGGTCAAGATCTCTGAGGACCTAACCTGGTCCCAGCATATCAAGATAATTATAAAGGAAGCAAAACAGCGACTACATTAGGAATTTCAAGAGATTTGGTATGTCAATAAAAACTCTCAAAAACTTATGTAGATGTACTGTGGAGCGCATTCTGATAGGCTGCATCACTGTCTGGTATGGGGGGGGGGGGGCACTATTGCCCAGGACCGAAAGACGCTGCAGATGTTTGTAAATCTAGTCTGCTCCATCTTGGATACTAGCCTACAAAGTACCCAGGACACCTTCAAGGAGCAGTGTCTCAGAAAAACAGTGTCCATTATTAAGAACCTCCAGCACCCAGGCATTCCCTTTCCTCACTGTTACCATCAGGTAGGAGGTACAGAAGCCTGAAGGCACACACTCAGCAATTCAGGAACAGCTTCTTCCCCTCTGCCATCTGATTCCTAAATGGACATTGAACTTGTGAACAGTACCTCACTTAACATTATTTCTGGTGTTTGCATGTTTTTTAATCTATTCATTATACATATACTGTAATTGATTTACTTATTTGTACTTCTAGATTATGTATTGCATTGAGCTGCTGCTGCTAAGTTAACAAATTTCACAACACATGCTGGTGATAATAAACCTGATTCTGATTCAGAGCAGACTGATCTCCCACTCACAGAACTGGCTGCCTGAAGCTCAGGACTGTAGCGATGAAGCGCAGCCATGGCTGGAGGAGCAGGCCCTTGGAGTACTCAAGTGATATAAATCTCACCCCAGATTCCTTCCAAAAGGAAAAGGACTCTCTGCTAGACGTATCTCCTCTGGGGACCCCTAAATGCCAGATGGCTAAACAGGCCACTAGAACACACAACAGTACAGCCCACGATGTGGTGCAACACCAATTAAATCAGTAGTCAAATGGCTATAATTAAACTAATTCTTCCTGCCTACACGATGTCCATTTCCTTCCAATTTCCTCATAGTGTCTGTTTAAACATTTCTTGAAGTCTCTGTTTGCTCAGCGCTGCCCTCAGGTGTTCATTCAGTGGAAGAACAAGCTGGACCAGGACAACGTCAGAATCACCGGTCTGTGACGAGAAATTTGTTAACTTAGCAGCAGCAGTTCAATGCAATACATAATCTAGCAGAGACAAAAAATAAAATAAAACATAATGATAATAAATACACAAGTAAATCAATAATGTATATTGAATAGATTAAAAATAAATGTGCAAAAACAGAAATACTGTATTTTTTTTTTAAAAAGTGAGGTAGTGTCCAAAGCTTGAAGAATGGTATGTGTTCCTTCGTCTTACCCTTCCTGAAGTCTACAATCAGCTTTTTTGTCTTACTGACGTTGAGTGCCAGGTTGTTGCTGCGGCAGCATTCCACTAGTTGGCATATCTCACTCCTGTACACCCTCTCGTCACCATCTGAGATTCTGCCAACAATGGTTGTATCATCAGCAAATTTATAGATGGTATCTGGGCTATGCCTAACCACACTGTCATGTGTATATAGAGAGTAGAGCAGTGGGTGAAGCACACACCCCTAAGGTGCACCAGTGTTGATCATCAGTGAGGAGGAGATGTTATCACTAATCCACACAGATTGTGGTCTTCCAGTTAGGAAGTCGAGGATCCAATTGCAGAGGGAGGTACAGAAGCCCAGGTTCTGCAACTTCTCAATCAGGATTGTGGGAATGATGGTATTAAATGCTGAGCTGTAGTCGATGAATGGTATCTTGATGTAGGTGTTTCAGTTGTCCAGGTGGACTAACACCGCGTGGTGAGCCATTGAGATTGCGTCTGCCGTTGACATTGTTCAAAGTAAATTTCAGAATCATATTTAATATCACCAACATATGTCATGAAATTTATTATCAAAGTACATGCATGGGCCAGGTGGTGGTGAGGTGGCATCAGCTCTGGACTGCAAGGTAGATGGTCCTGAGTTCAAACCCGGCCGGGTCCCACCCTGGGCAGCAGCATCTGCGTGGAAGAAAGGCCTGGCGATCCGTATCCTGCCATGGAAACCCTGTGGACCCTAGGGTCCATGGGGTCACGAAGAGTCGGGCACGACGACTGAGCAACAACAACAAAATGTACGTCACCATTTACATCCCTGAGATTCATTTTCTTGTGGACACACTCAATAAATCTATAGAATAATAACCATAACAGGATCAATGAATGACTGCCCAACCAGCACCAGTGGTGTTGCAGGGGTTTCCATTCAGGGACTCCAGTTCCAGGCTTTTCCCTTGGGGTTTACTCCCATGAGTACACCTTCCCCATGACTGCGTAGAGCCACAAGGTTTGAGATTAGAGTTTTCCTGTAAGTGACACACCAGCTACAGCTGACAAGTCCATTTGCCTGAAGTGACTGGTTTTAAAGTGTCAGTAACATGCCTTTGCCCCTTCTGTCAGTAGAAACCGTTCCGCTGGGCACGTGAAGGTCAGGAGCTGGACTTGGTTATCAGAGGCTGTTTGAGATGCATGCTACTGCAACATAGAAAACCTACAGCACAATACAGGCCCTTTGGCCCACAAAGTTGTGCCGAATATGTCCCTACCTTAGAACTACCTAGGCTTTACCCACAGCCCTCTATTTTTCTAAGCTCCATGTATCCATCCAAGAGTCTTTTAAAAAACCCTATCATTTCCACCTCCACCGCCACCACCGGCAGCCCATTCCACACACTCACTACTCTCTGCATAAAAAACTTACCCCTGACATCTCTGTACCTACTTCCAAGTACCTTAAAACTGTGCCCTCTCATGCTAGCCATTTCAGCCCTGGGAAAAAGCCTCTGATTATCCACACGATCAATGCCTCTCATTATCTTGAACACCTCTATCAGGTCACCTCTCATCCGAGGAGAAAAGGCCAAGATCTCTCAACCTATTCTCATAAGGCATGCTCCCCAATCCAGGCAACATCCTGGTCAATCTCCTCTGCACCCTTTCTATGGTTCCACATCCTTCCTGTAGTGAGGCAACCAGAACTGAGCACAGTACTCCAAGTGGGGTCTGACCAGGGTCCTATATAGCGGCAGCACTACCTCTCGGCTCCTAAAGTAAATCCCATGACTGATGAAGGCCAATAGATTGTACGTCTTCTTAACCACAGTCAACCGGCGTAGCAGCTGCCCTATGGACTCGGTCCCCAAGATCCCTCTGATTCTCCAAACTGCCAAGAGCATTATGCTACATTCTGCCATCATATTTGACTTACCAAAATGAACCACCACACACTTATTTGGGTTGAACTCCATCTGCCGCTTCTCAGCCCAGTTTTGCATTCAATCAATGTTCCACTGTAACCTCTGACAGCTCTCCACACTGTCCACAACACCACCAACATTTGTGTTATCAGCAAATTACTAACCCATCCTTCCATTTCCTCATCCAGGTCATTTATAAAAATCACAAAGAGTAGGGGTCCCAGAACATATCTCTGAGGCACACCACTGGTCACTGACCTCCATACAGAATATGACCTTATCAAATGCCTTGCTGAAATCCATATACACTGCATTTGCAGCTCTACTTTCATCAATGTGTTTAGTCACATCCTCAAAAATTTCAATCAGACTTGTAAGGCACGACCTGCCTTTGACAAAGCCACGCTGACTATTCCTAATCACATTATGTCTCTCCAAATGTTCATAAATGCTGCCTCTCAGGATCTTCTCCATCAACTTGCCAACCACTGAAGTAAGATTCGCTGGTCTATAATTTCCTAGGTTATCCCTACTCCCTTTCTGGAAAAAGGGAACAACATCTGCAACCCTCCAATCCTCCAGAACCTCTCCTGTCCCTATTGATGATGCAAAGATCATTGCCAGAGGCTCAGCAATCTCCCTTGCTTCCCACAGTAGCCTGGGGTATATCCTGTCTGGTCCCGGTGACTTATCCAACTTGTTGTTTTCCAAAAGCTCCAGCACATCCTCTTTCTTAATATCTACAGGCTCAAGTTTTCAGTCCACTGTAAGTTATCCCTACAATTGCCAAGATCCTTTTCCATAGTGAACACTGATGCAAAGTATTCATTAAATACCTCTGCTGTCTCCTTTGGTTCCATACACACTTTTCCACTGTCACACTTGATTCGTCCTATTCTCTCATGTCTTATCTTCTTGCTCTTCACATACTTGTAGAATGCCTTAGGGTTTTCCTTCATCCTGCTCACCAAGGCCTTCTCATGGCTCCTTCTGGCTCTCCTAATTTCATTCTTAAACTCCTTCCTGCAAGTTTTATAATCTTCTAGGTTCATATCATTACCCAGTTTTTTGAACCTTTTGTAAGCTCTTCTTTTCTTCTTGACTAGATTTACAACAGTCTTTGTGCACCACGGATCTTGTACCTACCATCCTTTCCATGTCTCATTGGAACATAACTATTCAGAACCCCACGCAAATATCCCCTGGACACTTGCCACATTTCTTGCGTACATTTCCCCGAGAACATCTGTTTCCAGTTTATGCTTCCAAGTTCCTGCCTTTTAGGCTCATATTTCCCCTTACTCCAATTAAACGTTTCCCTAACTTGTCTGTTCCTATTCATCTCCAGTGCTATGGTAAAGGAGATAGAATTGTGATCACTGTCTCCAAAATGCTCTCCCACTGAGAGACCTGACACCTGACCAGGTTCATTTCCCAATTCCAAATCAAGTACAACCTCTCGTCTTGTAAGCTTATCTACATATTGTGTCAAGAAACCTTCCTGAACACACCTAACAAACCCTACCCCAACTAAACCTCTTGCTCTAAGGAGATGCCAATCCATATTTGGGGAATTAAAATCTCCCATCACGACAACCCTGTTACCCAGTAGAGTTTTTGACCACTTCCTGTTCCTAACTTACACCCACAGAGACTCTGTAGAAAATCCCTCCATAACTTCCTCCTTTTCTGCAGCCGTGACACTATCTCTGATCAACAGTGCCACGCCCCCACCTCTTTTGCCTCCCTCCCTGTCCTTTCTGAAACATCTAAAACCTGGCACTAGAAGTAGCCATTCCTGTTCCTGCACCATCCAAGTCTCTGTAATGGCCACATCAGCATAGCTCCAAGTGCTGATCCACGCGCTATGCTCATCCGCTTTATTCATAATACAACTCACATTAAAATAGACACATCTCAAACCATCGGTCTGAGCACATCCCCTCTCTATCACCAAGCTTTCTCTATGTGTGGGCCGACCTCCCTTTCCTCTGTCACTTCAGTTCAGTTCCCACCCCTCAGCAATTCTAGTTTAAACTCTCCCCAATAGCTTTGGCAAACCTCCCCGTCAGGATATTGGTCCCCTTCAGATTCAAGAGCAACCAGTCCTTTTTGTACAGGTCACCCCTGCCCCAGATGAATTCCCAATGATCCAGAAATCTGAATCCTGCCTCCCGCTTCGATCCCTCAGCCACACATTTATCCTGCACCTCATTCGATTCCTATACTCACTGTCCCGTGGCACAGCCAGTAATCACGCAATTACTACCTTTGAGGTCCTGTTTCTCAACTTCTTTCCTAACTCCCTGTAGTCTGCTTTCAGGACCTCCTCCCTTTTCCTGCCTATGTCATTGGTTCCAATATGTACCATGACCTCTGGCTGTTCTCTTTCCCACCTCAGGATATTGTGGATGTGATCAGAAACATCCCGGACCCTGGCACCTCGGAGGCAAACTACCACCCCTGTTTCTTTCCTGTGTCCACAGAATCTCCTGTCTGAACCCCTAACTATAGAATCCCCTATCTCTGCTGCCTTCCTCTTCCTTTCCCTACCCTTCTGAGCCACAGGGCCAGACTCTATGCCAGAGGGAGCATTTTATAGGTAGTGGGGGCCCACTTCCACTGCTGTAACAGCATTAAGGAACCAAGATTTTGAATTATGGTCAAATGATGTGGGATTGGTGCCTGAGGAGGGGATGGTAGGTTGAAGATTAGCTTTATTTGTCACACGTACATTGATGCAGAGTGAAATATGTTGTTTGCATCAATGACCAACACAGGCCGAGGATGTGCTGGGAGCAGCCTGCAAGTGTGGCCGCATTTCCGGTGCCAACATAGCATGTCCACAAGTACAACTCAGCTTCTCAATATTATTTATTTATTAGTATTATTTTTTTTGTATTTGCAGAGCTTGTCCTTTTTGGTTGTTTATCAGTCCCTTTGCAGTGTTTCATTGATTTTATTGTATTTCTTTGTGAATGCATGCAAGTAAATGAATCTCAGGATAGTATATGGTACGTTGGCTTGTTCCTTTTCCCATCTTGCGGCACATTGGGTGGTGTTTTTGCCATTTCTGTAGCATTTGACTGTTTTTTACGAGGCCAAGTCGCTAGCCCGATGCTCAACCCATCACAAAGAAAACCGTGCAAGGAGCCGGCCGTCCTCAGATCAGGACCATTCACCTCAAAGTCTGGTGCTGATGCCACTACACCCCGGCTGTCTTATAAACAGTACGTACTTTGACAATAACCCTAGTGTGAACTCTAACACTAACCTTTTAATCGCTGAAGCAACACACACAAAATGCTGGAGGAACTCAGCAGGCCAGGCAGCGTCTATGGAAAAGAGTACAGTGGAAGTTTCAGGCTGAGACCCTTCAGCAGGACTGGAGGATAAAAGCTGAGGAGTAGATCTAAAAGGTGGGGGGGGAGGAGAGAGAAACACAAGGTGATAGGTGAAACCTGAGGAGGTGGGTGAAGTAAAGAGCTGGGAGGTTGATTAGTGAAAGAGATACAGGGCTGGAGAAGGGGGAGTCCGATCGGAGAGAGCAGACGGCCATGGAAGAAAAACAAGGGGGAAGGAGCACCAGAGGGAGGTGATGGGTGCACAAAGAGATGAGGTGAGAGAGGGACAAGGGAATGGGGAATGGTGAAGGGGGGTGTCTATTAACGGAAGTTTGAGAAATCAATGGAGACTACCCGATATAAGGTGTTGCTCCTCCAACCTCATCACGGCAGTGGAGGAGGCCGTGGATGGACATATCGGATTGGGAATGGAAAGTGGAATTAAAATGGGTGGCCACTGGGAGATTCTGCTTGTTCTGGTGTACAAAGCGTAGATGCTCGGCAAAACGGTCTCCCAATCTAGGTTGGGTCTCACCAATATACAGGAGGCCACACCAGGAGCTCCAAACACAGTACGTGACCCCAACAGACTCTCAGGTGAAGAGTCGCTTCACCTGGAAGGACTGTTGAGGGCCCTGAAAGGTAGCGAGGGAGGAGGGGTAGGGGCAAGTGTAGCATTTGCTCTGCTTGCAAGTATAAGTGCCAGGAGGGAGATCCGTAAGAAGGGATGAATGGACAAGGGAATCATGGAGGGAGCAATCCCTGCGGAAAGCAGAAAGTGGGGGCGGGAGAGGGAACGATGTGCTTGGTGGTGGGATCCCGCTGAAGATGGCAGAAGTTCTGGAGAATTATGTGCCGGACACAGAGGTTGGTTGGGAGGTAGGTGAGGACAAGAGGAACCCTATCCCTGGTAGGGTGGTGGGAGGATGGAGGAAGAGCAGACATGCGTGAAATGCAAGAGATGCAGTTGAGGGCAGCGTTGATGGTGGAGGAAGGAAAGCCCCTTTTGTTGAAAAAGGAAGACATCTCCTTTGTCCTGGAATGAAAAGCTTCATTCTGAGAGCAGATGCAGTGGTGACCGAGGAATTGAGAGAAGGGGATGTCGTTTTCACAAGTAACAGGGTGAGAGGAGGTAGAGTCCAGTTAGCTGTGAGAGTCCGTGGGTTTGTAGTAGACTGTCTATTAGCTATCAGACTGTAGATAAGCTGTCTGCAGAGACAGAGAGATCGAGAAAGGGGAGGGAGGTGTCGGAAATGGACCGGGTAAATCTGAGAGCGCAGTGCAAGTGGATGAAGTCAGTGAGCTCAGCAAGGGTGCAGGAGGCAGCGCCAAGGTAGTCATCGATCCAGCATAGGAAAAGTGCAGGACGGTCACCAGTGTAGGCTTGGAACACAGACTGTTCCACGTAGCCGACCCATACGAATGCCCATGGCTATACCTTTCGTTTGAAGGAAGTGGGAGGAGCCAAAGGAGAAATTATTTAGAGTGAGGACAAGTTCCGCTAGTCGGAGGAGAGTGGTGGTGGAGGGGAACTGGTTGGGTCTGGTGTCCAGGAAGAAACAGAGTGTTTTGAGGCCTTCCTGGTGGAGGATGGAAGTGTGTAGGGACTGGACACCCATACTAAAAATAAGATGACGACAGCCAGGGAAACTGAAATTGAAAGGATCCCGAGCATGTGAAGTGTCACGGATGTCGATAGAAAGGGACTGAACCAGGGGGGATAAAACAGAGTCGAGGTGTGCCGATATGAGTTCAGTGGGGCAGGAACAAGCTGAAACAATGGGTCTACCTGGGCAAGCGGGTTGTGGATCTTGGATAGGAGGGAGAAACGGGAGCTGCAGGATGCGGGAACTATGGGGCTGGATGAGAAATCCGCAGAGTCAGTAAGGTTGGTAATGGTGTGGGAGACAATGGCTTGGTGTTCCTCAGTGGGGTCCTGTTCAAGGGGTAAGTAAGAGGAGGTGTCTTTTCCATCTCTCACCTTATCTCCTTACCCACCCATCGGACCCCTCTGATGATCCTCTCCCCTTCCTTTCTTCCATGACCTACTGTCCTCTCCTATCAGACTCCCCCTTCTCCAGTCCTGTATCTCTCTCACCAATCAACTTCCCCGCTCTTTACTTCATCCCTCCCCCTCCAGGTTTCACCTATTACCATAGAACCATTGAACATTACAGCACAGAAACAGGCCTTTTGGCCCTTCTTGGCTGTGCCAAACCATTTTTCTGCCTAGTCCCACTGACCTGCACCTGGGCCATATCCCTGCAAACCCCTTTCATCCATATACCTGTCCAAGTTTTTCTTAAATGCCAAAAGTGAGCCTGCATTTACCACTTCATCTGGCAGCTCATTCCACACTCCCACCACTCTCTGTGTGAAGAAGCCCCCCACCCCATGTTCCCTTTAAACTTTTCATCTTCACCCTTAACCCATGTCCTCTGGTTTTTTTCTCCACTAGCCACAGTGGAAGCCTGCTTGCATTCCCTCTATCTATACCCATCATAATTTTATACACCTCTATCAAATCTCCCCTCATTCTCCTACACTCCAGGGAATAAAGTCCTAACCTATTCAACCTTTCTCTGTAACTCAGTTTCTCAAGTCCCAGCAACATCCTTGTAAACCTTCTCTGCAGTCTTTCAACCTTATTAATAACCTTCCTGTAATTAAGTGACCAAAACTGCACATAATACTCCACATTTGGTCTCACCAATGTCTTATACAACCTCACCATTACATTCCAACTCTTACACTCAATACTTTGATTTATAAAGGCCAATGTACCAAAAGATCTCTTTACTACCCTATCTACTTGTGATGCCACTTTTAGGGAATCGTGTATCTGTACTCCCAGATCCTCTGTTCTACTGCACTCCTCAGTGTCCTACCATTTACCTTGTATATTCTACCTTGGTTTGACCTTCCAAAGTGCAATACCTCAGACTTGTCTGCATTAAACTCCATCTGCCATTTTTCAGTCCATTCCTCCAACTGGTCCAAATCCCTCTGCAAGCTTTGAAAACCTTCCTCACTGTCCACTACACTTCCAATCTTTGCACCATCAGCAAATTTGCTGATCCAATTTGCTACATTACCTTGTGTTTCTCTCTCTCTCCCCTCCCCAACCTTTTAACTCTACTCCTCAGCTTTTTTGTCCAGTCCTGCCGATGAGTCTCACCCGAAGCATCGACTGTACTCTTTTCCATCGATGCTGCCTGTCCTGCTGAGCTCCTCCAGCGTTTTGTGTGTTGCTCAGATTTCCAGCATCTGCAGATTTTCTCCTTTGCCTTTCTATGAATTGGACACATGGGTGTAGTTGTGTGACACAGGCGTGTTGAGCCAGGGGATCTGCTCCCGTGCATTATCTCCAAATAAAACAATGAATTTTGAAAGAATCTTTGGGAACTGGTTATAGGTGGGTGACTGAGTAAGGAAAAGCCATCGACAAAAGCAGGCAGGGAATTTAAACGCGCAATGCCACAGCCATGTAGCGGTTAGAGAGATGCTTTTACAGCTTGGGGCGTCAGAGTTAATTGTCCCACTGTCTGTAAGGAGTTTGTATGTCCTTCCCATGAATGCATGGTTTCCTGCACAGTCCAAAGGGGTACTGGTTGGTGGGTGAATTGGTCATGGTAAATTGTCCCATGAGCAGACTGGGGGTTAAGTCAAAGGGTTACTGGGCCAGAAGGCCTATTCCACGTGGTATAGCTAAATAATTCTTTTAAACAAACAAATGATTTATTTGCAAGAGCGTCTTTAATGAGAAAGCTGAGCACGACAGATTGAGGAAACACATATGATAGCACAGCATTGCGATACGGGTACGGGCCTGAGCATTGGCTCAAGTGGCCAGAGTTCACCAACACCATCAGTTAATAAACTACAGCAGAATTCAGCAAAATCAATCCTAGTCAACAATCACACAGCCTCACACTCTCTCACACGTTCATTCTCACTCTCTATCACATGTACCGATCACCACTGTGACAGGGCTGAGGATGGGGCAGTTGGTGTACAAGTCAGTGCAGTTTATATGAGACTGAGGGCAGACAGGCAGATGATAGGGCAAAATGTCAGTCAGTGGGAAGAGTTAAAGTGTGATGAGCAAAATTGAAACGAGTGATGAACACAGGACTGACACTTGAATGCACACAGTGTACAGAATAAAGTAGATGATCTTGTAGTGTAGTTAGAGATTGGCACGTATGATGTTGTGGGCATCTCAGAGTCATGGCTGAAAGATGATCATAGTTGGAAGCTTAATGTGCAAGGATACACCTTGTATTGAAAGGACAGGTGGGTAGGTGGGGGAGGTGGCTCTGTAACAAAGCATTGAATCAAATCCTTAGAAAGAGGTGACGTTCAGTCAGAAGATGTAGGATCCTTCTGGGTAGCGTGAAGAAACTGCAAGAGTAAAAAGACCCTGATTAGAGATATACAAAACTCTGAACAGTAGCCAGGATGTGGGATACAATTTACAACAGGAGAGAGAAAAGTCATGTTATAATAGTCATGGGGATTTCGATATGCAGACAAACTGGGAATGTCAGATTAGTGCTGGATCCCAAAAGAAGACTGACGGGGAATGTCATTGAAAGGCCGAGAGAGAGAGTGGACATGGAGAATCTATGACCAGAAGGCACAGCCTCAGAATACAAGAACACCCCTTTAGAATAGAGATGAGGGAGGAATTTCTTTAGCCAGAGGATGGTGAATCTGAGGAATTCATTGCCAGAAACAGCAGTGGAAGCCAGTCATAGAGTATATTTAAAATGGAGCTTAATGGGTTCTTGATTAGTCAGGACATCAAAGGTTACAGGGAGAAGGCAGGACAATGGGGTTGAGAGGGATAATAAGTCAGCCATGATGGAATGGCAGAGCAGACTCGCTGGGCCAAACGACCTAATTCTGCTCCAATGTCTTATTTTATGGGTATTATGACATGGGTTCAAATCCCACTACAGCAATTTGAGTGAAACTACTGGATTACTCTTTGATTAACAACTGAGATCCGGTCCAAGTATAAAGACAGACCAGTAAGGATTCTGGAGTGGTTGAGGGCCAAGTCCCATGTCTCCATGTTCGGGAAACTCTGCAGCCTCTCTGCTTTCAGCATGGCACTCCAGTGAAGGAACTGTGTCCCTGCCCAAGCCCAATGCAGATAGAGAGAGAGTGAGGGATCCGTGGTGATTCTCATCCAGGTTGGGAGTGCAGCCAAGGTGATGCTCGGTTACTGAACGCAGTGACACAGTATTTTGTGATAGTGAAGCCTGACAGCTCGAGTCAGCAGCAGATCTCTCGAAGTCTTCTCTCTGAAATAAAAACAAGATGCGCACTGATCAACGTAGTCTTCTATTCCAATGAATAGTACAACACAGGAACATGCCCTTCGGCCCACCATGTCTGGCCTAACCATGATGCCAAATCAAAATAATCTCTTTTGCCTGTACTTTCATTCATGTGCCTGTCAAAACTCCTGGTAAGGGCCACGATCGTATCTACCTCTCCCACCACTCGTCACTCTGAGAAAATCCCTTCCCCACACATTCACTTATTTCCTTTAAAAAAAACTTTCTCCATCTCACCTTAAAACTCTGCCCTCTAGAAAACAGAACATAGACCAGTCCAACACAAGGAGAGGCCCCTCGGCCCACATTGTGGTGCTGAACCAAGTAAATTAATAATCAAATGGACAACTAATCTAATTCCTTCTGCCTGCACAATGTCCCTTTCCTTCCATTTTCCTCACGTTCATGTCGCTATCGAAATGTCTAGTAAGTCACTAATGTATCCGCCTCTACCACCACTGCAGGCACCCACCACTCTCTGTGTAAAAAACCTGCCCTTCTCATCTCCTTTGAGATTACCACCCCCCCCCCCCCCCCACCAAATGCCTGCCCTCTGGTATTCAACATTTCAGCTCTGGGAAAAAGATACTGTCTGTCTATGCCTCTCATATTCATATAACTAGTATTTCTACCATGGAGAAAAGTTTTCTCTGCCTATGCCTCTCATATTATAAACCTATCAAAAACACGAGATGTAACTGCAGATACTGAAAATCCAAAGCCACACACACTCACACTCACACACACACCACACTCACACACGCACTCTCACACACACACACCACACTCACACACCGCACTCACACACACACGCACTCACACACACACGCACACACACACACACTCACACACACACACACACACACACTCACACTCACACACCACACTCACACACCACACTCACACACCACACTCACACACACACACCACACTCACACACACCACACTCACACACACACACACTCACACACACACCACACACACTCACACACACACCACACACACACACACACTCACACACAGACACACTCACACACAGACACACTCACACACACACGCACACCCACACTCGCACGCACACTCGCACTCACACACAAACACACACTCACACACACACTCACACACACACACACACACACACTCACTCACTCACACTCACTCACACACACACTGGTCAGGCCCGTGGCCACGTGGCTTCTTTACCACTCTCTCTACTTGATTCCCACTTTCAGGCAAGTGTGGACATCGATCCAAATATTTCACTGTACATTCTGGCTTCCTAATAACGGAAAGAGGCCCATCACTTAGGTCCTGGCTACTTGGAGTATTGTATTCAGTTTACTGACATCATTATGGGTAGGATGTGGAAGCTTTAGAGAGGGTGCAGAGGAGATTCACCAGGACGCTGCCTGGATTAGAGAGGGTGCAGAGGAGATTCACCAGGACGCTGCCTGGATTAGAGAGGGTGCAGAGGAGATTCATCAGGACACTGCCTGGATCAGAGAGGGTGCAGAGGAGATTCACCGGGATGCTGCCTGGATTAGAGAGGGTGCAGAGGAGATTCACCAGGACGCTGCCTGGATTAGAGAGGGTGCAGAGGAGATTCACCAGGATGCTGCCTGGATTAGAGAGGGTGCAGAGGAGGTTCACCGGGATGCTGCCTGGATTAGAGAGGGTGCAGAGGAGATTCACCAGGATGCTGCCTGGATGAGAGAGGGTGCAGAGGAGATTCACCGGGATGCTGCCCGGATTAGAGAGGGTGCAGAGGAGATTCACCAGGACACTGCCTGGATTAGAGAGGGTGCAGAGGAGATTCACCAGGACGCTGCCTGGATCAGAGAGGGTGCAGAGGAGGTTCACCAGGACGCTGCCTGGATTAGAGAGGGTGCAGAGGAGATTCACCAGGAGGCTGCCTGGATTAGAGAGGGTGCAGAGGAGATTCACCAGGATGCTGCCTGGATTAGAGAGGGAGCAGAGGAGATTCACCAGGACGCTGCCTGGATTAGAGAGGGTGCAGAGGAGATTCACCAGGATGCTGCCAGGATTAGAGAGGGTGCGGAGGAGATTCACCAGGACGCTGCTGGGATTAGAGAGGGTGCAGAGGAGATTCACCAGGACGCTGCCGGGATTAGAGAGGGTGCAGAGGAGATTCACCAGGATGCTGCCTGGATTGGAGAGGGTGCAGAGGAGATTCACCAGTACGCTGCCTGGATTAGAGAGGGTGCAGAGGAGATTCACCGGGATGCTGCCTGGATTAGAGAGGGTGCAGAGGAGGTTCACCGGGATGCTGCCTGGATTAGAGAGGGTGCAGAGGAGATTCACCAGGAGGCTGCCTGGATTAGAGAGGGTGCAGAGGAGATTCACCAGGATGCTGCCTAGATTAGAGAGGGAGCAGAGATTCACCAGGACACTGCCTGGATTAGAGAGGGTGCAGAGGAGATTTACCAGGACGCTGCGGGATTAGAGAGGGTGCGGAGGAGATTCACCAGGACGCTGCTGGGATTAGAGAGGGTGCAGAGGAGATTCACCAGGACGCTGCCTGGATTAGAGAGGGTGCAGAGGAGATTCACCAGGATGCTGCCTGGATTGGAGAGGGTGCAGAGGAGATTCACCAGTATGCTGCCTGGATTAGAGAGGGTGCAAAGGAGATTCACCGGGATGCTGCCTGGATTAGAGAGGGTGCAAAGGAGATTCACCAGGATGCTGCCTGGATTAGAGAGGGTGCAGAGGAGATTCACCAGGATGCTGCCTGGATTAGAGAGGGTGCAGAGGAGATTCACCAGGACGCTGCCTGGATGAAGGAGCATGTCTCACTGAGGACAGGTTGAGCAAACTGGTCCTTTTCCCTTTGGAGTGAAGGGGGTTGATAGGGGTGTACAAGATGATAAGAATTGACAGCCTATGCCCATATCCCAAGGGGGCAAGGGCTAATATGAGAGGACGTACTTTTCAAAGTTGATTGGAGGAAAGTTTAGGGCATGCCAGAAGTAGGTTTTTTGCACTGTCTGGTGGGTACATGGAACGAACTGCCAGGGGTAAAGGCAGATAGGTACATTAGGAGCATTTAAAAACTCTTAGATAGCACATGGATGGTTGAAAAAACAGAGGATTGCATAAGAGGGAAGTTAGACAGATCTCGGAACAGGTTAAAGGGTCGGCACAACATGATGGGTCGACAGGCCTGTTACTGCATTCCACTGTTTTATGTTCTAAAACCAGCTTTTACTGGGCTGCAGAGAGAGGCCAAGAAGAATTTACTGGAATGGTCCCACACTTGAAGAACATCAAAACCTCAATTCAGCAGAGAAACACTACTCACTGTTAGCAAGTGTGAATTTAATCATCTGCAGGGAGAGAGAGGAGAGAGCAGTGAAAATCTGACCAAAGAGAGAGGATGTCATTCAGCTGTTCATCACAGTAACCCCTGCCACCCTCCCCAAAGCTCAACGGATTGAGCTGCAGACTCACTCAGGCATTTTCACACACAGCAGTGCAACTCACAACTGCCCCGGGAGAGTTTAATGGGACAGTGTAGAGGGAGCTTCACACCGTGTCTGACCCTGGGAATGTGTGATGGGACGGTGTGGAGGGAGTTTCACTCTGTGTCTGGCCCCGGAAGTGTGTGATGGGACGGTGTGGAGGGAGCTTCACTCTGTGTCTGACCCCGGGAGTGTGTGACGGGACGGTGTGGAGGGAGTTTCACCCTGTGTCTGGCCCCTGGAGTGTGTGATGGGACAGTGTGGAGGGAGCTTCACTCTGTGTCTGACCCTGGGAGTGTGTCATGGGACAGTGTGGAGGGAGATTCACCCTGTGTCTGACCCCGGGACTGTGTGAAGGGACGGTGTGGAGGGAGATTCACTCTGTGTCTAACCCCGGGAGTGTGTGATAGGACAGTGTGGAGGGAGTTTCACTCTGTGTCTGACCCCGGGAGTGTGTGATGGGACAGTGTGGAGGGAGATTCACTCTGTGTCTGACCCCAGGAGTGTGTGATAGGACGGTGTGGAGGGAGTTTCACTCTGTGTCTGACCCCGGGAGTGTGTGATGGGACAGTGTGGAGGGAGCTTCACTCTGTGTCTGACCCCGGGAGTGTGTGATGGGACATTGTGGAGGGAGCTTCACTCTGTGTCTGACGCCAGGAGTGTGTGATGGGACAGTGTGGAGGGAGTTTCACTCTGTGTCTGACCCCGGGAGTGTGTGATGGGACAGTGTGGAGGGAGCTTCACTCTGTTTCTGACCCCAGGACTGTGTGATGGGACGGTGCGGAGGGAGATTCACTCTGTGTCTGACCCTGGAGTGTGTGATGGGACGGTGTGGAGGGAGCTTCACTCTGTGTCTGACCCCGGGAGTGTGTGATAGGACGGTGTGGGGGGAGTTTCACTCTGTTTCGGACCCCGGGAGTGTGTGATGGGACAGTGTGGAGGGAGTTTCACTCTGTGTCTGACCCCGGGAGTGTGTGATGGGACAGTGTGGAGGGAGTTTCACTCTGTGTCTGACCCCGGGAGTGTGTGATGGGACAGTGTGGAGGGAGTTTCACTCTGTGTCTGACCCCGGGAGTGTGTGATGGGACGGTGTGGAGGGAGATCCACTCTGTGTCTGACCCCGGGAGTTTGTGATGGGACGGTGTGGAGGGAGTTTCACTCTGTTTCGGACCCCGGGAGTGTGTGATGGGACAGTGTGGAGGGAGTTTCACTCTGTGTCTGACCCCGGGAGTGTGTGATGGGACAGTGTGGAGGGAGTTTCACTCTGTGTCTGACCCCAGGAGTGTGTGATGGGACGGTGTGGAGGGAGTTTCACCCCGTGTCTGACCCCGGGAGTGTGTGATGGGATGGTGTGGAGGGAGCTTCACTCTGTGTCTGACCCCGAGAGTGTGTGATGGGACGGTGTGGAGGGAGCTTCACTCTGTGTCTGACCCCGGGAATGTGTGATGGAACAGTATGGAGGGAGATTCACTCTGTGTCTGACCCCGGGAGTGTGTGATGGGACAGTGTGGAGGGAGTTTCATTCTGTGTCTGACCCCGGGAGTGTGTGATGGGACAGTGTGGAGGGAGCTTCACTCTGTGTCTGACCCCGGGAGTGTGTGATGGGACAGTGTGGAGGGAGTTTCACTCTGTGTCTGACCCCGGGAGTGTGTGATGGGACGGTGTGGAGGGAGATCCACTCTGTGTCTGACCCCAGGAGTGTGTGATGGGATGGTGTGGAGGGAGATTCACTCTGTGTCTGACCCTGGGAGTGTGTGATGGGACGGTGTGGAGGGATTTCAGTCTCTCACCCTGTAATTCACTCAGCAAGTCTGATGTCTTCAAGGACGTGATGGTCAAGGACCCGGTCATCAGCTGCAAGAGGAAAGAAACATCTTGAGCAGCCATCCGAAACTCTGGTGGAATCTCTACCTCCTGAGAGTCAGGAAGCCCTCCCCGTTTGGGTTAACCCCTTTCCAGCTAGACCTGAAGGCCTACAAGTTACAGCTTGTGCAGTGGTCTCTCCTATCTCCCCCACTCAAGATGCTTCACTCTGTGTCTGACCCCGGGAGTGTGTGATGGGACAGTGTGGAGGGAGTTTCACTCTGTGTCTGACCCTGGGAGTGTGTGATGGGACAGTGTGGAGGGAGTTTCACTCTGTGTCTGACCCCGGGAGTGTGTGATGGGACGGTGTGGAGGGAGCTTCACTCTGTGTCTGACCCCAGGAGTGTGTGATGGGACAGTGTGGAGGGAGTTTCACTCTGTGTCTGACCCTGGGAGTGTGTGATGGGACAGTGTGGAGGGAGCTTCACTCTGTGTCTGACCCTGGGAGTGTGTGATGGGATGGTGTGGAGGGAGTTTAACTCTGTGTCTGACCCTGGGAGTGTGTGATGGGACGGTGTGGTGGGAGATTCACTCTGTGTCTGACCCCGGGAGTGTGTGATGGGACAGTGTGGAGGGAGCTTCACTCTGTGTCTGACCCCGGGAGTGTGTGATGGGACGGTGTGGAGGGTGTTTCACTCTGTTTCTGACCCCGGGAGTGTGTGATGGGACAGTGTGGAATGAGTTTCACTCTGTGTCTGACCCCGGGAGTGTATGATGGGACGGTGTGGAGGGAATTTCACTCTGTGTCTGACCCCGGGAGTGTGTGATGGGACGGTGTGGAGGGAGTTTCACTCTGTGTCTGACCCCGGGTGTGTGTGATGGGACAGTGTGGAGGGAGTTTCACTCTGTGTCTGACCCCGGGAGTGTGTGATGGGACAGTGTGGAGGGAGCTTCACTCTGTGTCTGACCCTGGGAGTGTGTGATGGGACGGTGTGGAGGGAGTTTCACTCTGTGTCTGACCCGGGAGTGTGAGATGGGACGGTGTGGAGGGAGTTTCACTGTGTGTCTCACCCCGGGAGTGTGAGATGGGACGGTGTGGAGGGAGCTTCACTCTGTGTCTGACCCCAGGAGTGTGTGATGGGACAGTGTGGAGGGAGTTTCACTCTGTGTCTGACCCTGGGAGTGTGTGATGGGACAGTGTGGAGGGAGCTTCACTCTGTGTCTGACCCTGGGAGTGTGTGATGGGATGGTGTGGAGGGAGTTTAACTCTGTGTCTGACCCTGGGAGTGTGTGATGGGACGGTGTGGTGGGAGATTCACTCTGTGTCTGACCCCGGGAGTGTGTGATGGGACAGTGTGGAGGGAGCTTCACTCTGTGTCTGACCCCGGGAGTGTGTGATGGGACGGTGTGGAGGGTGTTTCACTCTGTTTCTGACCCCGGGAGTGAGTGATGGGACAGTGTGGAATGAGTTTCACTCTGTGTCTGACCCTGGGAGTGTGTGATGGGACAGTGTGGAGGGAGTTTCACTCTGTGTCTGACCCCGGGAGTGTATGATGGGACGGTGTGGAGGGAATTTCACTCTGTGTCTGACCCCGGGAGTGTGTGATGGGACGGTGTGGAGGGAGTTTCACTCTGTGTCTGACCCCGGGTGTGTGTGATGGGACAGTGTGGAGGGAGTTTCACTCTGTGTCTGACCCCGGGAGTGTGTGATGGGACAGTGTGGAGGGAGCTTCACTCTGTGTCTGACCCTGGGAGTGTGTGATGGGACGGTGTGGAGGGAGTTTCACTCTGTGTCTGACCCGGGAGTGTGAGATGGGACGGTGTGGAGGGAGTTTCACTGTGTGTCTCACCCCGGGAGTGTGAGATGGGACGGTGTGGAGGGAGTTTCACTGTGTGTCTCACCCCGGGAGTGTGAGATGGGACGGTGTGGAGGGAGTTTCACTGTGTGTCTGACCCCGGGAGTGTGTGATGGGACAGTGTGGAGGGAGCTTCACTCTGTGTCTGACCCTGGGAGTGTGTGATGGTACGGTGTGGAGGGAGTTTCACTCTGTGTCTGACCCCGTGAGTGTGTGACGGGATGGTGTGGAGGGAGTTTCACTCTGTGTATATGTGTTAAAAAGAAGGGAATACAATGTTGCCATTTATTTCAAGGGGAATAGAATATAAAAGCAAAGAGATAATGCTGAGCCTTTATAAGACACTAATCAGGCCACACTTGGAGTATTGTCAGCAGTTTTGGGCTCCATATCTCGGAAAGGATGTGTTGTCATTGGAGAGTCCAGGGGAGGTTCACGAGGATGATTCTGGGAATGAAGGGGTTAACATATGAAGAGTGTTTGGCAGCTTTGGGCCTGTACTCACTGGAATTTGGAAGAATGCAGGGGATCTCATTGAAACCTGTCGAATTTTGAAAGGACTAGATAAGGTGGATGTGGAGAGGATGTTTCCTCTGCTGGGGGTATCCAGAAGTACAGGGCACAGCCTCACAATTGAGGGGCAACCCTTTTGAACAAAGCTTAGGAGGAATTCTTTAAGCCAGACAGTAGTGTATCTGTAGAATGCCCTGCCACACACAGCTGTGGAGGCCAAGACCATAGGTACTTTTAAAGCAAAAATTGATAGTTTCCTGATTGGTCAGGGCATCAGAAGTTATGGCCTGATTGAATTTTTTGAGGGTGTGACTAAATACATTGATGAAGGAAAAGCAGTAGATGTAGTGTATATGGATTTCAGCAAGGCATTTGATAAGGTACCCCATGCAAGGCTTACTGAGAAAGTAAGGGGGCATGGGATCCAAGGGGACATTGCTTTGTGGATCCAGAACTGGCTTGCCCACAGAAGGCAAAGAGTGGTTGTAGACGGGTCATATTCTGCATGGAGGTTGGTGACCAGTGGAGTGCCTCAGGGATCTGTTCTGGGACCCTTACTCTTCGTGATTTTTATAAATGACCTGGATGAGGAAGTGGAGGGATGGGTTAGTAAGTTTGCTGATGACACAAAGTTTGGGGGTGTTATAAATAGTGTGGAGAGCTGTCGGAGGTTACAACGGGACATTGATAGGATGCAAAACTGGGCTGAGAAGTGGCAGATGGAGTTCAACCCAGATAGGTGTGAGGTGGTTCATTTTGGTAGGTCAAATAAGATGGCAGAATATAGCATTAATGGTAAGACTCTTGGCAGTGTGGAGGATCAGAGGGATCTTGGGGTCCAAGTCCATAGGACACTCAAAGCAGCTGCGCAGGTTAAGAAGGCACACGGTACACTGGCCTTCATTAATCATGGAATTGAGTTCAAGAGCCGAGAGGTAATGTTGCAGCTGTATAGGACCCTGGTCAGACCCCACTTGGGGTACTGTGCTCAGTTCTGGTCACCTCACTACAGGAAGGATGTGGAAGCCATAGAAAGGGTGCAGAGGAGATTTACAAGGATGTTGCCTGGATTGGGGAGAATGCCTTACAAGAATAGGTTGAGTGAACTTGGCCTTTTCTCCCTGGAGCGACAGAGGATGAGAGGTGACCTGATAGAGGTGTATAAGATGATGAGAGGCATTGATCGTGTGGATAGTCAGAGGCTTTTCCCAGTGCTGAAGTGGCTAGCACGAGAGAGCACCGTTTTAAGGTGCTTTGAAGTAGGTACAGAGGAGATATCAGGGGTAAGTTTTTTATGCAGAGAGTGGTGAGTGTGTGGAATGGGCTGCCGGTGACAGTGGTGGAGGCAGATACGATAGGGTCTTTTGAGAGACTCCTGGATAGGTACATGGAGCTCAGAAAATTAGAGGGCTATGGGTAACCCTGGGTTATTTCTAAGGTAAGGACATTTCCAGCATGGCATTGTGGGCCGAAGGGCCTGTATTGTGCTGTAGGTTTTTTATGTCCTATGTTTCTAAGGCAGGTGTATGGGGTTGAGTGGGATCCGGGATCAGCCAAGATGGAATGGGGGAGCAGACTCAATGGGCTGAATGGCCCAATTCTGTTCCTATGTTGTATGATCCTGAGAGTGTGTGATGGGACGTTGTCGAGGGATGGAGTCAGTCCTCAGTCTTTTCAGCCTGTAATTCATTTAGAAAGTCAGAAATTGAATGGATTCTTACCTTCTTCAAGGACCAGGGTGCCAACTGGAAAAGGAAAGGAAAGCCTTGAGCAATAATTTGATGGAATTGCTACGTCCTGAGTCAGGAAGTCCTGCCCATTTGGTTTAACCTCTTCCCACCAGGATTGGTGGACCTGCAGGTCACAGCTTCTCCAGTGCTTTTAACAACTCTATTCATGGTTGTGCCTTGGGCTCCAACCCTTGCTGCTAAACTCATCGAGCCTCAGTGAGGATGGTGGCAAAGCCAATCGGAGAGTGGGCTGGAGGAGCTTCAACGTGCAGGAGGGTTGGAGAGCTACTGAAGGCCACAGGTCCATTTCTCCAGTTGCATCCTGTATAGATCTCTTTGGAGGTGACTGGGCCTCATTAGTTCTGAGGCAAAGGGGGTAAGGATAGAGTTAGGAAGAGCAATGGTGATCGGAGCCTCAACAGAATGGAGCACTGATAGATGTTCCTGTGGCCATAATCGAGACTTCAGGATGGTGTGTTGCCTCCCTGGTGCCAGGCTCAAGGATGGCCCACAGCAGATGCTGGACCTTCTGAGAGGGGGGTTGCAGTCCATACACGTACCAATGACAAGGCAGGAGCAGGGGTTTTAGGGAGCTCAGTTGGAAGTTAGAGAGTAGGATCTCAGTACAGGAGTGACGTGGGGTGGGGGGGGGGGTGAGCTCCAAGCAAACATTGGACATCAGGAACATTTGAATGTTTTTCCCAGCGTAGAAATGTCAAGTTCTGGAAAGAATATATTTAAGGTGAGGGGGAAAGTGGAGAGCAGGTTTTACAGACACGGAGTGGTAGGACCCTGGGATGGGCTACCAGGGGTGGTGTTGCAAGCACATACGATCAAGGTGTTTAAGTAACTGTTCAATGGGCACAGAGGATTGTGGTTCATTATTGCAGGAAGAGGAGATTTCATTGAAATCACAGACATGGAGGGCAGAGAGGCCTGTCCCTCTGACACAGCACAATACAGGCGGTCTGGCCCAGCGAGCCCGCGACGCCCAGTTATACCCACATCAGCAGTTAACCTGCTAACCCAGTAGCCAGGCTAACACACCACCTCGGTATTCCACCACGTAGAGTCTTACGCTTCATGGAACTCGGCACAGTGGCTGGCAGAGCAACGCAGTAGTTAGCGTAACTCAGTGTCAGCCACCCAGGTTCAACATTGCTGCCTGAAAGGAGTCTGTAGGCTCTGCCCGTGACCGCGTGGGCTTCCTGCGGGTGCCACCGCACAGTCCAAACACGTACAGGTTAATGGGTCATGTGGCTGTAATTAGGTGGTGCAGGCTCATCGGGCTGGAATGACCTGTTAACGTGGTGTGGCTCTAAATTAAATTTTTATAAAATTGATTAAGTTGATGCTGAAATGTTTGCACAGGTGGGGGAATCTCAAACAAGGAGTCATTGTTACATGTTTGTGTGTAAAACTGAAGTGCTTCAGAACTACTTGGAGGGTGCGGAATCTCTGGAATTCTCTCCCGAAGGATGGATGGTGCAAGCTGGATCATTTCGGAGATGTGGAAAGAGGAAGTAGTTCAGTTTTCAAAAGACCACAAAGTTGAGGGGCACAGGGAATGGCGCTGGAGAAAATCTACCACGTTCACATTAAATTGTAGGCTAGGCTTGAGGGGACGAGTTGCCTCCTGTTCCAGTGGAAGTGCAGAGACACGTTGTGATTCCTGTTACTCACCCTGTTTCTTCGTGCGGACAGATCTTCCCCCTCTGCTGTGACCTGGAAATTGAAAGGATGTGAGTGCTACCCTCAACACTGTCTCATGGACTCTGTATTCACATTCCTCCTCCTCTGACTGCCCCAACACCTCCCAACCTCCCACACTCCACACACTCCATGGCTACCAGCAAGAACCAAGGTCACTCAAAGAACAGGAACAGGCCTTTCGGCCCCTCATGTCTGTGCTAACCGTGAAGACAATCCTATGATCCGCATCCCTCCATTCTCTCTCATGATCTCCGTATTATTTATTTACTTTTCCTTGTATTTGCAGAGTTTGTCTTCTTTTACACATTGGTTGTTTGTAATTTTCCATTAATTCTTCTGTTCTATTTCTAAGTGAATGCTGGCAAGAAAATGAATCTCAGGGTTGTGCACGGTGACATGTTTATACATCGATAATAATTTTACTTTCAACTTTGTCTAAGCCCCTCTTGGACTTTGTTGTTGTATATGCTTCCACCTCCTCCCTCGCCAACACTGTCTGACACTCACCACTCTGTGTATTAAAATAATCCAGCAGCCCCCTCGCCAACACTGTCTGACACTCACCACTCTGTGTATTAAAATAATCCAGCAGCTCCCTCGCCAACACTGTCTGACACTCACCACTCTGTGTATTAAAATAATCCAGCAGCCCCCTCGCCAACACTGTCTGACACTCACCCTCTGTGTATTAAAATAATCCAGCAGCTCCCTCGCCAACACTGTCTGACACTCACCCTCTGTGTATTAAAATAATCCAGCAGCCCCCTCGCCAACACTGTCTGACACTCACCACTCTGTGTATTAAAATAATCCAGCAGCCCCCTCGCCAACACTGTCTGACACTCACCACTCTGTGTATTAAAATAATCCAGCAGCCCCCTCGCCAACACTGTCTGACACTCACCACTCTGTGTATTAAAATAATCCAGCAGCCCCCTCGCCAACACTGTCTGACACTCACCACTCTGTGTATTAAAATAATCCAGCAGCCCCCTCGCCAACACTGTCTGACACTCACCACTCTGTGTATTAAAATAATCCAGCAGCTCCCTCGCCAACACTGTCTGACACTCACCACTCTGTGTATTAAAATAATCCAGCAGCCCCCTCGCCAACACTGTCTGACACTCACCCTCTGTGTATTAAAATAATCCAGCAGCTCCCTCGCCAACACTGTCTGACACTCACCCTCTGTGTATTAAAATAATCCAGCAGCCCCCTCGCCAACACTGTCTGACACTCACCACTCTGTGTATTAAAATAATCCAGCAGCCCCCTCGCCAACACTGTCTGACACTCACCACTCTGTGTATTAAAATAATCCAGCAGCCCCCTCGCCAACACTGTCTGACACTCACCACTCTGTGTATTAAAATAATCCAGCAGCCCCCTCGCCAACACTGTCTGACACTCACCACTCTGTGTATTAAAATAATCCAGCAGCCCCCTCGCCAACACTGTCTGACACTCACCACTCTGTGTATTAAAATAATCCAGCAGCTCCCTCGCCAACACTGTCTGACACTCACCACTCTGTGTATTAAAATAATCCAGCAGCTCCCTCGCCAACACTGTCTGACACTCACCACTCTGTGTATTAAAATAATCCAGCAGCTCCCTCGCCAACACTGTCTGACACTCACCACTCTGTGTATTAAAATAATCCAGCAGCCCCCTCGCCAACACTGTCTGACACTCACCACTCTGTGTATTAAAATAATCCAGCAGCCCCCTCGCCAACACTGTCTGACACTCACCACTCTGTGTATTAAAATAATCCAGCAGCTCCCTCGCCAACACTGTCTGACACTCACCACTCTGTGTATTAAAATAATCCAGCAGCCCCCTCGCCAACACTGTCTGACACTCACCACTCTGTGTATTAAAATAATCCAGCAGCTCCCTCGCCAACACTGTCTGACACTCACCACTCTGTGTATTAAAATAATCCAGCAGCCCCCTCGCCAACACTGTCTGACACTCACCACTCTGTGTATTAAAATAATCCAGCAGCTCCCTCGCCAACACTGTCTGACACTCACCACTCTGTGTATGAAAATAATCCAGCAGCTCCCTCGCCAACACTGTCTGACACTCACCACTCTGTGTATTAAAATAATCCAGCGGCCCCCTCGCCAACACTGTCTGACACTCACCCTCTGTGTATGAAAATAATCCTGCCCTGCAGATCTTCATAAAACTTCATTCCCCTCACCTTACTCAGCCTGCCTCAGTGAAGCAGTCAGCATCATGAAGCTCCCACCACCCGGATATTCTCTCTTCTCCATCCTCCCATCAGGCAGAAGACACAAAAATTTCAGCAGAAGTATGAGGTTCAAGGATGGCTCCAGCCCCACTGTCATCAGACTCTTGAATGGAACTCTCGTATAATGAAGATGAATTCTTGGCCTCACACTCTGCCTCGTCATGACGTCGCAGCTTACGGTCTGGCCCACTGCACTTTCTCTGGAACTGTGATACTACGGGAGCGTACGATATCGGAGCAGAATCGGGCCTTTTGGCCCATCGAGTCTGCTCTGCCAGTCAAGGATCATGGCTGATTCTTTTATTCACCTCCTCAGTTCCACAGCCTCCTCTGCATAACCTTGGATGTTGTGGTCAATCTCTGCCTTATATACTCCCAATAACCTGACCTCTACAGCTGCCTGTGGTAACAAATTCACCAGAAAGAAATTTCTCCACATCTCTGTTTTAAATGGACATCCCTCTATCCTGAGGCTATGTCCTCTTGTCCTAGACTCTCCCACCATGGGAAACAACCTTTCCACATCTACTCTGTCTCGGCCTTTCAACATTCGAAAGGTTTCAATGAGATCCCCCTCATCCTTCTGAATTCCGATGAGTACAGGCTCAGAGCTAACAGGGCTACCCAGTTTACTTTGGCCATCTCCTCTCTCACACCACTCCAATTTCCTTTACTCCTCTGAAATTCTGCTACATCAGACTTTACTTTCTCCCTACCGAATTTCACGTAGAGCTCAATCATATTGTGATCACTGCCTCCTAAGAGTCCTTTTAACTTAATCTCCCTAATCACCTTCTGGTTCATGACATAACACCCAATCCGGTATAGCTGATCCCCGCAGAGTCTCAACAACAAACTGCTCTAAAAAGCCATTTCAGAGGCAAAACAAAACCTGTTCTGTTCCTTCTTACTGTAACTAGGGACTGACCTGTCTGTATGACATGTACAGTGTATGTGTGACAGTAAGAAACTAATTACCAATGACTCACAGAGAGACAAAGTGGATAAACTGGCCTTGCCCTCCTTAGAGCAGAGATTTAACACAGACTAGATGGGCTGAATGGCCTTCCTCCTGGGTCTGGCATTCACCATATACAGCTATGAGATTCATTTTCCTAGTAAGTACAAAACTAAAATCGATGGAAAATGATACGAGCTGTCGAGTCCCCAAAAGTGAGTCCATAGGTTGAGGAATCAGTTCAGTGATGAGGTGAGTTATGTTATCCACACTGGTTCACCTGATGGTTATAGGGTAATAACCATTCCTGGTGTGGGGCCTAAGGCTTCTGTAGTTACTGTTGATGCATAGTGCCCTGCACACACTGTGCCCAGTATCCGGGCAGATTCCTGCCTTCTGGAATGCTAAAACCAGACGTGCAACATACCTCGCAGAAAGTCATGGTAGTCGTAGTGGCCGAAAGCGGTATCTGTCAAAGAGATGAGAGTGGGTGAACAGAGACAGTTTCTCTCCCCACCGACCCATCTGGCCGCATTTGGTCCCTAGCCCTCTAAGCCCCTCCTATCCACGTACTTATCGAGAAGCATTTTAAATATCGCTAATGTGCCTGCCTCAGTCACTATTTCTTCAGCTCATTTTAAATACACACCACCTTTTGTGTGAAGAAGATGCCCCTAATATTCCTTTTAAATAGAGAAATAGACCACTACATCAGAGAAACAGGCCCTTTGGCCCATCTAGTCCATGCCAAACTATTCTGTCTATTCCCATCGACCACCACCTGGACCATAGCCCTCCAAACCCATCCCACCTATAGCTTCTCCCATTTACCCTGTCTGTACTCATCAGAATTTTGTACACCTCCACCTAATCTCACCTCAATCTTCTACGCTCTAGTGAATAAACTCCTCGTCTTTCCCTATGACTCAGGTCCTCAAGTCCGGACAACATCCTTCGTAAATTTTCTCTGGACTCTTTCAATCTTATTGATATCTTACCTGTTGGTAATTGACCAGAACTGCCCACATTTAGAGATGCTGTTCTGCACACCACTGTTGTAATGTGTGGTTATTTGAGTTACTGTCACCTTCCTGTCAACTGGAACCAGTCCGGCCGTTCTCCTCTGGTCTCTCTCATTAATGAGGCGTTTTCACCCACAGAACTGTCACTCACTGGATGTTTCTTGTTTTTCGCACCATCCTCTGTAAACTCTGTTGTCCCAGGGGATCAGCAGTTTCTGAGATACTCAAACCACCCCATCTGGCACCAACAATCAAGTCACGTAGATCACACTTTTCCCCATTCTGATGTTTGGTCTGAATAACAACTGAACCTCTTGACCATGTCTGCGTGCCTCTATGTGTTGAGCTGCTGATGGCTGATTAGATTAACGAGCAGGTGCACAGGTGGCCACTCAATAAACCCCTGACCCACCAGTCACTGACCATTTGCTTATGTCAGTGGGCATACACAGGAAAATCCCAACCAGAGGGCAGCAGCCTGAGCTGGGATTGGACACCGTAAGGCAGGGGCCACCAACCTGTATTTCACCGCAGACCGGTTTAATAGTGACCGTATTCTTGGCCGACCGGTGGGGGGGGGGGGGGGGGGGGGGGGTGTTAATCATGACCGGAATATAGGTGATAAGTCACTTATAACTGGCTAATACACTCAGTTTCGTTTCTAAAAGGGTTTATCTAACAAATTTAATATTAAACACACAGCACATATTTTCCTTTCATGAATGTAGTGATAGGTCAATTATAACATCATAACATTTTAAGTAACATTTGGATATTAAACACACAGCGCATATTTTCCTCGTACGAACATATAAAATCATTGCAACACACCAGTGAGAGGACGTAAGGGCCGGAGGTCCCCGTGCCGGGGCCGCAGCGGTCGCAGTCCGGAGAGAGCGACCGAGCGAGCGAGGAGTGCAACAGGCCCCCCCCCCCCCCCCCCGTAGGATCTATCGACTGACAAAAGTTTGGCTCGAGGGATGACTTTCAGTAGATCACAGCGAGGTAGCTGCTCTGCTACTTACGAAACCCTGAGCCCGAATTAGGTCGTCTGCCAATATTTTAGCACCGGGTTCCCCACGAACATTTGGTGTGCTGAACAGGTTTTGAGGCGGCGTCCATCTGTCCACGCTCCAGGCCAGTAGCAATGGCAATTCCCGCCGGCCGCGCGAGGCAGCCAGTTACCCGAGGACAACCAGTAATCCCTGGCGCGAGGGTATCACTGCATTTAGGGGACTGATGACCTCACGTGGCCAATGACTTCACGTGCATAATAACCTTGCGTGTGTTCAAATTCAACAGTGGGTGTGACAGGGAATGAGGAAAGGTGCAGCTCACTCATATCACCAAATCATATCGTTTCTGTGGCCCGGTACCGGTCCGCGGCCTGGTGGTTGGGGACCGCTGCCGTAAGGCAGTAGTTCTGGGGAAGGGGCCTCAGTACTCCTGAAGAGATACAGTCACTTTCTACCCGAGAGACAAGCAGAAGCGGAAGAGCATTCTTACCATCGGAGGAGTAAAGACAATCCTCAGAGGAAGCTGCAGAAGGAAAGAATATCATGAGAATCAGCCATGGCAATTCTGCCACTCCCCCCCACCCCAGAATTCACACTTGGAATCCAACCCACGATTACCAGCACTTAGAATCCACTCCTGGGAATCTCCAGGAACTTACGCCTGGAATTTCTCTCTGGGAATCCATCCGGAACCGAGGACCACCGGCAGTTCTGGGAAACCAGAGCCAGAGGATACACAGACAGTGTATCCAGAGATACCGGCCACTGCCACCTGGCTGGTCGGAGGACACACCACATGCCAATCAACATTTGGTCCCTCCCAACTAATCAATGCACACCTAAATTATTGGTCACCTTAATTGGATTATCGCGCCCAGCCCCATGCTATAAAAGGTGAGACTTGTGCCTGGTTCGATCTCTCTTACAGACCACCACATTGGAGGTAAGTGCATTGATTTATGTTTGGGAAGGCCTATCGTTTGTCCTGGTAAGGGAGCCGCAGCTATCCAAGGTCAAGGGGAGATAGCTGTGGTAGTGCTTTTCCCTTGTTCTTTGTATGTGTAACCGTACCCTGGCCCCACACCGCTTCCTGTGTATTGTAGTTGCTTGTGCTGACCCGACTTCCCCTTGTAAATAAGTTCCTTATTATTAAAACTGTGTGTCCAGGCCTCTACTGTTGAGACTCAAAGAACCAGTTATTTCCATCACAACAGACAGTAAGGAGTGTCGGGGTCTGAGGGGTCAGCATGGTTGGCAAACCTGTGGCACACACGCCCAAGGTGGCAAGCACAAACATTTTGTGAGCCCTGGGCATGCAGTGCAGCCCCCCCCCCCCGCCCCCCGATTCTTCACACCCCACCCATAATAAAAAGAGTCTTTACTACTAAATGAAGCAAAAAATGATTTTTAGAACCCAAGAGCCAAGAGCAGTGAGGAGTTTTCCACAGGAAACACTACCCAGATGTTTGTGAGAGCACGGAACAATGGACGATAGGTTTTGGACCTGTACTCACTGGAGGTTAGATCATGGGGGGGGGGGGGGGTGTCTCATTGAAACCTATTGAATATTGATAAGCTTAGGTAGAGTGGACGTGGAGAGGATGTTTCCTATAGTGGGGGAGTCTAGGACCAGAGGACACAGATAGAGTGGACGTGGAGAGGATGTTTCCTATAGTGGGGGAGTCTAGGACCAGAGGACACAGATAGAGTGGACGTGGAGAGGATGTTTCCTATAGTGGGGGAGTCTAGGACCAGAGGACACAGATAGAGTGGACGTGGAGAGGATGTTTCCTATAGTGGGGGAGTCTAGGACCAGAGGACACAGATAGAGTGGACGTGGAGAGGATGTTTCCTATAGTGGGGGAGTCTAGGACCACAGATAGAGTGGATGTGGAGAGGATGTTTCCTATAGTGGGGGAGTCTAGGACCAGAGGACACAGATAGAGTGGCTGTGGAGAGGATGTTTCCTATAGTGGGGGAGTCTAGGACCAGAGGACACAGCCTCAGAATAGACAGACATCCCTTTAAAGCAAAGATGAGGAGGAATTTTGTTAGTCGTATGGTGGTGAATCTGTGGAATTCATTGCCACAGACAGCTGTGGAGGCCAAGTCATTGAGTGTATTTAGGGTCTTTATTAGTCAGGGCATCAAAGATTATGGGGAGAAGGCAAGAGAATGGGGTTGAGAGGGATAATAAATCAGCCATGATGGAATGGTGGAGCAGACTCAATGAGCCAAATGGCCTAATTCTCTCTCTACACCCATGACTGTGTGGCTAGGCACAAATCAAATACCATCTATAAATTTGCTGATGATACAAACATCATTGGCGTATTGGAGCAAGATATCCCAGCTAGCTGAATAGTGCCACAGCAACAGACTGACACTCAACACCAGTAAGACCAAAGAACTGATTGAGGTCTTGGGGAGGGGTAAAGCAAGGGAATACATACCAATCTTCACAGTGGAGAGAGTGCGCAGGTGGTGAGCTGCCAGAGGAAGTGATTACAGGAGGTACATTAACAACATTTAAAAGACACTTGGACAGGGTAGATGGTTTGGAATGGATATGGGCCAGACACAGACGAAGGTAATTAGCTCAAGGAGGCAATTTGGTCAGCACTGATGAGGTAGGCGGCAGCTCCTGTTACCGTACTAGGAAATTCCATTCTCTTCTCCCAACCCCAGGAAAGGAAATATGGAGACTATTACTCACAGCAGTCAGTGGATCGATAGTGCCTGTCATGACCTGGAAATAGAAGAACTCACATCAAATCTGAGCCCCAAGAGTTTATCCCCACCTCAACCCCTCTCCGTGCCCCATACTGAGATCCACAACATTCCCTCTAATGTCTTATACAGCTGCATCACTCTGAGCACGGCCACAAAACTGCATGGCGCTTTAAATATTTGTAAATGCTTGCCTTGAATGTTTAGAATGGAAATTGAAAAAGAAAAAAATCACACACTTTGTGTTTATTTATTATAATGAAACACAGCACAACAGAGAACATCTTTCACATTTTGTAAACTTTTTGTAGCTGCGCGGGAACAAGGGGTATGTGCACGGGAGCGTTTCAGCCACTGCGCGACCATGCCCACACACAACTGAGACGGAACACTGCAGATCCAAATATAATTTCCCCTCCATCCTGGCTAATATTCCTACTCAACCCCCAGTTTCCAGGCAATCCCCCACCCGCTCACCCTTCATCCTCTCCCTCCTCTACCTGCTCCCCAAGCCCTTCCCAGCTAAGTCTGGGTGTTCCAGCCGCTGGTTTTGAATCCCATGCCTCCTTGATTCACTGTGGTTTTCAAGCTCCCGGATGTGGTGCCCCATAGCTCCAGTTCTCCATCCCTTAAACCAGAAACAGGGAAAACTCTCTATCTGCTGTGACCCCGAAGGTGGCCAGTCTACCTCGTGCTATTGCCCTCCATCTTAGCTCTGAATGAACATGGCCAAGCCTCCCTGTAGAGAATTCCCACGATTCACCTGAGGGACCAGTGATAGCTGGATCCAGGGAAGGAGAGGTTATCGATAGATGGGGGAGGGGAGGGTGGGAATGGGAGGGTCCAGGTGAGGAGACGATGGGCAGATGGAGGAGGGGAGAGTAGGAAGGGAGGCAGTGGCTGGCAGGTAAGAGAGAACTCAGATGGGGGGAATCTCACAGGAGATGAAGGTGGGATACAGGACCAAGTGAGGGAGGTGGTGACGTTATATAAAATCTTGATAATAAATTGACTTTGAATTTTGAAATGAGATTGTTTCAAAAAAAAACCTCCAGCTCCATTCTAAAAGGATGTCCCTCTGTTCTGAGGCTGTGCCCTCTGGACCTGGACTTCACCATCCTCTCCACATCCACTCTATCAAGGCCTTTCAAAATTCAGTAGGTTTGAATGAGATCCCTGCACCCCCTCCCCCATTCTTCTAAATTTCAACAGGCCTAGAACCATCAAGCACTCCTCATACAATAAGCCTTTCAATCCCAGAATCTTTTTTTCGTGAACCTCTTCTGAACCCTCCATGTCAGCACATCCTTTCTTAAATAAGGGGCACAAAACTGCACACAAAACTCCAAGTGCGGTGTTGCCAGTGCTTTATAAAACCTCAACATCACACCCCTGTTTTTATATTCTACTAACCATCTCCCCTCTTACTCCTGCAGAGCCGTTGATGGGGATCAGCCCTGAATGTCAACTCCATAGTTGCTCCTGACCTGCAGAGGCCCTCCAACATTGTGTGTGTGTTGCTCACGATTTCCAGCACCTGCAAATTAGAGGCATTTAAGAGACTCATATAGACACATGGATGATAGAGAGAAAAAAGAGGGTTATGGAGGAGGGAAGGATTAGAGTGATCTTGGAGTCGGTTAAAAGTCAGACACAACATTGTGGCTGAAGGGCCTGTACTGTGTTGTAACGTTCTAAGTTCTTGCGTCTCGTAGAACTTTACTGCACAGTACACTTTTGGCCAAGATGTTGTGCCAACCTTTGAACCTACTCAAAGATCAGTCTAACCCTTCCTTCCCACGTATCCCTCTCTTTTCCTATTTACGAGTCTCTTAAATGCAACTAATCTATCTGCCTCTACCGCCACCCCTGGCAGCACATTCCACACACCCACCACTCTGTAAAAATCTTAACTCTGGCATCCCCCCCCTCTAGTTTCCTCCAGTCACCTTAAAGTTGTACTCCCTTGTACTAATCATTTCCAGCCCGGGGAAAAGCCTCTTGCTGTCCACTCGATCTGTGCCTCTTACCATCTTGTACACCTCCATCAAGTCGCCTCTCCTTCACTACAAAAAGCCCGAGCTCACTCACCCTCAGTCAGGATGGAACTGAAATATCAGGGGTCCATTTCCCCCCTCAGACCTGCTGAGTTGTTTGTGATTGGGGTGGGGTCCGTTGGGATTTGGTGTGGAGTGAGCCCGGTGTTACTGGACTAGGTGGGTTTTACTGGGGGGATGGTGTTGTTTGTGATTGGGGTGGGGTCCGTTGGGATTACTGGGATTTGGTGTGGAGTGAGCCCGGTGTTATTGGACTAGGTGGGTTTTGCTGGGGGGATGGTGTTGTTTGTGATTGGGGTGGGGTCCGTTGGGATTTGGTGTGGAGTGAGCCCAGTGTTACTGGACTAGGTGGGTTTTACTGGGGGGATGGTGTTTGGGATTGGGGTGGGGTCCGTTGGGATTACTGGGATTTGGTGTGGAGTGAGCCCGGTGTTATTGGACTAGGTGGGTTTTACTGGGGGATGGTGTTTGGGATTGGGGTGGGGTCCGTTGGGATTTGGTGTGGAGTGAGCCCGGTGTTACTGGACTAGGTGGGTTTTACTGGGGGATGGTGTTGTTTGTGATTGGGGTGGGGTCCGTTGGGATTTGGTGTGGAATGAGCCCGGTGTTATTGGACTAGGTGGGTTTTGCTGGGGGGATGGTGTTGTTTGTGATTGGGGTGGGGTCCGTTGGGATTTGGTGTGGAGTGAGCCCGGTGTTATTGGACTAGGTGGGTTTTACTGGGGGGTGGTGTTGTTTGTGATTGGGGTGGGGTCCGTTGGGATTTGGTATGGAGTGAGCCCGGTGTTACTGGGCTAGGTGGGTTTTACTGGGGGATGGTGTTTGTGATTGGGGTGGGGTCCGTTGGGATTTGGTGTGGAGTGAGCCCGGTGTTATTGGGCTAGGTGGGTTTTACTGGGGGATGGTGTTTGTGATTGGGGTGGGGTCCGTTGGGATTTGGTGTGGAGTGAGCCCGGTGTTACTGGACTAGGTGGGTTTTACTGGGGGGATGGTGTTGTTTGTGATTGGGGTGGGGTCCGTTGGGATTACTGGGATTTGGTGTGGAGTGAGCCCGGTGTTATTGGACTAGGTGGGTTTTGCTGGGGGGATGGTGTTGTTTGTGATTGGGGTGGGGTCCGTTGGGATTTGGTGTGGAGTGAGCCCAGTGTTATTGGACTAGGTGGGTTTTACTGGGGGATGGTGTTTGGGATTGGGGTGGGGTCCGTTGGGATTTGGTGTGGAGTGAGCCCGGTGTTACTGGACTAGGTGGGTTTTACTGGGGGATGGTGTTGTTTGTGATTGGGGTGGGGTCCGTTGGGATTTGGTGTGGAATGAGCCCGGTGTTATTGGACTAGGTGGGTTTTGCTGGGGGGATGGTGTTGTTTGTGATTGGGGTGGGGTCCGTTGGGATTTGGTGTGGAGTGAGCCCGGTGTTATTGGACTAGGTGGGTTTTACTGGGGGGTGGTGTTGTTTGTGATTGGGGTGGGGTCCGTTGGGATTTGGTATGGAGTGAGCCCGGTGTTACTGGGCTAGGTGGGTTTTACTGGGGGATGGTGTTTGTGATTGGGGTGGGGTCCGTTGGGATTTGGTGTGGAGTGAGCCCGGTGTTATTGGGCTAGGTGGGTTTTACTGGGGGATGGTGTTTGTGATTGGGGTGGGGTCCGTTGGGATTTGGTGTGGAGTGAGCCCGGTGTTATTGGACTAGGTGGGTTTTACTGGGGGATGGTGTTGTTTGTGATTGGGGTGGGGTCCGTTGGGATTTGGTGTGGAGTGAGCCCGGTGTTATTGGACTAGGTGGGTTTTACTGGGGGATGGTGTTTGTGATTGGGGTGGGGTCCGTTGGGATTTGGTGTGGAGTGAGCCCGGTGTTATTGGACTAGGTGGGTTTTACTGGGGGGATGGTGGTGTTTGTGATTGGGGTGGGGTCCGTTGGGATTACTGGGATTTGGTGTGGAGTGAGCCCGGTGTTACTGCACTAGGTGGGTTTTACTGGGGGATGGTGTTGTTTGTGATTGGGGTGGGGTCCGTTGGGATTTGGTGTGGAGTGAGCCCGGTGTTATTGGACTAGGTGGGTTTTACTGGGGGATGGTGTTTGTGATTGGGGTGGGGTCCGTTGGGATTTGGTGTGGAGTGAGCCCGGTGTTATTGGACTAGGTGGGTTTTACTGGGGGGATGGTGTTGTTTGTGATTGGGGTGGGGTCCGTTGGGATTTGGTGTGGAGTGAGCCCGGTGTTATTGGACTAGGTGGGTTTTACTGGGGGATGGTGTTGTTTGTGATTGGGGTGGGGTCCGTTGGGATTTGGTGTGGAGTGAGCCCGGTGTTACTGGACTAGGTGGGTTTTACTGGGGGATGGTGTTGTTTGTGATTGGGGTGGGGTCCGTTGGGATTTGGTGTGGAGTGAGCCCGGTGTTACTGGACTAGGTGGGTTTTACTGGGGGATGGTGTTTGTGATTGGGGTGGGGTCCGTTGGGATTTGGTGTGGAGTGAGCCCGGTGTTATTGGACTAGGTGGGTTTTACTGGGGGATGGTGTTGTTTGTGATTGGGGTGGGGTCCGTTGGGATTTGGTGTGGAGTGAGCCCGGTGTTATTGGACTAGGTGGGTTTTACTGGGGGATGGTGTTTGTGATTGGGGTGGGGTCCGTTGGGATTTGGTGTGGAGTGAGCCCGGTGTTATTGGACTAGGTGGGTTTTACTGGGGGATGGTGTTGTTTGTGATTGGGGTGGGGTCCGTTGGGATTTGGTGTGGAGTGAGCCCGGTGTTATTGGACTAGGTGGGTTTTACTGGGGGATGGTGTTGTTTGTGATTGGGGTGGGGTCCGTTGGGATTTGGTGTGGAGTGAGCCCGGTGTTATTGGACTAGGTGGGTTTTACTGGGGGATGGTGTTTGTGATTGGGGTGGGGTCCGTTGGGATTTGGTGCGGAGTGAGCCCGGTGTTATTGGACTGGGTGGGTTTTACTGGGGGATGGTGTTTGTGATTGGGGTGGGGTCCGTTGGGATTTGGTGTGGAGTGAGCCCGGTGTTATTGGACTAGGTGGGTTTTGCTGGGGGGATGGTGTTTGTGATTGGGGTGGGGTCCGTTGGGATTTGGTATGGAGTGAGCCCGGTGTTACTGGACTAGGTGGGTTTTACTGGGGGGATGGTGTTGTTTGTGATTGGGGTGGGGTCCGTTGGGATTTGGTGTGGAGTGAGCCCGGTGTTACTGGACTAGGTGGGTTTTACTGGGGGATGGTGTTTGTGATTGGGGTGGGGTCCGTTGGGATTTGGTGTGGAGTGAGCCCGGTGTTATTGGACTAGGTGGGTTTTACTGGGGGATGGTGTTGTTTGTGATTGGGGTGTGGTCCGTTGGGATTTGGTGTGGAGTGACCCCGGTGTTATTGGACTAGGTGGGTTTTACTGGGGGGATGGTGTTGTTTGTGATTGGGGTGGGGTCCGTTGGGATTTGGTGTGGAGTGAGCCCGGTGTTATTGGACTAGGTGGGTTTTACTGGGGGATGGTGTTGTTTGTGATTGGGGTGGGGTCCGTTGGGATTTGGTGTGGAGTGAGCCCGGTGTTATTGGACTAGGTGGGTTTTACTGGGGGGATGGTGTTGTTTGTGATTGGGGTGGGGTCCGTTGGGATTTGGTGTGGAGTGAGCCCGGTGTTATTGGACTAGGTGGGTTTTGCTGGGGGGATGGTGTTGTTTGTGATTGGGGTGGGGTCCGTTGGGATTTGGTGTGGAGTGAGCCCGGTGTTATTGGACTAGGTGGGTTTTACTGGGGGGTGGTGTTGTTTGTGATTGGGGTGGGGTCCGTTGGGATTTGGTGTGGAGTGAGCCCGGTGTTATTGGACTAGGTGGGTTTTACTGGGGGATGGTGTTGTTTGTGATTGGGGTGGGGTCCGTTGGGATTTGGTGTGGAGTGAGCCCGGTGTTATTGGACTAGGTGGGTTTTACTGGTGGATGGTGTTTGTGATTGGGGTGGGGTCCGTTGGGATTTGGTGTGGAGTGAGCCCGGTGTTATTGGACTAGGTGGGTTTTACTGGGGGATGGTGTTGTTTGTGATTGGGGTGGGGTCCGTTGGGATTTGGTGTGGAGTGAGCCCGGTGTCATTGGACTAGGTGGGTTTTACTGGGGGATGGTGTTGTTTGTGATTGGGGTGGGGTCCGTTGGGATTTGGTGTGGAGTGAGCCCGGTGTTAATGGACTAGGTGGGTTTTACTGGGGGATGGTGTTGTTTGTGATTGGGGTGGGGTCCGTTGGGATTTGGTGTGGAGTGAGCCCGGTGTTATTGGACTAGGTGGGTTTTACTGGGGGATGGTGTTTGTGATTGGGGTGGGGTCCGTTGGGATTTGGTGTGGAGTGAGCCCGGTGTTACTGGACTAGGTGGGTTTTACTGGGGGGATGGTGTTGTTTGTGATTGGGGTGGGGTCCGTTGGGATTTGGTGTGGAGTGAGCCCGGTGTTACTGGACTAGGTGGGTTTTACTGGGGGATGGTGTTTGTGATTGGGGTGGGGTCCGTTGGGATTTGGTGTGGAGTGAGCCCGGTGTTATTGGACTAGGTGGGTTTTACTGGGGGATGGTGTTGTTTGTGATTGGGGTGTGGTCCGTTGGGATTTGGTGTGGAGTGACCCCGGTGTTATTGGACTAGGTGGGTTTTACTGGGGGGATGGTGTTGTTTGTGATTGGGGTGGGGTCCGTTGGGATTTGGTGTGGAGTGAGCCCGGTGTTATTGGACTAGGTGGGTTTTACTGGGGGGATGGTGTTGTTTGTGATTGGGGTGGGGTCCGTTGGGATTTGGTGTGGAGTGAGCCCGGTGTTATTGGACTAGGTGGGTTTTGCTGGGGGGATGGTGTTGTTTGTGATTGGGGTGGGGTCCGTTGGGATTTGGTGTGGAGTGAGCCCGGTGTTATTGGACTAGGTGGGTTTTACTGGGGGATGGTGTTGTTTGTGATTGGGGTGGGGTCCGTTGGGATTTGGTGTGGAGTGAGCCCGGTGTTATTGGACTAGGTGGGTTTTACTGGGGGGATGGTGTTGTTTGTGATTGGGGTGGGGTCCGTTGGGATTTGGTGTGGAGTGAGCCCGGTGTTATTGGACTAGGTGGGTTTTGCTGGGGGGATGGTGTTGTTTGTGATTGGGGTGGGGTCCGTTGGGATTTGGTGTGGAGTGAGCCCGGTGTTATTGGACTAGGTGGGTTTTACTGGGGGGTGGTGTTGTTTGTGATTGGGGTGGGGTCCGTTGGGATTTGGTGTGGAGTGAGCCCGGTGTTACTGGGCTAGGTGGGTTTTACTGGGGGATGGTGTTGTTTGTGATTGGGGTGGGGTCCGTTGGGATTTGGTGTGGAGTGAGCCCGGTGTTATTGGACTAGGTGGGTTTTACTGGGGGATGGTGTTGTTTGTGATTGGGGTGGGGTCCGTTGGGATTTGGTGTGGAGTGAGCCCGGTGTTAATGGACTAGGTGGGTTTTACTGGGGGATGGTGTTGTTTGTGATTGGGGTGGGGTCCGTTGGGATTTGGTGTGGAGTGAGCCCGGTGTTATTGGACTAGGTGGGTTTTACTGGGGGATGGTGTTTGTGATTGGGGTGGGGTCCGTTGGGATTACTGGGATTTGGTATGGAGTGAGCCCGGTGTTATTGGACTAGGTGGGTTTTACTGGGGGATGGTGTTGTTTGTGATTGGGGTGGGGTCCGTTGGGATTTGGTGTGGAGTGAGCCCGGTGTTATTGGACTAGGTGGGTTTTACTGGGGGATGGTGTTTGTGATTGGGGTGGGGTCCGTTGGGATTTGGTGTGGAGTGAGCCCGGTGTTACTGGACTAGGTGGGTTTTACTGGGGGGATGGTGTTGTTTGTGATTGGGGTGGGGTCCGTTGGGATTTGGTGTGGAGTGAGCCCGGTGTTACTGGACTAGGTGGGTTTTACTGGGGGATGGTGTTTGTGATTGGGGTGGGGTCCGTTGGGATTTGGTGTGGAGTGAGCCCGGTGTTATTGGACTAGGTGGGTTTTACTGGGGGATGGTGTTGTTTGTGATTGGGGTGTGGTCCGTTGGGATTTGGTGTGGAGTGACCCCGGTGTTATTGGACTAGGTGGGTTTTACTGGGGGGATGGTGTTGTTTGTGATTGGGGTGGGGTCCGTTGTGATTTGGTGTGGAGTGAGCCCGGTGTTATTGGACTAGGTGGGTTTTACTGGGGGATGGTGTTGTTTGTGATTGGGGTGGGGTCCGTTGGGATTTGGTGTGGAGTGAGCCCGGTGTTATTGGACTAGGTGGGTTTTACTGGGGGGATGGTGTTGTTTGTGATTGGGGTGGGGTCCGTTGGGATTTGGTGTGGAGTGAGCCCGGTGTTATTGGACTAGGTGGGTTTTGCTGGGGGGATGGTGTTGTTTGTGATTGGGGTGGGGTCCGTTGGGATTTGGTGTGGAGTGAGCCCGGTGTTATTGGACTAGGTGGGTTTTACTGGGGGGTGGTGGTGTTTGTGATTGGGGTGGGGTCCATTGGGATTTGGTGTGGAGTGAGCCCGGTGTTACTGGGCTAGGTGGGTTTTACTGGGGGATGGTGTTGTTTGTGATTGGGGTGGGGTCCGTTGGGATTTGGTGTGGAGTGAGCCCGGTGTTATTGGACTAGGTGGGTTTTGCTGGGGGATGGTGTTTGTGATTGGGGTGGGGTCCGTTGAGATTTGGTGTGGAGTGAGCCCGGTGTTATTGGACTAGGTGGGTTTTACTGGGGGATGGTGTTGTTTGTGATTGGGGTGGGGTCCGTTGGGATTTGGTGTGGAGTGAGCCCGGTGTTATTGGACTAGGTGTGTTTTACTGGTGGATGGTGTTTGTGATTGGGGTGGGGTCCGTTGGGATTTGGTGTGGAGTGAGCCCGGTGTTATTGGACTAGGTGGGTTTTACTGGTGGATGGTGTTTGTGATTGGGGTGGGGTCCGTTGGGATTTGGTGTGGAGTGAGCCCGGTGTTATTGGACTAGGTGGGTTTTACTGGGGGATGGTGTTGTTTGTGATTGGGGTGGGGTCCGTTGGGATTTGGTGTGGAGTGAGCCCGGTGTTATTGGACTAGGTGGGTTTTACTGGGGGATGGTGTTGTTTGTGATTGGGGTGGGGTCCGTTGGGATTACTGGGATTTGGTGAGGAGTGAGCCCGGTGTTATTGGACTAGGTGGGTTTTACTGGGGGATGGTGTTGTTTGTGATTGGGGTGGGGTCCGTTGGGATTTGGTGTGGAGTGAGCCCGGTGTTATTGGACTAGGTGGGTTTTACTGGGGGATGGTGTTTGTGATTGGGGTGGGGTCCGTTGGGATTACTGGGATTTGGTGTGGAGTGAGCCCGGTGTTATTGGACTAGGTGGGTTTTACTGGGGGATGGTGTTTGTGATTGGGGTGGGGTCCGTTGGGATTTGGTGTGGAGTGAGCCCGGTGTTATTGGACTATGTGGGTTTTGCTGGGGGGATGGTGTTGTTTGTGATTGGGGTGGGGTCCGTTGGGATTTGGTGTGGAGTGAGCCCGGTGTTATTGGACTAGGTGGGTTTTACTGGGGGATGGTGTTTGTGATTGGGGTGGGGTCCGTTGGGATTACTGGGATTTGGTGTGGAGTGAGCCCGGTGTTATTGGACTAGGTGGGTTTTACTGGGGGATGGTGTTTGTGATTGGGGTGGGGTCCGTTGGGATTTGGTGTGGAGTGAGCCCGGTGTTATTGGACTATGTGGGTTTTACTGGGGGATGGTGTTGTTTGTGATTGGGGTGGGGTCCGTTGGGATTACTGGGATTTGGTGTGGAGTGAGCCCGGTGTTATTGGACTAGGTGGGTTTTACTGGGGGATGGTGTTGTTTGTGATTGGGGTGGGGTCCGTTGGGATTTGGTGTGGAGTGAGCCCGGTGTTATTGGACTAGGTGGGTTTTGCTGGGGGGATGGTGTTGTTTGTGATTGGGGTGGGGTCCGTTGGGATTTGGTGTGGAGTGAGCCCGGTGTTATTGGACTAGGTGGGTTTTACTGGGGGATGGTGTTGTTTGTGATTGGGGTGGGGTCCGTTGGGATTACTGGGATTTGGTGTGGAGTGAGCCCGGTGTTATTGGACTAGGTGGGTTTTACTGGGGGATGGTGTTTGTGATTGGGGTGGGGTCCGTTGGGATTTGGTGTGGAGTGAGCCCGGTGTTATTGGACTAGGTGGGTTTTACTGGGGGATGTTGTTTGTGATTGGGGTGGGGTCCGTTGGGATTTGGTGTGGAGTGAGCCCGGTGTTATTGGACTAGGTGGGTTTTACTGGGGGATGGTGTTTGTGATTGGGGTGGGGTCCGTTGGGATTTGGTGTGGAGTGAGCCCGGTGTTATTGGACTAGGTGGGTTTTGCTGGGGGGATGGTGTTGTTTGTGATTGGGGTGGGGTCCGTTGGGATTTGGTGTGGAGTGAGCCCGGTGTTATTGGACTAGGTGGGTTTTACTGGGGGATGGTGTTGTTTGTGATTGGGGTGGGGTCCGTTGGGATTTGGTGTGGAGTGAGCCCGGTGTTATTGGACTAGGTGGGTTTTACTGGGGGATGGTGTTTGTGATTGGGGTGGGGTCCGTTGGGATTTGGTGTGGAGTGAGCCCGGTGTTATTGGACTAGGTGGGTTTTACTGGGGAATGGTGTTTGTGATTGGGGTGTGGTCCGTTGGGATTTGGTGTGGAGTGAGCCCGGTGTTATTGGACTAGGTGGGTTTTGCTGGGGGATGCTGTTTGTGATTGGGGTGGGGTCCGTTGGGATTTGGTGTGGAGTGAGCCCGGTGTTATTGGACTAGGTGGGTTTTACTGGGGGATGGTGTTTGTGATTGGGGTGGGGTCCGTTGGGATTTGGTGTGGAGTGAGCCCGGTGTTATTGGACTAGGTGGGTTTTGCTGGGGGATGGTGTTTGTGATTGGGGTGGGGTCCGTTGGGATTTGGTGTGGAGTGAGCCCGGTGTTATTGGACTAGGTGGGTTTTACTGGGGGATGGTGTTTGTGATTGGGGTGGGGTCCGTTGGGATTTGGTGTGGGGTGAGCCCGGTGTTACTGGACTTGGTGGGTTTTACTGGGGGATGGTGTTGTTTGTGATTGGGGTGGGGTCCGTTGGGATTTGGTGTGGAGTGAGCCCGGTGTTACTGGGCTAGGTGGGTTTTGCTGGGGGGATGGTGTTGTTTGGGATCAGTGAGGTTAGGAAAGCCCAGTTTCACGGGAATCTTTCTTTACCTTTACTTCGTTTACCTCCCTCCGCAGCAGCCTGGAGGGAGACCAGCAGGACCAGCAGAACACAGCAGATGACCGACCTGCAAAATGACAGACCCATTAGAAAGCAGGCACCACCTCAACATTTCCCTGTGGAGTGCGACGTTAGCATTCCTTTCGAGAGGTCTGGGCTGTAACAGCAGGGAGATAATGCAGAGTAACACAAACAAAATGTTGAAAAAACAAAGGAGCAGAATGAGGCCATTTGGCACATCGAGTCTGCTCCACCATTCAATCATGGCTGATCCTTGTTTCCCCTCCTCAACCCCAGTTCTCAGCCTTCTCCCCATAACCTTTCATGCCCTGTCCAATCAAGAACCTATCAATCTCTTAAATACACCCAACCACCTGCCCTCCACAGCTGCCCGTGGTAATAAATTCACCACTCTCTGGTTAAAGAAATTTCTTCACATCTCTGTTTTAAATGGATGCCCCTCTATCCTGAGGCTGAGCCCTTTTGTCCTAGACTCCCCCACCATGGGAAACATCCTTTCCACATCTACTGTCTCAATCTTTCAACATTCAAAAGGTTTCAATGAGATCCCCCCCTCATCCTTCTGAATTCCAGTGAGTACAGACCCAGAGCCGTCAAACGTTCCTCATATGATAACACTTTCATTCCTGGAATCATCCTTGTGAACCTCCTCTGGGCCCTCTCCAATGCCAGCACATCTTTTCTAGGATGAGGAGCCCAAACCCATTCACACTACTCAAGTTGAGGCCTCACCAGTGCCTTATAAAGCCTCAGCATCTGCAGGTCGGGCAGCATCTGTGGAAAGGAATAAACAGTTAACGTTTCAGACCTCATTGATGAAGGATCTTGGCCCAAAACGTTGACTGTTTATTCCCCTCCATAGATGCTGCCCGACCTGCTGAGTTCCTCCTGCAGTTTGTGTCTGTTGCTTTGGATTTCCAGCATCCACAAGAACTTAAGAGGTAATGCTGAAGTTTTACAAGTATGCTGAGCATTTCTGGGCTCTGTATCTCAGTCCGAAGGAGGTTGGGTAGAACAACCCTGGTGGTGAGCGCTTGGAATGTACTGCCTGCGGTGATGGAGCCAGATACTACAGGGTCTTTTAAGAGACTCTTAGATAGGTACATGGAGCTTAGAAAAATGGGGGCTATGCAGGAGGGAAATTCTAGGCAGTCTCTGGAGTAGGTTAAACACACACAAAATGTTGGAGGAACTGGGGCAGCATGTCTGGAAATGGAAAGGGTGGGGAAGGGGTCTGCTGGAAGGTGAGCGGTGAAGCCAGGGAGCGGGAAAGGTCAAGGGCTGGAGAGGAACCTGATAGGAGAGGAGAGTGGAGCAGGGGAGAAAGGGAAGGAGGAGGGGACCCAGGGGCCAGGTGAGGAACGGGAGGGGTGGCCGAGGATTATTTAGCAGAGGGAGATGTTCACGCCATCAGATTGGAAGGTACCCAGAGGGAATATAAGACGTTGCTCCTCCGACCTGAGCGGGGCCTCATCTCGGCACAATAGGAGGACGTGGACCTATGAGTCGGGACGGGAATGGGAGCAAGAAATTAAAACGTTGGACCACTCGGCAGTCACGCTGGCGGAAGGAATATGGTGCGCGGGAGCCCACTTCACGATGCGGGTACATCAGGCGGCCTCCGCTGGAAGGGCTGTTTGGGGCGGGAGGGAGGGAGGGAGGTTTGTCAAACGATTGTAGCCAAACAAAGCAGTGGTGCCCTGCCCGGTGGTGGAGATGCCCCGGGAACGTGCGGACGGAGATACCCACCTGGATAACATGGTGTCTGTGAGCAGGAGGCGAGGTCCAGGACGCACAGCCTTCGCTCCGATGCCGCTTTATAGCGGGCTGTCTGCCGGTGTCACTTTACACCCCCGTGAAAGAGGCTCCGTCTGCAGACAGACTCCTGCCGGCGGGGAACAATGGGGACACAGTCCAGTTCCAACCTCGTGCGTCAACGGGATTAACAGGACCGATTAAATTAAATTCCTGAGTCCGCATAGCGATCCCCTGACCGGACACCCTGACCTCGGCCGCTGAGTTAGCCAGGGAGTTCGGAGGGAACACACAACAGTGCAGGCCCTTCGGCCCACGATGTTGTGCTGATCCTTTAACCTATCAATTTAACCTTTCCCCACATAGCCCTCCATCTACTATCATCTATATGCCTAAGAGACTCTTAAATGTTCCTAATGTATCTGCACCTACCCCCACCCCGGGCATGGCGTCCCACACACCCACCGCACTGTGCAATAAAACCCATCTCTAACATCCTGCCCTATGCTTCCCCCAATCACCTTAAAACTATGCCCCCTCGTATTAGCCATTTGCACCCTGGGGGAAAATCCCTGGTTGTCCACTCAAAGCCTCTTACCAGCTTATACGCTCTATCGTCACCTCACATCCTCCTCCGCTCCAAAGAGAAAACCCTGAGCTCACTCAACCTATCTTCATAAAATCTCCCCTCTAATCCAGGCAGCGTCCTGCTGAATCTCCTCTGCACCCTCTCTAATCCAGACAGCATCCTGGTGAATCTCCTCTGCACCCTCTCTAATCCAGGCAGCATCCTGGTGAATCTCCTCTGCACCCTCTCTAATCCAGGCAGCGTCCTGGTGAATCTCCTCTGCACCCTCTCTGATCCAGGCAGCATCCTGGTGAATCTCCTCTGCACCCTCTCTGATCCAGGCAGCGTCCTGCTGAATCTCCTCTGCACCCTCTCTAATCCAGGCAGCGTCCCGGTGAATCTCCTCTGCACCCTCTCTAATCCAGGCAGCGTCCTGGTGAATCTCCTCTGCACCCTCTCTAATCCAGGCAGCGTCCTGGTGAATCTCCTCTGCACCCTCTCTAATCCAGGCAGCGTCCCGGTGAATCTCCTCTGCACCCTCTCTAATCCAGGCAGCATCCTGGTGAATCTCCTCTGCACCCTCTCTAATCCAGGCAGCGTCCTGGTGAATCTCCTCTGCACCCTCTCTAATCCAGGCAGCGTCCCGGTGAATCTCCTCTGCACCCTCTCTAATCCAGGCAGCGTCCCGGTGAATCTCCTCTGCACCCTCTCTAATCCAGGCAGCATCCTGCTGAATCTCCTCTGCACCCTCTCTGATCCAGGCAGCGTCCTGGTGAATCTCCTCTGCACCCTCTCTAATCCAGGCAGCATCCCGGTGAATCTCCTCTGCACCCTCTCTAATCCAGGCAGCGTCCCGGTGAATCTCCTCTGCACCCTCTCTAATCCAGGCAGCATCCTGGTGAATCTCCTCTGCACACTCTCTAATCCAGGCAGCGTCCCGGTGAATCTCCTCTGCACCCTCTCTAATCCAGGCAGCATCCTGGTGAAGCTCCTCTGCACCCTCTCTAATCCAGGCAGCGTCCCGGTGAATCTCCTCTGCACCCTCTCTAATCCAGGCAGCATCCTGGTGAATCTCCCCTGCACCCTCTCTGATCCAGGCAGCGTCCTGGTGAATATCCTCTGCACCCTCTCTAATCCAAGCAGCGTCCCCGTGAATCTCCTCTGCACCCTCTCTAATCCAGGTAGCGTCCCCGTGAATCTCCTCTGCACCCTCTCTAATCCAGGCAGCGTCCTGGTGAATCTCCTCTGCACCCTCTCTAATCCAGGCAGCATCCTGGTGAATCTCCTCTGCACTCTCTCTAATCCAGGCAGCGTCCGGGTGAATCTTCTCTACACCCTCTCTAATCCAGGCAGTGTCCTGGTGAAACTCCTCTGCACCCTCTCTAATCCAGGCAGCATCCTGGTGAATCTCCTCTGCACGCTTTCTAATACAGGCAACGTCCCTGTGAATCTCCTCTGCACCCTCTCTAATCCAGGCAGCATCCTGGTGAATCTCCTCTGCACCCTCTCTGATCCAGGCAGCATCCTGGTGAATCTCCTCTGCACCCTCTCTGATCCAGGCAGCGTCCTGGTGAATATCCTCTGCACCCTCTCTAATCCAAGCAGCGTCCCCGTGAATCTCCTCTGCACCCTCTCTAATCCAGGTAGCGTCCCCGTGAATCTCCTCTGCACCCTCTCTAATCCAGGCAGCGTCCTGGTGAATCTCCTCTGCACCCTCTCTAATCCAGGCAGCATCCTGGTGAATCTCCTCTGCACTCTCTCTAATCCAGGCAGCGTCCGGGTGAACCTTCTCTACACCCTCTCTAATCCAGGCAGTGTCCTGGTGAAACTCCTCTGCACCCTCTCTAATCCAGGCAGCATCCTGGTGAATCTCCTCTGCACGCTTTCTAATACAGGCAACGTCCCCGTGAATCTCCTCTGCACCCTCTCTAATCCAGGCAGCATCCTGGTGAATATCCTCTGCACCCTCTCTAATCCAGGCAGCATCTTGGTGAATCTCCTCTGCACCCTCTCTAATCCAGGCAGTGTCCTGGTGAATCTCCTCTACACCCTCTCTAATCCAGGCAGCATCGTGGTGAATCTCCTCTGCACCCTCTCTAATCCAGGCAGCATCCTGGTGAATCTCCTCTGCACCCTCTCTCATCCAGGCAGCGTCCTGGTGAATCTCCTCTGCACCAATTCTGATCCAGGCAGCGTCCTGGTGAATCTCCTCTACACCCTCTCTAATCCAGACAGCGTCCTGGTGAATCTCCTCTGCACCCTCTCTCATCCAGACAGCATCCTGGTGAATCTCCTCTGCACCCTCTCTGATCCAGGCAGCATCCTGGTGAATCTCCTCTGCACCCTCTCTAATCCAGGCAGCATCCTGGTGAATCTCCTCTGCACCCTCTCTAATCCAGGCAGCATCCCGGTGAATCTCCTCTGCACCCTCTCTAATCCAGGCAGCGTCCCGGTGAATCTCCTCTGCACCCTCTCTAATCCAGGCAGCGTCCTGGTGAATCTCCTCTGCACACTCTCTAATCCAGGCAGCGTCCCGGTGAATCTCCTCTGCACCCTCTCTAATCCAGGCAGCATCCTGGTGAAGCTCCTCTGCACCCTCTCTAATCCAGGCAGCGTCCCGGTGAATCTCCTCTGCACCCTCTCTAATCCAGGCAGCATCCTGGTGAATCTCCCCTGCACCCTCTCTGATCCAGGCAGCGTCCTGGTGAATATCCTCTGCACCCTCTCTAATCCAAGCAGCGTCCCCGTGAATCTCCTCTGCACCCTCTCTAATCCAGGTAGCGTCCCCGTGAATCTCCTCTGCACCCTCTCTAATCCAGGCAGCGTCCTGGTGAATCTCCTCTGCACCCTCTCTAATCCAGGCAGCATCCTGGTGAATCTCCTCTGCACTCTCTCTAATCCAGGCAGCGTCCGGGTGAATCTTCTCTACACCCTCTCTAATCCAGGCAGTGTCCTGGTGAAACTCCTCTGCACCCTCTCTAATCCAGGCAGCATCCTGGTGAATCTCCTCTGCACACTTTCTAATACAGGCAACGTCCCTGTGAATCTCCTCTGCACCCTCTCTAATCCAGGCAGCATCCTGGTGAATCTCCTCTGCACCCTCTCTGATCCAGGCAGCATCCTGGTGAATCTCCTCTGCACCCTCTCTGATCCAGGCAGCGTCCTGGTGAATATCCTCTGCACCCTCTCTAATCCAAGCAGCGTCCCCGTGAATCTCCTCTGCACCCTCTCTAATCCAGGTAGCGTCCCCGTGAATCTCCTCTGCACCCTCTCTAATCCAGGCAGCGTCCTGGTGAATCTCCTCTGCACCCTCTCTAATCCAGGCAGCATCCTGGTGAATCTCCTCTGCACTCTCTCTAATCCAGGCAGCGTCCGGGTGAACCTTCTCTACACCCTCTCTAATCCAGGCAGTGTCCTGGTGAAACTCCTCTGCACCCTCTCTAATCCAGGCAGCATCCTGGTGAATCTCCTCTGCACGCTTTCTAATACAGGCAACGTCCCCGTGAATCTCCTCTGCACCCTCTCTAATCCAGGCAGCATCCTGGTGAATATCCTCTGCACCCTCTCTAATCCAGGCAGCATCTTGGTGAATCTCCTCTGCACCCTCTCTAATCCAGGCAGTGTCCTGGTGAATCTCCTCTGCACCCTCTCTAATCCAGGCAGCATCGTGGTGAATCTCCTCTGCACCCTCTCTAATCCAGGCAGCATCCTGGTGAATCTCCTCTGCACCCTCTCTCATCCAGGCAGCGTCCTGGTGAATCTCCTCTGCACCAATTCTGATCCAGGCAGCGTCCTGGTGAATCTCCTCTACACCCTCTCTAATCCAGACAGCGTCCTGGTGAATCTCCTCTGCACCCTCTCTCATCCAGACAGCATCCTGGTGAATCTCCTCTGCACCCTCTCTGATCCAGGCAGCATCCTGGTGAATCTCCTCTGCACCCTCTCTAATCCAGGCAGCGTCCTGGAGAATCTCCTCTGCACCCTCTCTGATCCAGGCAGCATCCTGGTGAATCTCCTCTGCACCCTCTCTGATCCAGGCAGCATCCTGGTGAATCTCCTCTGCACCCTCTCTGATCCAGGCAGCATCCTGGTGAATCTCCTCTGCACCCTCTCTAATCCAGGCAGCATCCTGGTGAATCTCCTCTGCACCCTCTCCAATCCAAGCAGCATCCTGGTGAATCTCCTCTGCACCCTCTCTAATCCAGGCAGCATCCTGGTGAATCTCCTCTGCACCCTCTCTAATCCTGGCAGCATCCTGGTGAATCTCCTCTGCACCCTCTCTAATCCAGGCAGAGTCCTGGTGAATCTCCTCTGCACCCTCTCTAATGCAGGCAGCATCCTGGTGAATCTCCTCTGCACCCTCTCTAATCCAGGCAGCATCCCGGTGAATCTCCTCTGCACCCTCTCTAATCCAGGCAGCATCCTGGTGAATCTCCTCTGCACCCTCTCTAATCCAGGCAGAGTCCTGGTGAATCTCCTCTGCACCCTCTCTAATCCAGGCAGCATCCTGGTGAATCTCCTCTGCACCCTCTCTAATCCAGGCAGCATCCTGGTGAATCTCCTCTGCACCCTCTCTAATCCAGGCAGCATCCTGGTGAATCTCCTCTGCACCCTCTCTCATCCAGGCAGCGTCCTGGTGAATCTCCTCTGCACCCTCTCTGATCCAGGCTGCGTCCTGGTGAATCTCCTCTACACCCTCTCTAATCCAGACAGCGTCCTGGTGAATCTCCTCTGCACCCTCTCTAATCCAGGCAGCGTCCTGGTGAATCTCCTCTGCACCCTCTCTAATCCAGGCAGTCTCCTGGTGAATCTCCTCTGCACCCTCTCTCATCCAGACAGCGTCCTGGTGAATCTCCTCTGCACCCCCTCTGATCCAGGCAGCGTCCTGGTGAATCTCCTCTGCACCCTCTCTAATCCAGGCAGCGTCCTGGTGAATCTTCTCTACACCCTCTCTGATCCAGGCAGCATCCTGGTGAATCTCCTCTGCACCGTCTCTAATCCAGGCTGCATCCTGGTGAATCTCCTCTGCACCCTCTCTAATTCAGGCAGCGTCCCCGTGAATCTCCTCTGCACCCTCTCTAATCCAGGCAGCATCCTGGTGAATCTCCTCTGCACCCTCTCTAATCCAAGCAGCATCCTGGTGAATCTCCTCTGCACCCTCTCTCATCCAGGCAGCGTCCTGGTGAATCTCCTCTGCACCCTCTCTAATCCAGGCAGCATCCTGGTGAATCTCCACTGCACTCTCTCTAATCCAGGCAGCGTCCTGGTGAATCTTCTCTACACCCTCTCTAATCCAGGCAGCATCCTGGTGAATCTCCTCTGCACCCTCTCTAATCCAGGCAGCATCCTGGTGAATCTCTTCTGCACCCTCTCTAATCCAGGCAGCGTCCCCGTGAATCTCCTCTGAACCCTCTCTAATCCAGGCAGCGTCCTGGTGAATCTCCTCTGCACCGTCTCTAATCCAGGCTGCATCCTGGTGAATCTCCTCTGCACCCTCTCTAATCCAGGCAGCATCCTGGTGAATCTCCTCTGCACCCTCTCTAATCCGGGCAGCATCCCGGTGAATCTCCTCTGCACCCTCTCTAATCCAGACAGCGTCCTGGTGAATCTCCTCTGCACCCTCTCTAATCCAGGCAGTGTCCTGGTGAATCTCCTCTGCACCCTCTCTAATCCAGGCAGCGTCCCCGTGAATCTCCTCTGGACCCTCTCTAATCCAGGCAGCTTCCTGGTGAATCTCCTCTGCACCCTCTCTAATCCAGGCAGCATCCTGGTGAATCTCCTCTGCACCCTCTCTCATCCAGGCAGCGTCCTGGTGAATCTCCTCTGCTCCCTCTCTAATCCAGGCAGCATCCTGGTGAATCTACTCTGCACCCTTTCTAATCCAGGCAGCATCCTGGTGAATCTCCTCTGCACCCTCTCTAATCCAGGCAGCATCCTGGTGAATCTCCTCTGCACCCTCTCTATCTAGGCAGCATCCTGGTGAATCTCCTCTGCACCCGCTCTGATCCAGGCAGCATCCTGGTGAATCTCCTCTGCACCCTCTCTGATCCAGGCAGAATACTGGTGAATCTCCTCTCACCTTCTCTCATCCAGGCAGCGTCCTGGTGAATCTCCTATGCACCCTCTCTGATCCAGGCAGCGTCCTGGTGAATCTCCTCTGCACCCTCTCTAATCCAGGCAGCATCCTGGTGAATCTCCTCTGCACCCTCTCTAATCCAGGCAGAGTCCTGGTGAATCTCCTCTGCACCCTCTCTAATCCAGGCAGCATCCTGGTGAATCTCCTCTGCACCCTCTCTAATCCAGGCAGCATCCTGGTGAATCTCCTCTGCACCTCTCTAATCCAGGCAGCATCCTGGTGAATCTCCTCTGCACCCTCTCTCATCCAGGCAGCGTCCTGGTGAATCTCCTCTGCACCCTCTCTGATCCAGGCAGCGTCCTGGTGAATCTCCTCTACACCCTCTCTAATCCAGACAGCGTCCTGGTGAATCTCCTCTGCACCCTCTCTAATCCAGGCAGCGTCCTGGTGAATCTCCTCTGCACCCTCTCTAATCCAGGCAGTCTCCTGGTGAATCTCCTCTGCACCCTCTCTCATCCAGACAGCGTCCTGGTGAATCTCCTCTGCACCCCCTCTGATCCAGGCAGCGTCCTGGTGAATTTCCTCTGCACCCTCTCTAATCCAGGCAGCGTCCTGGTGAATCTTCTCTACACCCTCTCTGATCCAGGCAGCATCCTGGTGAATCTCCTCTGCACCGTCTCTAATCCACGCTGCATCCTGGTGAATCTCCTCTGCACCCTCTCTAATTCAGGCAGCTTCCCCGTGAATCTCCTCTGCACCCTCTCTAATCCAGGCAGCATCCTGGTGAATCTCCTCTGCACCCTCTCTAATCCAAGCAGCATCCTGGTGAATCTCCTCTGCACCCTCTCTCATCCAGGCAGCGTCCTGGTGATTCTCCTCTGCACCCTCTCTAATCCAGGCAGCATCCTGGTGAATCTCCACTGCACTCTCTCTAATCCAGGCAGCGTCCTGGTGAATCTTCTCTACACCATCTCTAATCCAGGCAGCATCCTGGTGAATCTCCTCTGCACCCTCTCTAATCCAGGCAGCATCCTGGTGAATCTCCTCTGCACCCTCTCTAATCCAGGCAGCGTCCTGGTGAATCTCCTCTGCACCGTCTCTAATCCAGGCAGCGTCCTGGTGAATCTCCTCTGCACCGTCTCTAATCCAGGCTGCATCCTGGTGAATCTCCTCTGCACCCTCTCTAATCCAGGCAGCATCCTGGTGAATCTCCTCTGCACCCTCTCTAATCCAGGCAGCGTCCCGGTGAAGCTCCTCTGCACCCTCTCTAATCCAGGCAGCGTCCCGGTGAATCTCCTCTGCACCCTCTCTAATCCAGGCAGCATCCTGGTGAATCTCCCCTGCACCCTCTCTGATCCAGGCAGCGTCCTGGTGAATATCCTCTGCACCCTCTCTAATCCAAGCAGCGTCCCCGTGAATCTCCTCTGCACCCTCTCTAATCCAGGTAGCGTCCCCGTGAGTCTCCTCTGCACCCTCTCTAATCCAGGCAGCGTCCTGGTGAATCTCCTCTGCACCCTCTCTAATCCAGGCAGCATCCTGGTGAATCTCCTCTGCACTCTCACTAATCCAGGCAGCGTCCGGGTGAATCTTCTCTACACCCTCTCTAATCCAGGCTGTGTCCTGGTGAAACTCCTCTGCACCCTCTCTAATCCAGGCAGCATCCTGGTGAATCTCCTCTGCACGCTTTCTAATACAGGCAACGTCCCTGTGAATCTCCTCTGCACCCTCTCTAATCCAGGCAGCATCCTGGTGAATCTCCTCTGCACGCTTTCTAATACAGGCAACGTCCCCGTGAATCTCCTCTGCACCCTCTCTAATCCAGGCAGCATCCTGGTGAATATCCTCTGCACCCTCTCTAATCCAGGCAGCATCTTGGTGAATCTCCTCTGCACCCTCTCTAATCCAGGCAGTGTCCTGGTGAAGCTCCTCTGCACCCTCTCTAATCCAGGCAGCATCGTGGTGAATCTCCTCTGCACCCTCTCTAATCCAGGCAGCATCCTGGTGAATCTCCTCTGCACCCTCTCTCATCCAGGCAGCGTCCTGGTGAATCTCCTCTGCACCAATTCTGATCCAGGCAGCGTCCTGGTGAATCTCCTCTACACCCTCTCTAATCCAGACAGCGTCCTGGTGAATCTCCTCTGCACCCTCTCTAATCCAGGCAGCGTCCTGGTGAATCTCCTCTGCACCCTCTCTAATCCAGGCAGTCTCCTGGTGAATCTCCTCTGCACCCTCTCTCATCCAGACAGCATCCTGGTGAATCTCCTCTGCACCCTCTCTGATCCAGGCAGCATCCTGGTGAATCTCCTCTGCACCCTCTCTAATCCAGGCAGCGTCCTGGAGAATCTCCTCTGCACCCTCTCTGATCCAGGCAGCATCCTGGTGAATCTCCTCTGCACCCTCTCTGATCCAGGCAGCATCCTGGTGAATCTCCTCTGCACCCTCTCTAATCCAGGCAGCATCCTGGTGAATCTCCTCTGCACCCTCTCCAATCCAGGCAGCATCCTGGTGAATCTCCTCTGCACCCTCTCTAATCCAGGCAGCATCCTGGTGAATCTCCTCTGCACCCTCTCTAATCCAGGCAGCATCCTGGTGAATCTCCTCTGCACCCTCTCTAATCCAGGCAGAGTCCTGGTGAATCTCCTCTGCACCCTCTCTAATCCAGGCAGCATCCTGGTGAATCTCCTCTGCACCCTCTCTAATCCAGGCAGCATCCTGGTGAATCTCCTCTGCACCCTCTCTAATCCAGGCAGCATCCTGGTGAATCTCCTCTGCACCCTCTCTAATCCAGGCAGAGTCCTGGTGAATCTCCTCTGCACCCTCTCTAATCCAAGCAGCATCCTGGTGAATCTCCTCTTCACCCTCTCTCATCCAGGCAGCGTCCTGGTGATTCTCCTCTGCACCCTCTCTAATCCAGGCAGCATCCTGGTGAATCTCCACTGCACTCTCTCTAATCCAGGCAGCGTCCTGGTGAATCTTCTCTACACCCTCTCTAATCCAGGCAGCATCCTGGTGAATCTCCTCTGCACCCTCTCTAATCCAGGCAGCATCCTGGTGAATCTCCTCTGCACCCTCTCTAATCCAGGCAGCGTCCTGGTGAATCTCCTCTGCACCGTCTCTAATCCAGGCAGCGTCCTGGTGAATCTCCTCTGCACCGTCTCTAATCCAGGCTGCATCCTGGTGAATCTCCTCTGCACCCTCTCTAATCCAGGCAGCATCCTGGTGAATCTCCTCTGCACCCTCTCTAATCCAGGCAGCGTCCCGGTGAATCTCCTCTGCACCCTCTCTAATCCAGGCAGCATCCTGGTGAATCTCCTCTGCACACTCTCTAATCCAGGCAGCGTCCCGGTGAATCTCCTCTGCACCCTCTCTAATCCAGGCAGCATCCTGGTGAAGCTCCTCTGCACCCTCTCTAATCCAGGCAGCGTCCCGGTGAATCTCCTCTGCACCCTCTCTAATCCAGGCAGCATCCTGGTGAATCTCCCCTGCACCCTCTCAGATCCAGGCAGCGTCCTGGTGAATATCCTCTGCACCCTCTCTAATCCGAGCAGCGTCCCCGTGAATCTCCTCTGCACCCTCTCTAATCCAGGTAGCGTCCCCGTGAATCTCCTCTGCACCCTCTCTAATCCAGGCAGCGTCCTGGTGAATCTCCTCTGCACCCTCTCTAATCCAGGCAGCATCCTGGTGAATCTCCTCTGCACTCTCTCTAATCCAGGCAGCGTCCGGGTGAATCTTCTCTACACCCTCTCTAATCCAGGCAGTGTCTTGGTGAAACTCCTCTGCACCCTCTCTAATCCAGGCAGCATCCTGGTGAATCTCCTCTGCACGCTTTCTAATACAGGCAACGTCCCTGTGAATCTCCTCTGCACCCTCTATAATCCAGGCAGCATCCTGGTGAATCTCCTCTGCACCCTCTCTGATCCAGGCAGCATCCTGGTGAATCTCCTCTGCACCCTCTCTGATCCAGGCAGCGTCCTGGTGAATATCCTCTGCACCCTCTCTAATCCAAGCAGCGTCCCCGTGAATCTCCTCTGCACCCTCTCTAATCCAGGTAGCGTCCCCGTGAATCTCCTCTGCACCCTCTCTAATCCAGGCAGCGTCCTGGTGAATCTCCTCTGCACCCTCTCTAATCCAGGCAGCATCCTGGTGAATCTCCTCTGCACTCTCTCTAATCCAGGCAGCGTCCGGGTGAATCTTCTCTACACCCTCTCTAATCCAGGCAGTGTCCTGGTGAAACTCCTCTGCACCCTCTCTAATCCAGGCAGCATCCTGGTGAATCTCCTCTGCACGCTTTCTAATACAGGCAACGTCCCCGTGAATCTCCTCTGCACCCTCTCTAATCCAGGCAGCATCCTGGTGAATATCCTCTGCACCCTCTCTAATCCAGGCAGCATCTTGGTGAATCTCCTCTGCACCCTCTCTAATCCAGGCAGTGTCCTGGTGAATCTCCTCTGCACCCTCTCTAATCCAGGCAGCATCGTGGTGAATCTCCTCTGCACCCTCTCTAATCCAGGCAGCATCCTGGTGAATCTCCTCTGCACCCTCTCTCATCCAGGCAGCGTCCTGGTGAATCTCCTCTGCACCAATTCTGATCCAGGCAGCGTCCTGGTGAATCTCCTCTACACCCTCTCTAATCCAGACAGCGTCCTGGTGAATCTCCTCTGCACCCTCTCTAATCCAGGCAGCGTCCTGGTGAATCTCCTCTGCACCCTCTCTAATCCAGGCAGTCTCCTGGTGAATCTCCTCTGCACCCTCTCTCATCCAGACAGCATCCTGGTGAATCTCCTCTGCACCCTCTCTGATCCAGGCAGCATCCTGGTGAATCTCCTCTGCACCCTCTCTAATCCAGGCAGCGTCCTGGAGAATCTCCTCTGCACCCTCTCTGATCCAGGCAGCATCCTGGTGAATCTCCTCTGCACCCTCTCTGATCCAGGCAGCATCCTGGTGAATCTCCTCTGCACCCTCTCTGATCCAGGCAGCATCCTGGTGAATCTCCTCTGCACCCTCTCTAATCCAGGCAGCATCCTGGTGAATCTCCTCTGCACCCTCTCTAATCCAGGCAGCATCCTGGTGAATCTCCTCTGCACCCTCTCTAATCCAGGCAGCATCCTGGTGAATCTCCTCTGCACCCTCTCTCATCCAGGCAGCGTCCTGGTGAATCTCCTCTGCTCCCTCTCTAATCCAGGCAGCATCCTGGTGAATCTACTCTGCACCCTTTCTAATCCAGGCAGCGTCCTGGTGAATCTCCTCTGCACCGTCTCTAATCCAGGCAGCGTCCTGGTGAATCTCCTCTGCACCGTCTCTAATCCAGGCTGCATCCTGGTGAATCTCCTCTGCACCCTCTCTAATCCAGGCAGCATCCTGGTGAATCTCCTCTGCACCCTCTCTAATCCAGGCAGCGTCCCGGTGAATCTCCTCTGCACCCTCTCTAATCCAGGCAGCATCCTGGTGAATCTCCTCTGCACACTCTCTAATCCAGGCAGCGTCCCAGTGAATCTCCTCTGCACCCTCTCTAATCCAGGCAGCATCCTGGTGAAGCTCCTCTGCACCCTCTCTAATCCAGGCAGCGTCCCGGTGAATCTCCTCTGCACCCTCTCTAATCCAGGCAGCATCCTGGTGAATCTCCCCTGCACCCTCTCTGATCCAGGCAGCGTCCTGGTGAATATCCTCTGCACCCTCTCTAATCCAAGCAGCGTCCCCGTGAATCTCCTCTGCACCCTCTCTTATCCAGGTAGCGTCCCCGTGAATCTCCTCTGCACCCTCTCTAATCCAGGCAGCGTCCTGGTGAATCTCCTCTGCACCCTCTCTAATCCAGGCAGCATCCTGGTGAATCTCCTCTGCACTCTCTCTAATCCAGGCAGCGTCCGGGTGAATCTTCTCTACACCCTCTCTAATCCAGGCAGCATCCTGGTGAATCTCCTCTGCACTCTCTCTAATCCAGGCAGCGTCCTGGTGAAACTCCTCTGCACCCTCTCTAATCCAGGCAGCATCCTGGTGAATCTCCTCTGCACGCTTTCTAATACAGGCAACGTCCCTGTGAATCTCCTCTGCACCCTCTCTAATCCAGGCAGCATCCTGGTGAATCTCCTCTGCACCCTCTCTGATCCAGGCAGCATCCTGGTGAATCTCCTCTGCACCCTCTCTGATCCAGGCAGCGTCCTGGTGAATATCCTCTGCACCCTCTCTAATCCAAGCAGCGTCCCCGTGAATCTCCTCTGCACCCTCTCTAATCCAGGTAGCGTCCCCGTGAATCTCCTCTGCACCCTCTCTAATCCAGGCAGCGTCCTGGTGAATCTCCTCTGCACCCTCTCTAATCCAGGCAGCATCCTGGTGAATCTCCTCTGCACTCTCTCTAATCCAGGCAGCGTCCGGGTGAATCTTCTCTACACCCTCTCTAATCCAGGCAGTGTCCTGGTGAAACTCCTCTGCACCCTCTCTAATCCAGGCAGCATCCTGGTGAATCTCCTCTGCACGCTTTCTAATACAGGCAACGTCCCCGTGAATCTCCTCTGCACCCTCTCTAATCCAGGCAGCATCCTGGTGAATATCCTCTGCACCCTCTCTAATCCAGGCAGCATCTTGGTGAATCTCCTCTGCACCCTCTCTAATCCAGGCAGTGTCCTGGTGAATCTCCTCTGCACCCTCTCTAATCCAGGCAGCATCGTGGTGAATCTCCTCTGCACCCTCTCTAATCCAGGCAGCATCCTGGTGAATCTCCTCTGCACCAATTCTGATCCAGGCAGCGTCCTGGTGAATCTCCTCTACACCCTCTCTAATCCAGACAGCGTCCTGGTGAATCTCCTCTGCACCCTCTCTAATCCAGGCAGCGTCCTGGTGAATCTCCTCTGCACCCTCTCTAATCCAGGCAGTCTCCTGGTGAATCTCCTCTGCACCCTCTCTCATCCAGACAGCATCCTGGTGAATCTCCTCTGCACCCTCTCTGATCCAGGCAGCATCCTGGTGAATCTCCTCTGCACCCTCTCTAATCCAGGCAGCGTCCTGGAGAATCTCCTCTGCACCCTCTCTGATCCAGGCAGCATCCTGGTGAATCTCCTCTGCACCCTCTCTGATCCAGGCAGCATCCTGGTGAATCTCCTCTGCACCCTCTCTGATCCAGGCAGCATCCTGGTGAATCTCCTCTGCACCCTCTCTAATCCAGGCAGCATCCTGGTGAATCTCCTCTGCACCCTCTCCAATCCAGGCAGCATCCTGGTGAATCTCCTCTGCACCCTCTCTAATCCAGGCAGCATCCTGGTGAATCTCCTCTGCACCCTCTCTAATCCAGGCAGCATCCTGGTGAATCTCCTCTGCACCCTTTCTAATCCAGGCAGAGTCCTGGTGAATCTCCTCTGCACCCTCTCTAATCCAGGCAGCATCCTGGTGAATCTCCTCTGCACCCTCTCTAATCCAGGCAGCATCCTGGTGAATCTCCTCTGCACCCTCTCTAATCCAGGCAGCATCCTGGTGAATCTCCTCTGCACCCTCTCTAATCCAGGCAGAGTCCTGGTGAATCTCCTCTGCACCCTCTCTAATCCAGGCAGCATCCTGGTGAATCTCCTCTGCACCCTCTCTAATCCAGGCAGCATCCTGGTGAATCTCCTCTGCACCCTCTCTAATCCAGGCAGCATCCTGGTGAATCTCCTCTGCACCCTCTCTCATCCAGGCAGCGTCCTGGTGAATCTCCTCTTCACCCTCTCTGATCCAGGCTGCGTCCTGGTGAATCTCCTCTACACCCTCTCTAATCCAGACAGCGTCCTGGTGAATCTCCTCTGCACCCTCTCTAATCCAGGCAGCGTCCTGGTGAATCTCCTCTGCACCCTCTCTAATCCAGGCAGTCTCCTGGTGAATCTCCTCTGCACCCTCTCTCATCCAGACAGCGTCCTGGTGAATCTCCTCTGCACCCCCACTGATCCAGGCAGCGTCCTGGTGAATCTCCTCTGCACCCTCTCTAATCCAGGCAGCGTCCTGGTGAATCTTCTCTACACCCTCTCTGATCCAGGCAGCATCCTGGTGAATCTCCTCTGCACCGTCTCTAATCCAGGCTGCATTCTGGTGAATCTCCTTTGCACCCTCTCTAATTCAGGCAGCGTCCCCGTGAATCTCCTCTGCACCCTCTCTAATCCAGGCAGCATCCTGGTGAATCTCCTCTGCACCCTCTCTAATCCAAGCAGCATCCTGGTGAATCTCCTCTGCACCCTCTCTCATCCAGGCAGCGTCCTGGTGAATCTCCTCTGCACCCTCTCTAATCCAGGCAGCGTCCCGGTGAATCTCCTCTGCACCCTCTCTAATCCAGGCAGCATCCTGGTGAATCTCCTCTGCACACTCTCTAATCCAGGCAGCGTCCCAGTGAATCTCCTCTGCACCCTCTCTAATCCAGGCAGCATCCTGGTGAAGCTCCTCTGCACCCTCTCTAATCCAGGCAGCGTCCCGGTGAATCTCCTCTGCACCCTCTCTAATCCAGGCAGCATCCTGGTGAATCTCCCCTGCACCCTCTCTGATCCAGGCAGCGTCCTGGTGAATATCCTCTGCACCCTCTCTAATCCAAGCAGCGTCCCCGTGAATCTCCTCTGCACCCTCTCTTATCCAGGTAGCGTCCCCGTGAATCTCCTCTGCACCCTCTCTAATCCAGGCAGCGTCCTGGTGAATCTCCTCTGCACCCTCTCCAATCCAGGCAGCATCCTGGTGAATCTCCTCTGCACCCTCTCTAATCCAGGCAGCATCCTGGTGAATCTCCTCTGCACCCTCTCTAATCCAGGCAGCATCCTGGTGAATCTCCTCTGCACCCTTTCTAATCCAGGCAGAGTCCTGGTGAATCTCCTCTGCACCCTCTCTAATCCAGGCAGCATCCTGGTGAATCTCCTCTGCACCCTCTCTAATCCAGGCAGCATCCTGGTGAATCTCCTCTGCACCCTCTCTAATCCAGGCAGCATCCTGGTGAATCTCCTCTGCACCCTCTCTAATCCAGGCAGAGTCCTGGTGAATCTCCTCTGCACCCTCTCTAATCCAGGCAGCATCCTGGTGAATCTCCTCTGCACCCTCTCTAATCCAGGCAGCATCCTGGTGAATCTCCTCTGCACCCTCTCTAATCCAGGCAGCATCCTGGTGAATCTCCTCTGCACCCTCTCTCATCCAGGCAGCGTCCTGGTGAATCTCCTCTTCACCCTCTCTGATCCAGGCTGCGTCCTGGTGAATCTCCTCTACACCCTCTCTAATCCAGACAGCGTCCTGGTGAATCTCCTCTGCACCCTCTCTAATCCAGGCAGCGTCCTGGTGAATCTCCTCTGCACCGTCTCTAATCCAGGCTGCATCCTGGTGAATCTCCTCTGCACCCTCTCTAATCCAGGCAGCATCCTGGTGAATCTCCTCTGCACTCTCTCTAATCCAGGCAGCGTCCGGGTGAATCTTCTCTACACCCTCTCTAATCCAGGCAGTGTCCTGGTGAAACTCCTCTGCACCCTCTCTAATCCAGGCAGCATCCTGGTGAATCTCCTCTGCACGCTTTCTAATACAGGCAACGTCCCCGTGAATCTCCTCTGCACCCTCTCTAATCCAGGCAGCATCCTGGTGAATATCCTCTGCACCCTCTCTAATCCAGGCAGCATCTTGGTGAATCTCCTCTGCACCCTCTCTAATCCAGGCAGTGTCCTGGTGAATCTCCTCTGCACCCTCTCTAATCCAGGCAGCATCGTGGTGAATCTCCTCTGCACCCTCTCTAATCCAGGCAGCATCCTGGTGAATCTCCTCTGCACCAATTCTGATCCAGGCAGCGTCCTGGTGAATCTCCTCTACACCCTCTCTAATCCAGACAGCGTCCTGGTGAATCTCCTCTGCACCCTCTCTAATCCAGGCAGCGTCCTGGTGAATCTCCTCTGCACCCTCTCTAATCCAGGCAGTCTCCTGGTGAATCTCCTCTGCACCCTCTCTCATCCAGACAGCATCCTGGTGAATCTCCTCTGCACCCTCTCTGATCCAGGCAGCATCCTGGTGAATCTCCTCTGCACCCTCTCTAATCCAGGCAGCGTCCTGGAGAATCTCCTCTGCACCCTCTCTGATCCAGGCAGCATCCTGGTGAATCTCCTCTGCACCCTCTCTGATCCAGGCAGCATCCTGGTGAATCTCCTCTGCACCCTCTCTGATCCAGGCAGCATCCTGGTGAATCTCCTCTGCACCCTCTCTAATCCAGGCAGCATCCTGGTGAATCTCCTCTGCACCCTCTCCAATCCAGGCAGCATCCTGGTGAATCTCCTCTGCACCCTCTCTAATCCAGGCAGCATCCTGGTGAATCTCCTCTGCACCCTCTCTAATCCAGGCAGCATCCTGGTGAATCTCCTCTGCACCCTTTCTAATCCAGGCAGAGTCCTGGTGAATCTCCTCTGCACCCTCTCTAATCCAGGCAGCATCCTGGTGAATCTCCTCTGCACCCTCTCTAATCCAGGCAGCATCCTGGTGAATCTCCTCTGCACCCTCTCTAATCCAGGCAGCATCCTGGTGAATCTCCTCTGCACCCTCTCTAATCCAGGCAGAGTCCTGGTGAATCTCCTCTGCACCCTCTCTAATCCAGGCAGCATCCTGGTGAATCTCCTCTGCACCCTCTCTAATCCAGGCAGCATCCTGGTGAATCTCCTCTGCACCCTCTCTAATCCAGGCAGCATCCTGGTGAATCTCCTCTGCACCCTCTCTCATCCAGGCAGCGTCCTGGTGAATCTCCTCTTCACCCTCTCTGATCCAGGCTGCGTCCTGGTGAATCTCCTCTACACCCTCTCTAATCCAGACAGCGTCCTGGTGAATCTCCTCTGCACCCTCTCTAATCCAGGCAGCGTCCTGGTGAATCTCCTCTGCACCCTCTCTAATCCAGGCAGTCTCCTGGTGAATCTCCTCTGCACCCTCTCTCATCCAGACAGCGTCCTGGTGAATCTCCTCTGCACCCCCACTGATCCAGGCAGCGTCCTGGTGAATCTCCTCTGCACCCTCTCTAATCCAGGCAGCGTCCTGGTGAATCTTCTCTACACCCTCTCTGATCCAGGCAGCATCCTGGTGAATCTCCTCTGCACCGTCTCTAATCCAGGCTGCATTCTGGTGAATCTCCTTTGCACCCTCTCTAATTCAGGCAGCGTCCCCGTGAATCTCCTCTGCACCCTCTCTAATCCAGGCAGCATCCTGGTGAATCTCCTCTGCACCCTCTCTAATCCAAGCAGCATCCTGGTGAATCTCCTCTGCACCCTCTCTCATCCAGGCAGCGTCCTGGTGAATCTCCTCTGCACCCTCTCTAATCCAGGCAGCATCCTGGTGAATCTCCTCTGCACCCTCTCTAATCCAGGCAGAGTCCTGGTGAATCTCCTCTGCACCCTCTCTAATCCAGGCAGCATCCTGGTGAATCTCCTCTGCACCCTCTCTAATCCAGGCAGCATCCTGGTGAATCTCCTCTGCACCTCTCTAATCCAGGCAGCATCCTGGTGAATCTCCTCTGCACCCTCTCTCATCCAGGCAGCGTCCTGTTGAATCTCCTCTGCACCCTCTCTGATCCAGGCAGCGTCCTGGTGAATCTCCTCTACACCCTCTCTAATCCAGACAGCGTCCTGGTGAATCTCCTCTGCACCCTCTCTAATCCAGGCAGCGTCCTGGTGAATCTCCTCTGCACCCTCTCTAATCCAGGCAGTCTCCTGGTGAATCTCCTCTGCACCCTCTCTCATCCAGACAGCGTCCTGGTGAATCTCCTCTGCACCCCCTCTGATCCAGGCAGCGTCCTGGTGAATCTCCTCTGCACCCTCTCTAATCCAGGCAGCGTCCTGGTGAATCTTCTCTACACCCTCTCTGATCCAGGCAGCATCCTGGTGAATCTCCTCTGCACCGTCTCTAATCCTGGCTGCATCCTGGTGAATCTCCTCTGCACCCTCTCTAATTCAGGCAGCTTCCCCGTGAATCTCCTCTGCACCCTCTCTAATCCAGGCAGCATCCTGGTGAATCTCCTCTGCACCCTCTCTAATCCAAGCAGCATCCTGGTGAATCTCCTCTGCACCCTCTCTCATCCAGGCAGCGTCCTGGTGATTCTCCTCTGCACCCTCTCTAATCCAGGCAGCATCCTGGTGAATCTCCACTGCACTCTCTCTAATCCAGGCAGCGTCCTGGTGAATCTTCTCTACACCCTCTCTAATCCAGGCAGCATCCTGGTGAATCTCCTCTGCACCCTCTCTAATCCAGGCAGCATCCTGGTGAATCTCCTCTGCACCCTCTCTAATCCAGGCAGCGTCCTGGTGAATCTCCTCTGCACCGTCTCTAATCCAGGCAGCGTCCTGGTGAATCTCCTCTGCACCGTCTCTAATCCAGGCTGCATCCTGGTGAATCTCCTCTGCACCCTCTCTAATCCAGGCAGCATCCTGGTGAATCTCCTCTGCACCGTCTCTAATCCAGGCAGCGTCCCCGTGAATCTCCTCTGGACCCTCTCTAATCCAGGCAGCTTCCTGGTGAATCTCCTCTGCACCCTCTCTAATCCAGGCAGCATCCTGGTGAATCTCCTCTGCACCCTCTCTCATCCAGGCAGCGTCCTGGTGAATCTCCTCTGCTCCCTCTCTAATCCAGGCAGCATCCTGGTGAATCTCCTCTGCACCCTCTCTAATCCAGGCAGCATCCTGGTGAATCTCCTCTGCACCCTCTCTATCTAGGCAGCATCCTGGTGAATCTCCTCTGCACCCGCTCTGATCCAGGCAGCATCCTGGTGAATCTCCTCTGCACCCTCTCTGATCCAGGCAGAATACTGGTGAATCTCCTCTCACCCTCTCTCATCCAGGCAGCGTCCTGGTGAATCTCCTCTGCACCCTCTCTGATCCAGGCAGCGTCCTGGTGAATCTCCTCTGCACCGCCTCTGATCCAGGCAGCGTCCTGGTGAATCTCCTCTGCACCGCCTCTGATCCAGGCAGCGTCCTGGTGAATCTCCTCTGCACCCTCTCTAATCCCAGCAGCGTCCTGGTGAATCTCCTCTGCACCCTCTCTAATCCCGGCAGCATCCCGGTGAATCTCCACTGCACCCTCTCTAAACCTGGCAGCTTCCCCGTGAATCTCCTCTGCACCCTCTCTAATCCAGGCAGCATCCTGGTGAATCTCCTCTGCACCGCCTCTGATCCAGGCAGCGTCCTGGTGAATCTCCTCTGCACCCTCTCTAATCCCGGCAGCATCCCGGTGAATCTCCACTGCACCCTCTCTAAACCTGGCAGCTTCCCCGTAAATCTCCTCTGCACCCTCTCTAATCCAGGCAGCATCCTGGTGATTCTCCTCTGCACCCTCTGTCTAGGCAGCATCCTGGTGTATCTCCTCTGCACCCTCTCTGATCCAGGCAGCATCCTGGTGAATCTCCCCTGCACCCTCTCTAATCCAGGCAGCATCCTGGTGAATCTCCTCTGCACCCTCTCTAATCCAGGCAGCATCCTGGTGAAACTCCTCTGCACCCTCTCTAATCCAGGCAGCATCCTGGTGAATCTCCTCTGCACCCTCTCTAATCCAGGCAGCATCCTGGTGAATCTCCTCTGCACCCTCTCTGATCCAGGCAGCATCCTGGTGAATCTCCTCTGCTTCCTCTCTAATCCAGGCAGCGTCCTGGTGAATCTCCTCTGCACCCTCTCTAATCCAGGCAGCGTCTTGGTGAATCTCCTCTGCACCCTCTCTGATCCGGGCAGCATCCTGGTGAATCTCCTCTGCACCCTCTCTAATCCAGGCAACATCCTGGTTAGTCTCCTCTGCACCCTCTCTAATCCAGGCAGCGTCCTGGTGAATCTCCTCTGCACCCTCTCTAATCCAGGCAGAATCCTGGTGAATCTCCTCTGCACCCTCTCTAATCCAGGCAGCATCCTCGTTAGTCTCCTCTGCACCCTCTCTAATCCAGGCAGCGTCCTGGTGAATCTCCTCTGCACCCTCTCTAATCCAGGCAGAATCCTGGTGAATCTCCTCTGCACCCTCTCTAATCCAGGCAGCATCCTGGTGAATCTCCTCTGCACCCTCTCTAATCCAGGCAGCATCCTGGTGAATCTCCTCTGCACCCTCTCTAATCCAGGCAGCATCCTGGTGAATCTCCTGTGCACCCTCTCTAATCCAGGCAGCATCCTAGTGATTCTCTTCTGCACCATCTCCAAAGCTCCACGTCTTTCCTACGATGAGGCGGCCACAATATTCCATGTGTTGTCTTTTACAAAGCTGCAACATTTCCTCTCAGCTCTTGAACTCACGCCCCTGTCTTATGAAGTCCAACACACCGTACTAAACGAGCCTATCAATTTGAGGAGCAACTCTGGATGTGGACCCTGAGACCCTGCTGGACGTCCACACTGCATGGGAGTGTTGCAAGGGGATAACCTCAAATATAATGTGCACGTCACAGGGACACGGATGAGGCTGCTTTCAAAGTCAGACAGCTCCGCTGTCATCAGGTTGGCTGGTGGCGCAGTGGCATCAGAGCCGGACTTCGGAGCAAAGGCTCCCAAGTTCGAATCCAGCCGGCCCCCTTGCCCGCTTCCCATCCGTGCGGAGTTCGAATCCAGCCGGCCCCCTTGCACGCTTCCCATCCGTGCGGAGTTCGAATCCAGCCGGCCCCCTTGCACGCTTCCCATCCATGCGGAGTTCGAATCCAGCCGGCCCCCTTGCCCGCTTTCCATCCGCGTGGCGTTGAACATCAAGCTAACAACTTGTGAAAACAGAAAGCCTGCTAAAAAAAAACGCCATCACGACAGCGTCCTGATGATTCCACTTGGAGTCTTCTTCCTCCTCCACTGTTATTGGGCTCACCACAGCAACCTGACGATTGTCCGATCAGAGATTTCCCCTTTGTCATGGAGTTGTACAGAATGGGCCCTTCAGCCCAACTCCAGTGTGCTATCCCTTTTGCCCATTTACACTCATCCCATTTGCCCACATTAAGATGGCAATCTTTCATGTCTTGTCTATTCAAATATGATGGTATCAGACTGTAGCACCTCCTCAGGCAACATATTCCAAATATCAACCAATCTCTGTGTCAGAACACTCGTGCTTCTTCGATCCTCGCCCATCTCTCTCTAAATCGGTGTTTTTGTTACCCCTACCATGGAGGCCCCATGTGCCACTGGGGCACTAAGGGTTCAGACTGCGACCAGGGAGAAAGGATTCTGACCTTTTGCCTTCCTCTGCCCCCTCTCGTATCTCCCTCAGTCAGGCCAGCTCTTGAACCAAAGGCATAACTTCACTCACCCCAATGCTGAACCCATGGATTCATTTTCAAGGACTCTTCATCTCATGTTCTTGATATTTATTTATTATTATTTCATTTTTTCTTTCTTTTTGCATTTGCGCAGTTTGTTGTCCAGCCTGTTGGTCGGTCCTTCATTGATTCCGTTACGGTTACTGGATTTACTGAGTATGCCCACAAGAAAATGAATCTCATTGGTGACATGTGTGTACTTTGATGATGAGTTTATTTTGAATGTTGAATCCTCAGCCCCTTTCACCGTGGGACTACAAACCCAGCCTGCCCGATCTCTCCCCATTACAGAAGTCTTCGAACCCAGACAATAAACTAGTGAATCTCCTCTCCCCTACGCCCATGACTGCTCAAACACCGTATAAATTTGCTGATAGCTCAGCACAGCTGTGGTCTCAGATGGTGACAGGGGGCGTACAGGAGTGAGAGAGCTCAGCTGGTTGAGTGGCGTCACAACAACAACCTTGCACTCAAGACCAAGGAGTTCAGGATGGGGAAATCGAGGGTCCACACACCAGTCCTCGGGGAGGGATCAGCAGCGGAAAAGGTGAGCAGTTTCAAATTCCTGGTTGTTAACACCTCTGAACATCTTTCCTGGGCCCAACGTATTGATGCAGTTACAGGAATGACAGCAGCTATGTTTCATTAGGAGTTTGAGGAGATTTGGTTTGTCACCAAAGACTAGCAAATTTCTACAGATGTACCATGGAGAGCATTCCAACTGGCTGTGTCACCGTCTGGTATAGAGGGGCCATTGCACAGGACCGGGAAAAGCTGCAGACAGTTGTCATCTCAGCCAGTTCCATCATGGACACTAACCTCCCCAGCATCTTCAAAGATTCAAAACAGTGGAATCTATCATTAAGGACCCTGTCACTCAGGGCATGCCCTCTTCTCTTTGCTACCATCAAGGAGGAGGTACAGGAGCCCAAAGGCTTAGCAGTTTAGAACAGATTCTTCCCCTCTGCCATCTGTATAGACAATTAACCCATGTACACTGCCTCACTACACCCCCCACCTTTTTGCACAACTTATTTAATTTTCCTTTTTGTATTCCTTGCTGCCATTTGTATTGCATTGTCCTGTTGCTGCAAAGAGATGCCAGAGAGTTAAACCTGATTCTGATTAAGGACAAGGAGTTTGCTGTGGAGTGTTGGTCAGGGTGTGACGAGCAACAAAAAAAAAATCAACATTCAACCATTATAAAGAATATTTAAAAAACCAGTAATGTTTGAGCTTAAAGTGTGGATGTGGAATAAAATGTGACTAAATACACCAGCATGTATTTTCCAGGAGGGAGCTCTTGCAAAAGGCAGTTTGCTGGGTGGGTGGTGTCCTGAGGGATTTATTCTGCCCGCTCCCCTGTCCAGGACACACACGTCCTGCAGTGATGGTCGACTGCAGACAATGACCTCCTCAGATGTCCTGTTTCTCCTTGTCCAGCTCACTTGTTTCTCCTTGAGCAGATGCTGCCTGACCAGCTGAGCAGATGCTGCCTGACCAGCAGAGCATAAACACAAGAGAGTCTGCAGATGCTGGAAATCTAGAGTGCTGGAGGAACTCAGCAGGTCAGGCAGCTTCTATAGAGGGGAATAAACAATCAATGTTTTGGGTCAAAACCCTCATTACTCCTTTCCACTGACACTGTTGTTCTGTGTGTTACCCTGACCTACTGCGTGATTCCAGCACCTTTTGTATTTTGATTAAAAAATAGTAAAATGTTGGCTGTCCTGGTAGTAACAGTAATGAATTCTCAGTACTGGTCTTGGCAGTGATTTAGCCCCTGTGTCTAGCCTACCTCTCCACATCTCCACAATCACAGAACATTGCTTCATTCAACAAAGCGTGGATTGTCCGCACACTACACCGAAGTGCTGCCTCATTCTGACTAGCAGGAACATCAAAGCCCCTTTCACCTTTGGATTAATCTGCAGCTTTGGGATGATCCTCTCTCGGAGAAACATGAGAAATTCCAGAGCGATTTGTGAAAGATGAGGAGATGCGGTGGTGGGGGGGGGGGGGTGTATGTGAAGAATGTGTGTGTATACCTGTCTGCTGACCAATACATTGACCACAGGAGTTGGTGCAGTTGTATCCGCTGTGGTTAGGCTGCCCCTGGACTCCTGTGTGCAGGTCTGGGCTCCCCACTGCAGGATGAATTTAGAATCAGGTTTATATTATTGACATACACTTAGTAGCCGCTGTATTTTGCACCTCGGTGGCCAGTGAGTTGTGTATGTTTGCAATCTTCTATTGTAGCTATCCTCTTGAAGGTTTACAAACAGAGGCAATGTGTAGTGAGGTGACGCTGTTGATGAGGCAAAATTGCATCAACAGGGTGAGTTGCGACGTAAAAGGTGGACAAAATCAAAATGGGTGAGTACAGGGCTGAACGAGCTGTATTTAAATGGCTCAGTGTACAGAATACAGTAGATGAATTTGCAGCACAGTTGCGGATTGGCAGGTATGAAGTTGTAGGCATCACAGAGTCATGGCTGAAAGATTACAGCAGGGAGCTTAATGTCCAAGGATACACATTGTATTGAAAGGACAGGCAGAGGGGGCAGCATTACTCTTCTGGTAAAAAAATGAAATCAAATCATTCGAAAGAGGTGACATAGGTTCGTCGTAGGTGTGGAATCATTGTGGATAGAGCTAAGGAACTGCAAAGGTAAAAAGACCCTGATGGGAGTTGTATACAGACCCCAAAACAGTAGTAAGGATGTGGTCTACAAATTACAATGGGAGGTAGAAAATGCATGTCAAAAGGGCAATGTTACAATGGTCATGGGACATTTCAATATGCATGTAGATTGGGAAAATCAGATTGATGCTGGATTACAGGAGGGGGAATTTCTGGAGTGCCTATGAGATGGCTTTTTGGAGCAGCTTGTGGTTGAGCCCACTAGAGGATCAGCTAGTTTGGATTGGGCATTGTACAATGAACCAGAATTGATTAGAGAGCTTAAAGTAAAAGAACCCTTAGGGGTAAGTGATCATAATATGATCAAATTTACCTTGAACTTTGAGAAGGAGAAGCTAAAGTCAGGTGTATCAGTGTTACAGTGGAGTAAAGGGAATTACAGAGGCATGAGAGAGGAGCTGGCCAGAATTGACTGGAAAAGAACACCAGCAGGGATAACGGGAGAGCAGCAATGGCTGGAATTTCTGGAAGCAATTCGGATGACAGGATATTGTAGGGACATGTTAATTTCATTATGCAGAATTCACCCAGACTGTGAAGGGTTAAGTTCACCGTGTATGTTACATGTTGCATTGTATGTTATTACATTTTGGGGTGGGTTGTTGTGTGCATGTGTATGTGTGTATATATACAAACGTATATACACATGACATCGCCATTTGTTGGCAGTTTCAATAAAGTGTATGTTAGAAGTAATTACACTCGTGTCGATTTTTGTCGACACTCCTACAATACATACATCACAAAGAGGAAGAAGTATTCTAATGGAAAGATGACACAACCGTGGCTAACGAGAAGTCAAAGCCAACACAAAAGCCAGTGAGAAGGCTTATAATAGAGCAAAAATTAGAGGATTGGGAAGCTTTTAAAAACCAACAGAAGGCAACTGAAAAGTCATTGGGGAGAAATGATGAAATATGAAGTTAAGCTAGCCTGTAATATCGAAGAGGATACCAACATTTTCTCACATTTTTAAACAGTAAGGGAGAGGTGAGAATAGTGGACCAAAAAAATAGAAACAGAATCAGGCCATTTAGTCCATCAAATCTGCTCCCCCATTTCATCATGGCTGATGCAATTTTCCTCTGAGCCCCAATCTCCTGTCTTCTCCCTGTATCCCTTCACACCCTGACTAATCAAGAATCTATCAACCTCTGCCTTAAATATACATAAAGACGTGGCCTCCACGGCTGCCTGTGGCAATGAATTCCACAGATTGACCAGTCTCATTTTTGTAAATGTCCTTTGAACCCTCTCCAGAGTCAGCACCTCTATAAAGGGCCCAAAAATGTTCATGACCAGTGCTTTATAAAGTCTGAACAGTACATCCTTGATTTTGTATTCTAGTCTTCTTGAAATGAATGCTAACATTGCATTTGCCTTCCCCCAACAGACTCAACCTACTAATTAACTTTTAGGGAGTCCTTGACAAGGATTCCCAAGTCCCTTTGCACCTCAGCTTTTTTGTATTTTCTCTCCATTTGGAAAATAGACAACCCTTTTATTTCTTCTACTGAAGTGCATGACCATACACTTCCCAACACTATATTCTATCTGCCATTTCTTTGCTCTTTCTCCCCTAACCTGTCTAAGTCCTTCTGCAGCCTTTTAACTTTCTCAACACTACCCACCCCTTAACCTTTCCCCATATTGTCTGCAAAAAGGGCCTCTCTATTCCCGCTCCTTGCCTCCTGCAAATGTCAGTCCACTCTTCAAAAAGGGAAAGAGGCATAAGAAAGAAAATTATAAGCCTGGTTGCCTGATCTCAGTGGTCGAGAAGATGCTGGAATTGATTGTTAAGGATGTGGTTTCAGGGTATTTGGAGGTACATGATAAAACAGGCCATAGTCTGTATGGTTTCCTCAAGGGAAAATCTCGCTTGACAAATCTGTTGGAATTCTTTGAAGAAATAACAAGCAGGATAGACCAAGGGGAATCAGTTGATGTTGTGTAGTTGGATTTTCAGAAGGCCTTTGACAAAGTGCCACGTATGAGGCTGCTTAACAAGCTACGAGTCCATGGTATTACAGGAAAGATTCTAGCATGGAGAAAGCAGTGGCTGATTGGCAGGAGGCAAAGAGTAGGAATAAAGGGAGACTTTTCTGGCTGGCTGCCGGTGACTAGTGGTGTTCCACAGGGGTCTGAGTTGGGACCGCTTTTTTATGTTATATGTCAATGACTTGGATGACAGAATTGATGGCTTTCTGGCCAAAGTTTGAGACGATAGGAAGATGGGTGGAGGGGCAGTTAGTTTTGAGGAAGTAGAGAGGCTGTAGAAAGAATTAGACAGATTTAGAGAATGGTCATAGAAATGGCAGACGGAATACAGTGTTGGGAAGTGTATGGTCATGCACTTTGGTAGAAGAAAGGCAAGGTAGACTATTTTCTAAATGGAGAGAAAATACAAAAAACTGAGGTGCAAAGGGTCTTGGGAGTCCTTGTGCAGGATTCCCTAAAGGGCAATTTGCAGGGCAAGTCCACGGTGAAGGAAGGCAAATGTGAGAGGACTAGAATATAAAAACAAGGGTGTAATGCGGAGACTTCATAAAGCACTTGGAATATTGTTAGCAGTTTCCATTCTATTTATTTATTTTATTGAGATACAGCGTGGAATAGGCCCTTCTGGCCCTTTGAGCCTTGCTGCCCAGCAACCCCCTGAGAGTGTAAGACTAGAGGACACAGCCTCCGAATACAGGGGCTTCCTTTCAGAAATGAGATGAGGAGGATTTTTGTTTTTTAACCGGGGGTGCTGAATCTGTGGAATCCATTGCCGCAGTCAGCCATGGAGACCAAGTCATTTGGTATATTTGAGGTAGAGGTTGATAGATTATTGATTAATGAGGGCTTGAAGGGATACAGGGAGAAGACAGGAGAGTGGGGCTGAGAGGAAATGGATCAGCCATGATGAACTGGCAGAGAAGACTCGATGGGCTGAATGACCTAATTCTGCTCCCATATCTTATGGTCTCATGAAGCTTTAGCAATAATTACAGCTTGGTTTTTAATAACAGTAACAAGATGCATCTCGCACGCGCATTAACCAGGCGCCTCGCACACGCATGAGGGATCACTGACGCCTAGTGGGCTGACACCTTCAGTTAGGCCGGAACCAGCACGACCGCTGTCTCCGGTGCAATCACCACCGGCACCTGTGGAATCACCGCCGGTGCTACGTAGATCGCAGCGACAGATTCGACCACCTGATAGGCTTAACCTGTAAATATACTTGTAAGAAACTTCGCCCCATGGGGACTCTTTTAAAACAAAGGGGGGGGGGGGTGAATGTGGTGAACTACATATACCTGTCTGGACATGCCCCCCCCCCCCCCGCTGACTGCTCCCGTGGCTCCTCCCACAGATCCCGGTATAAAGGCGATTGAGGCCTGAGCCCTGCCCTCAGTCTCCAGGATGTAGCATGGTGGTCAATTACTGCTTGTTCTTTCTTCCAGTCAATAAAAGCCAATATCTCACCTCCCATCTCAGAGTTATTGATGGTGCATCAGTGTCCAATGGACTTGGACCCCAAGATCCCTCTGATCCTCCACACTGCCAAGAGTCTTACCATTGATACTATATTCTGCCACCAAAATGAACCACTTCACACTTATCTCTCAAAAGGTCAATGTTATGGTAGTCATGGGAGATTGGGAAAATCAGGATCTCAAGACAGTGAGTTTGTTGAATGCCTACGAGATGGCTTTTTAGAGCAGTTTGTCATTGAGCCTACCAGGGGACCAGCTATACTGGATTGGGTGTTACGTAATGAATCAGAGGTGATTAAGGAGTTAAGGTAAAAGAACCCTAGGATCCAGTGACAACAATATGATTGAGTTCATCTTGGAATTTGATAGGAAGAAAGTGAAGTCTGATGTAGCAATATTTCAGTGGAGTAAAGGAAATTACAGCGGTATGAGAGAGGAATTGGCCAAAGTAAATTGGAAGGAGATGCTGGCAGGGGTGACAGCAGAGAAGCAATGGCATGAGTTTCTGGAAAAAATGAGAAATGTGCAGGTTAGAAAAATTCCAAAAATGAAGAAATACTCAAATGGTAAAATAGTACAACCGTGTCTGACAAGGGAAGTCAAAGCTATTGTAAAAACAAAAGAGAGAGCATATGACAAAGCAAACGCAGGCCATCTCTGCATGCAATACTTTGATCTATGAAGACCAATGTGCCAAACACTTTGCTTATGACCCTATCTGCCTGTGATGCCACTTTCATTTCATTTTTCAATCTTTTTATTGATTTTCAAATAAAGAATATACAAATCAGAGGAGGAGTTTAGCAAACAGATAATATAAAAGACATTTAAACAGAAATAATAAAAACAAAGTATATAATGTCAAAATCAAATAGGTAAAATATTAAGCTGTTATATATACAATGGTCAAAAAAAACTACAACTCCTCACAGCAATCATTAAAAAAAATTGGAGATTTTATTGATAAGGAAAAAAAACCCACTAACTAAACTGAAACAAAAAAAGAAAGAAAGAAAAAGAAAGATTGGGCAGTCCAATTGAGGATTAAAAAAAAAGAGAGGGAAAAACACATCCTTCCAGTCATCTGCGAACCTTCATGGATAAGGATTTTCCCCAAAGTGAATAAAGAAAAATAAATAAATAAAAATAAATTAAATCATGTGAAAATATTGAAGAAAGGGTCGCCAGACTTGTTCAAAATTAAAGGATGTATCAAATGTCCGGCTTCTAATTTTCTCCAAGCTTAGACATGACATAATGGAGGAGAGCCGATAGAAAACAGTAGGCAGGTTAGATTCTTTACAGTGTAGCAAACTAGCTCTCCGAGCCAGTAAAGTTGAAAAAGCTATCACACGTTGGGAGGAAGCAGACACTCTGCTTCCTCTGGAATAATCCCGAAAGTTGCTGTAAGTGGATTAGGTTGAACATCCACGTCTATAACTTTAGATAATATTCCGAACGCATCCCTCCAAAAATTGTTTAAACTTACACATGACCAAAACATGTGAGTTAGAGTAGCCACTTCTGTGTTACATTTGTCACAAATAGGGCTTATATTCAGAAAAATATACTTTCAATGAATTAGAAACATAGAAAACCTACAGCACAATACAGGCCCTTCGGCCCACAAGGTTGTGCCAAACATGTCCTTAACTTAGAAATTACCTAGGGTTACCTATAGTCCTCTATTTTACTAAGCTCCACGTACTTATCCAAAAGTCTCTTAAAAGACGCTATCATCTCTGCCTCCACCACCGTTGCTGGCAGCCCATTCCACACACTCTCTTTCAATATTTTTATTAATTTGTACATAAAAGAATAGAGACTACAAGAAGATGTACAAGTCAAAAGAAGATAAAATAATACCAAATACCTTATATTTGAATCACACTTTCAATCTCATTACCCTATATTCACGTAAATTAAATGAAATCGTAATATTGAAATGTGATAATTGTATTATACAAACAAAAGAATCTAAGCCCACTATCAAGATCGAAGCTGTTTAGTAAAGGAAGAAAAAGAAGGAAAAAAATCCTTATCATATAGTGAAATATGTTATTAGCCAACATCTGTACTTTAACAGCAAATCAAAGGTTTTGAAAATAGTTCAGAAATGGTCCCCTCCAAAATAAAATCTTTTCCTCCAACAATACCAAATAAGCCAGTCAAAGGATTAGGCTTAAAATTTACTTTGAAAATTACAGAGAAAGTTTGGAACACTTCCTTCCAGTATTTTTCAAGACTTTTTCCAAAACATATGAATTAGTGAAGTTTCTCCATTGCTTCATCTGTCACAATAGGGAGATATATCTGAATAAAAACAAGACAGCTTATCCTTGGTCATGTGGGCCCTATGAACCACTTTAAATTGTAGGAGGGAGTGGCAGGCTCGTAACGATGAAGTGTTAACCAATTTAAAAATTTCATTCCAAGTTTCCTCAGAAATTGAAGTCTGTAAATATTGTTCCCAAAATTTTTAAATTTTGTCTAAAGGAGCATTTCTCATTCCCAGCAACATGCCATAAATATTGGATATTGAACCATTATGGAAAGGTTTCAAATTAGAAATCACATCTAATAAGTTCTTACCGGGACTTTTGGGAAATATAGATAATCGAGATCACAGAAAGTCTCTAATTTGTAGATATTGAAAAAAGTGGGTTCTTGGTAAGCTATATTTGGCTGACAATTGCTCAAACAAAAAGAGACTTCCTCCAACAAACAGATCCTGGAAGCATTTAATACCCAATCTGTCCCATTCTTTAAAAACTAGATCGGTCATAGAAGGTTTAAAAAAACAATTAGAAAAAATGGGACCTGAAAGAGAAAATCTCAATAAATCAAAGTATTTTCTAAATTGTGCCCAGATCCTCAAAGTATGTTTAACTAGCAAATTGTCAGTTAGTTTACATAAAGATAAAGGAAGTGAGGATCCAATAAGAGAAATTATAGAAAAATTATTAACAGAGTTAGCTTCTAAAGAAACCCATACTGGACTGACTTCACAGTTAATATAATATGTCCAAAACGTAAGATTTCATATATTGACTCCCCAGTAATAAAACCTAAAATTTCGTAAAGCTAAACCTCCATTCTTTTTAGCTTTTTGAAGATTTAGTCAAGAATGTTTATTTTTCCATATGTAAGAAGATAGAATAGAATCAAGAGAATCAAAAAAAGGATTTAGGAATAAAAACAGGTAAGGCCTGAAAAAGGTATGTAAATTTAGGTAAGATATTTATTTGAATAGAATTAATTCGGCCAATCAACAATAACAAGAGGGGTGACCAATTTGATAGTGCCCTTTTCACATAATTCAATAGGGTAAGAAAATTTTCTTTAAGTAGGTGTTTATAACTCTTAGTAATTGTTACACTCAAATAGGTAAATTGATTTCTTACAATTTTAAATGGAAGAAATTTAGTATTAAATTAAATACTAAATTAAAATACTAACCTCAGTGGCTGGCCACCAGGTCATTGTCTCCCAAACTACCACTGACCTTATTAGCTCTGGGGATCCCCCATCCACTGCCACCAACGTCACAGTTCCTGACCCCTGCCCCTCCCATTTCCCGTACCACGTCTTGCAAAGCAGCTCTTATCACGTGCATTTCCTCAGTCTGTCGTGCTCAGCTTTAGTATTTCTTTAGAAATTTAGTATTTTAATTTAGTATTAATTGATACTAAATTATTCAAAGGAAAAAGTTCACTCTTATGTAAATTCAGTTTATATCCTGAAAACTGGCTGAAACAGGAGAGTAAAGAAAGTCTCAACCTTAGAAATAAAAAGCAATAGGACATCAGCACAGAGTGAAACTTTGTGGGTAGAACCTCTCCTTAAAATGCCAGTGATATCACTAGATTCTCAAAAAGCAATGGCTAAGGATTCTAAGGCCAGATCAAAGAGCAAAGGGCTCAAAGGACGGCCTTGTCTGGTTCCACGCTGACGTTTAAATGGTCTGGAATTCTGAAAATTAATAAGAACCCAAGCAGAGGGAGATAAATAAAGTAATTTGATCCATTGAATGAAATTGGGCCCAAAATAAAATTTTTCTAGGGTTTTAAATAAATAATTCCTTTCAACCCGCTCGAAAGCCTTCTCAGCGTCTAAGGATATCACACATTCTGATATCTCCTTAGAAGAGAATGGATAACACCACTTTGCACTCTCTGAGTAAAAAACTTACCCCTGACATCTCCTCTGTACCTACTCCCCAGCACCTTAAACCGGGGTTCTCTTGTGGCAACATTTCAACCCTGGGGAAAAGGCCTCTGACTATCCACATGATCAATGCCTCTCATCACCTCAAGTCAGTGGCTCACTGGGCCAGAAGGACCTGTTCCACAAGGTATAGCTAAATAATTCTTTTAAATAAACAAGACAAATGATTTATTTGCAAGAGCGTCTTTAATGAGAAAGCTGAGCACGACAGACTGAGGAAATGCACGTGATAAGAGCTGCTTTGCAATACGTAGTACGGGAAATGGGAGGGGCAGGGGTCAGGAACTGTGACGTTGGTGGCAGTGGATGGGGGATCCCCAGAGCTAATAAGGTCAGTGGTAGTTTGGGAGACAATGGCCTGGTGGCCAGCCATTGAGGTTAGGCTAGCTGGCCTACAATTTCCTTTCTATTGCCTTCCTCCCTTCTTAAAGAGTGGAGTGACATTTGCAATTTTCCAGTCCTCTGGAACCATGCCAGAATCAAGTGATTCTTGAAGGATCATGACCAATGCATCCGTTATCTCTTCAGCAACCTCTCTCAGGACTCTGGGATGTCGTCCATCTGGCCCAGGTGACTTATCCACCTTAAGACCTTTCAGTTTGCCTGGCAGTTTTTCCTTTGTAATAGCAATGTCACTCACTCCTGCTCCCTGACACTCATGGGCCTCTGGCACAATGCGAGTGTCTTCCACAGTGAAGACTGATGCAAAGTACCCATTAAGTTCATCTGCCATTTCTTTGTCTCCCATTACTACCTCACTAGCGTCATCTTCCAGTGGTCCAATATCAACTCTCATCTCCCTTTTATTCATTATATAACTGAAAAAACTTTTGGTATCCTTCTGTATATTGTTGGCTAGTCTGCCCTCATATTTCATCTTTTTCCTTCTTATGGCTTTTTTTAATTGCCTTTTGTTGGATTTTAAAAGCTTCCCAATCATCTAACTTCTCACTCACTTTTGCTACCTTATATGCCCTTTCCTTGGCTTTTATGCTGCCCTTAATTTACTTTGTCAGCCATGGTTGCCTACCCCTGCCATTTGCGATCTTCTTCCTCTCTGGGACATATCTATCCTGCGCCTTGTGAACTATTCCCAGAAACTTTAGCCAACTCTGCGGTGCTGTCATCCCTGTCAGTATCCTCCTCCAATCCACCTGGGCAAGCTCCTCTCTCATGCCTCTGTAATTCCCTTCATTCCATTGCGACACTGATACATCTGACTTCTGCTTCTCCCTCTCAAATTGCAGTATGAATTCAACCATATTACGATCAATATCACCTAAAGATTCCTTTACATTAAGCTCCCTAATAAGATCTGGGTTATTACACAACACCCAATCTAAGATTGCCTTTCCCTGAGTGGGCTCAAGCACAAGCTGCTCTAAAAAGCCATCAACAAAAGGCATTCAACAAATGCCCTCTCTTGTGATCCGACACCAACCTGATTTTTCCAATCCCCTTGCATATTGAAGTCCCCCATTACAATTGTGACATTACCCTGATTACATGCCTTTTCCAGCTCCCTTTGCAATCTCAACCCCACATCTTGGCTACTATTTGGAGGCCTATGTATGATCATAATGGTATTTTTTACCCTCACAGTTTCTGAACTCCACCCACAAAGATTCAACATTCTCTGACCCTATGTCACCTCTTTCTAAAGATGTAATTCCATCTCTTACCAACAGAGCCACACCTCTGCCTATGCCTTCCTGCCTGTCTTTTCCATACAAAGTATATCCTTTTATATTAAACTACCAAATATGGGCTTCTTTCAGCCACGGCTCAGTGATGTCCACAACGTCATACCAACCAATCTGTAATTGCGCCATAAGATCGTCCACCTTATTCCGAATGCAACACATATTTAAATACAGCACCTTCAGTCCTGCAGTCTTCACCCTTTTGAATTTTGCCTCTGTGGTGTAATTTAACTCTTTGCTCTGTCTGCATTGGTACCCAATCATTGGCTTGCCCTTCCTTATATTCATAATACACCCATCATCTGCCCAGGACCTGGGACATCTTCAAGGACCGGTGTTTCAGAAAGGCAGCATCCATTGTTAAGGTCCCCAGCGCCCAGGTCACACCCTTTTCTCACTGTTACCATCAGGGAGGAGGTACAGAAGCCTGAAGGCACACACTCAGTGATTCAGGAACAGCTTCTTCCCCTCTGCCATCCAATTCTTAAATGGACATTGAACTTGTGAACAGTACCTCACTTTTTAATATAAATCATTTCAGTTTTTGCATGATTTTTGGTCTATTCAATATAAATATACTGTTCTTTCTTTCTTTCTTTCGTTATTCATTCATCTTCTATATTATATACTGCATTGAACTGCTGCTGCTAAGTTAACAAATTTCACAACACATGCCGGTGATAATAAACCTGATTCTGATTCTGATTTTGCTTGTAAACCTGCTGGCTCATCCTCAGCTCTATCATACTGGTTCCCCCCCCCCCCCCGCCTTATTAGGTTTAACCACTCCCAACAGCTCGAGTAAACCTCCCTGCCAGGTAGTCCTCCTGGGATTCAAGTTCAATCCCTCCTCTTTGTACAGGTCACACCTACCCCAGAAGAGGCCCCAATGATCCAGAAATCTGAATCACTGCCCCCACCCCGGCTCCAATTCTCCAGCCACGCGTTTATCTGCCACCTCATTCTATTCCACTCCTCACTGTCACGCGGCACAGGCAGCGTTCTGAGATTATTACCCTCGGGGTCCTGCTTCTCAACTTCCTTCCTCACTCCCTGTATTCTTTTTTCAGGACCTCCACCCTTTTTCTACCTATAGTCTGCGAGCCAGGACCCCAAATTTGGGCCACCGGTACCATCTGGGGGAGTAATTCTTACGGTGATTTTTGGTGAGGTCTACGCCCCAGTGCTGGAAAATACGTGACAGCGTTGCAGCGGTGGTGGCTTTCTGCGTGTCTGGAGCTATCAAGCGTTGCTACATACCAGCTGAGCACCACAGTGCGTTCCTGGGACAGCTAAGGGAGATGGTGCAAAGCAACAAATCAGAGCTTTGCCATGTGCAGCTACGGCGGCCAAGAATCCAGAAAGATGAGGGAGCAGTTTCAGCAGTGGTTAGCCTCATACGTGAAGGGGTCAACCCATTTGCAGAGAAGTGGGACATCATTAGCATCTCTATGGCAAAGGCAGCCCCCAAGGACATTGTCTCTGACCTGATGAAGGCATATGAGATTGGAGAGCAATGCTATGCAACCTTCAAGGATGAGGAACTAGAGGAAGATCCACCAGCAAAGAAATTCCATGACCCAATGAAAACCAACAAGCTGAAAACATTCAGTGATATGTGTAAGAGAGAAGTGAAATCAAATGGGAGGGCGATCATCTTGAAAGCAGACAGGTCTTTGTTTGGACACATCATAGTGATGGCACAAGGGCACAGTCTATGTATGGAGGATATCCTTTCTCATCCCCTTGGACCATTGCCCTGGGCCCTGTCCACACCAGGAGGATTGCTGAGAAAGACAAATAAAGCTACTTTAGCCACAACCTTGCAGAAAAATGTAGCAGTAGAAGAGCAACTCCCAGGAAACTCTGCTACAGTGGTTGATGGAATGAACTTGGTCCAAAGAGTGAAAGTTACTTTCAGAGATGTTGCCATAACGATTCTGGGTATGGCTCTGAGGGAAGGCAGTCAGAGTAGCAGAATAGATGTTGTGTTCGACACAGACAAGGAGAACTCTATCAAGAATAGTGAAAGACCTCTACGGGATGAAGAGACTGGTCGTGAGTTCCAAGGTATCACAGGCACACAGATGATGAGGCAGTGGCGGAGCCTCCTAACCAAAGTCAGTAACAAAAATAGTCTCATTAGCTTCATAGTCCATGAATGGAGGAAGGCGGAGTACAGAGCAAAGCTACAGGGGAAGATTCTGTATGCAGCTGTGAATGATAAAGGTTACAGAATCACATCTCAAGACAGTGAGGAGGTGTCAGCTCTTCAGTGTCAACAATGGCCACCTACTTCTCCATGCTGCCATGCCACAAGAGAGGGATACCAATCTGTAGTGATCTGCTCAGAAGACACAGATGTCTTTATCATGTCTTTAGCATTTTGTGACAAGATTAAGGCCCCATTGTTCCAGAAGTGCAGCACTAGAACCCGTACAAGGCTTGTAGACATCAGGAAGGTTGCTGCCACTGTTGACGTAGAGATTTGTCAGTCTCTCGTTGGGTTGCACGCATATACAGGATGTGACACTGTAAGCGCTTTTTCAGGCAAAGGGAAGACAAGTGCCCTAAAACTTCTGACCAGCAACAGGGAAACTCAGGACACATTCTTAGGGTTGGGTCAGGAATGGGACCTCTCCCCAGAACTGATGGGCAAACTGGGGGCATTTACATGTCTCCTGTATGCCCCAGAAGCATCAGCCACCAAGGTCAATGAGCTCAGGTATCTCCTTTTCTGTGCCAAAAGAGGTGAAATCAAAAGTCATCAACTCCCACCATGCAAGGGCTGCTTAACAAAACATGCACAGCGAGCCAACTACCAGGCTGGTATGTGGAGAAGATGTTTGGAGAAGGACCCACAAATGCCAAGATCCTGGCAGGGGATGGAAAATGAAGAGGAAGCTGAACAGTTGTTGGTGCACTGGATGGAAGGCCAGCCAGCACCCGATGCCGTCCTGGATCTACTGGTCTGTAACGTGCCCAAAAAAATGTTCACTCCCAAGATGTGTGTGTGTTGCAAATGGCCTCAGGTGTACTGACACGTGTAGGCCGGCAGACTGTGAGAACCAGGCATCCACCTCAGAGAGTGGGGAAAGTTCAGATGAAGATGTGGAAGACTTGGAAAACTATTATTATTAAAAGGTTATGAAAGTATGGAAAACAAAGTATGGAAAGCAGTCTTTGATTACATATATTCATTTTACAACCAAATGGGGCCTAGGTTATGGCCGTGTGGAACCCCACATTTGAATTATTGTACTGTAATTCTATATGCTATGACAAAAGCTTAAGATTGTTTTGATTTGATACAACAATATGGAAAATATCACGACATTGGTAAAAGTCCGGAAATCTCTCCAAATGAGATTTTTTACCTTTTGAGGTGGGGTAACATTTTTTGCTGTACTGATGTTAATATGCAATATATACAAAAAGTGATTACTTATTTGAATTCCTGAACAAATTCTCTACAAATCCATGTGATTATATGTGTCCTGGGTTTTTATTGACTTTTCCAAAATAAACAACAGACAAATATTTTTCTGAAATGAAATGTTTCACTCTACTGAAATTGGGCACTGTACTGTGAGTGTCACCAATGACATAGTTTTCAATGTAGAATTTCCTAGCAACATTTGATGAAAAGTGCTTGAACTCAGCTATCATTGTGACAAATTTCAATGTTGAGGGATCACTGATGACAAAATACCACTAGGTTGAATATGCATGTTGTACTTTATATTGGCCACTTCTCAGAAATGCCTACAGTATTTTAGGGTAGTGTTAGAAAATGCATAATACCACACCTAAAGCCACCGCTGGTGCAATGCTATCATATATTTTCTAACTCTAGAGATGAACACCTTGCCAAAAATCACCATGAGCATTATTCCCCCTCAGATGGTACCGACCAACCCTACTGGCGATGTCGTTGGTACCAATATGTACCACGACCTCTGCTCAGCCTCCCATTTCAGGATATTGTGGCAGAGGCAGATACAATATATTAGAGGTTCTTGGATAAACACGTGGGTGATAGAAAAATGGAGGGCTACGTGGGGGGGAAGCACTCAATGGATCTTAAGAGTAGGTGAAAGGGCCAGCATAACATCGTGGCCGAATGGCCTGCACTGTCCTGTGTTCTTTAAGAGCTGGGGAGTGAGATTTAAATTATCAGATAGTTTAGAGGATCATGGGACGAGCTCAGAGTCGGGCCGAATAGTGTGTTTCCCTGCTGTATGGTTATATAACGATTTAACTGGTCGGTTCCTCGGAGGGACCGGGCTCATCGCTCGGGACTGGCACCTGGTGCGCTGCGGGGGCAGCCCCGGCTGGGACGTCCCTTTCTGCCGCAGCGAGCGCGCATGTCTCACCCAGTCATTTGACCGAGACGCTGCTGGTCCGGCTGCGCTCGGGCGAGGGGAGCCCTCTCGGTCCCAGTCCCGGTCCGGTCCGGCCAGTGCTTCCCTGACAGCACCGTCGCCTTTCGCTGCGTCCCGCGTCGCCGCAGTGGCCGCCCTCCAGTAAGTACTTCAGGGGCGGTGGGCATCTTTGGGACGACTCCTTATCGGGGTGGGGTCACTTAAAAAGGAGTTTTCCTTGGCATGGCATCGGCCAAGCCAGCTGGGGCGTTGAGGGCAGGATGGGGGAGAGCCAGGTTTTCCCAAGGGCGAACTTTATTTATTGTATATATTTACATATAATAGGAATTTACTTTCAAAACATAAAACGCTACAGCGCGGGAACAGGCCCCCTCCCCACACACTGTTTCGCCAAAACCAACTAAATGAGTAATTAATTAAACCAGTGGATGTATTAGGAAATTCACCATATACATTTACAGATGTGTTGGCTCATCAAACATCATTGCAACAGTTCTGCAGAATTATGTGAAAAATGGAGGGAGTATTCTCCACAGGAGACATCAAAGACAATTGGAGAGTTTAAATCCAGTTTTTAAAAAAATTATGGGAAAAAGATAGTCTTGAGTGGGGGGGGGGGGGTAAGTTGATGTTAATCTAGCTAGTTAATGAGGTACTTTGAAGATAAGAGCAGTGTGGGGTCAGAGGTCATTGGACACTTTGACTATGCTGCTGTTACTGCGTGTGTTTCTCACTGTTTTATCTCAGCAGTTTCAGTTTCGTTTCTCATGTTCAGAGATCTTAGCTAGCAGCTTCCAGCCCGAAGTGAGTGGCAGCGTGGTGGTGAGGCACAGGAGAGACTCAGTCATAACAAACTTCCTGATTCAGATGTGTTTTGCTTCTGAAATTGTGCTTGGTTGAGGTATCAGGAGCTGTGCATTTCCACAGTGGGTATATTCATTGTGCGTAAAACGTGCCAGGATGATTCACAGCAGCATCTAATTCCTGGCTTGGCGCCACATGAGCTGAGTCGAGATTGTTTAATGTAAGTTCCTGTACACTAGTGTAAAAGGGTACAGAACTAACTAGAAGACCACATTCTGTGCAGAAACAACATCTCCACCTCACTGATGATCAACACTGGTGCACCTCAGGGGTGTGTGCTTAGCCCACTGCTCTACTCTCTCTATACACATGACTGTGTGGCCAGGTATAGCCCAAATACCATCTTTTTAAAAATTTGCTGATGATACTAACATTGTTGGTAGAATCTCAGATGGTGACGAGAGGGTGTACAGGGGTGAGATAATACCAGCTAGCTGAGTGGTGCCACAGAAACAACCTGGTACTCAATGCCAGTAAGACAAAAGAGCTGACTGTGGACTTCAGGAAGGGTAAGACGAAGGAACACATACCAATCCTCAGAGGGATCAGAAGTGGAGAGAGTGAGCAGTTTCAAGTTCCTGGGTGTCAAAATCTCTGAGGATCTAACCTGGTCCCAACATGTCGATGCAGCTACAAATCAGGCTAGACAGAGGCGATATTTCAGTTGGAGTTTGAGGAGATTTGATACGTCACCAAAAACATTCGCAAATATCTACATTTGCACTGTGGAGTGCATTCTAACTGGCTGTGTCACTGTCTGGTATGAGGGGGGCAGGTGACTACACAGGATTGAAATAAGGTGCAAAGAGTTGTAAACTTTGTCTGCTCCATCATGGGCACCAGCCTCCCCTAGTAGCAAAGACATCTTCAAAAGGTGATGCATCAAAAAGGACCCCGATCATCCAGCACATGCCCTCTTCTCATCAGGGAGGAGCCTGAAGGCACACAGTCAGCGATTCAGGAACAGCTTCTTCCCTACTGTCATCAGATTTCTGAACAGACATTGAACCCCTGGACACTACTTCTACTTCTTTACTTCTATTTTTACTCTATATAGTTACATTAAATATATAGTTTCTGTAATTTACTGTTTGTCTCTATTATTGTGTGTTGCTCATATTGCCGCAAAGACAACAAATCTCAGAACGTATGCCTCTGATCATTGTTACTCTGGATCAAATGCAGTATTAAAAAAATCACAAAGGATGAAGAACACAAAACCTAGTGGATTCGGCCCCATCCACCATGGGTCAAGCCCTCCCAACCATTGAGCACATCTACATGAAATGCTGTCGTAGGAAAGCAGCATTCATCATCCAGGGCAGTCTCTCTTCTCACTACTGGCATCAGGAGGAAGGTACAGGAGCCTCAGGACTCGCACCACCAGGTTCAGGAACAGTTATTACCCCTCAACCATCAGGCTCTTGAACCAGAGGGGATAACTTCACTCATTGAAATGTTCCCACAAATGATGGACTCACTTTCTTTTTTTTTGGAATTTATTTTTTTTTTGAAGTTCATCATCAAATAAACATTTCCATAAGATGTATTTCAGACATTGTACATATATATCATATATATCACAAATCTCCACAAAGTATTTATCTGAGGTATATACTTATAGAAAAGAGAGGAAAGAAAGAACAAGCGAAAGGAAAGAACTATGCACAAGTAGGGAGTGATTTTTTTTTACAACTTATTCATTGATTTGTGAGGATAAAATCAGGTCTATGAGGTGTTATGTAGCTAAACCATTCTTCCCACTATGAATCAAATTGTTCCAACTTATGATTAACAAATGCTGTTATCTTCTCCATTTTGTAAATGTCCATTGTAATTTCCATCCATGTATTTAAAGTTGGGCTGTCTTGTGATAACCATTTCCTAGTAAGAGTCTATTTACCGGCCACCAGCAGTATATTCATTAAATATTTATCTCTTTTCAACCATTCTTGAGGGATATATCCAAAATATATTGTCTTACTCTCTAAGGGTATTACACATTTAAAGATGTCTTGTAGCGCATTGTGTATCCCCCTCCAATAGTTTTTGATAACAGGGCAGTCCCAAAAAATATGATAATAGTTTGCATTTTGATTTCCACAATTTCTTCAGCAAACAGTGAGGTTACTATCATAATGGGATTTCTGAGAGGGTGTAATAAAATATGTGTTGCCTTTATGGCAGTTATTTAGTTAATAATATTTTCGCTTAGTAATTCATTTGTTAGTATTTTCTAGTTAAATTTAGAATTGTTTAAAGTATATTCATTGCCTGTAAAATATATCGGCATGCGATGACGTCACATCCGGTTTTGCTGCGTCTTGAGGGAAAATACCGATGAACGCGAGGGCGGGGGCTCGACCAGAGCAACAAGTTGTTTGTATGCATTAGAAAACACAGTGAGAGCAACGCTGTAAGTTAATAGATAATCGATATGTTGAATTAAAATGTTAACGCCGATCCCGTTAAAAGTAACGACGGCCGATAAGGTTTATGTTTTCGTTAGTTAAAGAGTTGCGGATAGTTTGTGTTGAAGTGTATTTAAAGCGGTCCATGGTGTAGGTAGATTCTGACTGTATGCTGCACTTTAATGCAATGTAGTTGTAGTTTACTTTTACAAGTATTTACAATGTAAATGTGATATCAAGAAGGGAACAAATACTGTATCAATCTTGTATTGTTTTGTCAACAGTTTTCACCATACGTTAATGTGAAGAGTGAACAATAAATGGTTAATCTTACTGCGACCTTGTTTTCATTGACCACGGTTTATCTCGGCGTTTAATTCGGCTTTTCATTACACCCGAGCGAGAACGCTACAAAATATCTTCAAGTTTTTCCATCTGAACTCCCTCCATTTCTGTGAACTGGTACACTTCCATTGATACCTCCAGATTATTGTCCATTCTTCCTCAGATATAATTATCCCCCCTTTCTTCTCCCATTTTGTTTTAATGTATGAAGTCGAATGTGTTTTAAGATTTGACAAACCCTTATACATGCTTGAAATGATTCTACTATCATTATCTGAATTATATGCTTTTCTAAATAGCCCTATCAAACACTTACTTGCCTTGGTTACATTTTTAACCATCCTATTAACATATTGTCGCTTCTGTAAGTTCCAATAAAAGTCGTGTTTTTCTAATGCGTTTCTCATTAAGCATTTTAAAACTGAACAATGTTCCTTCTTTCATTATGTTGCAAAGAACTGTTATTCCTTTAGCTGTCCAGTCCTTAAATCTAGCATCCAGTTTATTCGGTGTAAAATCCAAGTCATATTGCAATTCTTAAATGGTATGCATATCTCCCTCTAGTTTGTATTCTTTTATAAAGTTTTACCTATTTTAAGAGTCCATTTCACCCATGGGTTATCAGTAGTATCTATGTAACTTTGTAGGTTGTTATCAGCTAAAATTGCTTGTATGGGGATGGGAAGTACCCGCTCCTCAATGTTTTTCCATTGAGCGTCATATGAGGGGTTGCACCAACTTATCACAGCTCTCAACTGTGCTGCAAAATAATAATCTCTAAGAGAAGGTAGGCCCCATCTCCCCTTTTCCTTTGCTAATTGCAAAGTTTTGAGATGAACTCTGGGCCTTTTACCCTGCCAAATATACCTTGATAGCATCTTGTTCCATTCATTTAATTGATTTTGATTAATCTCTATTGGTAGGGTCTGAAAGAGATATAACAGTCTGGGCAGTATGTTCATTTTAATAGATTCACTCCTTGAACTCACAACTAAAAAATGGAATTAGGTTCCATCTTATTATATTTTCCTTATTATTTTATATGTAGGCTGATAATTGCATTCTGATAATTTTGCCAAATCTTTTGGCATAATGATGCCCAAATATTTGAAAGACTCTGTTTGCCATGCCCAGGGATATCTACTTTCAATTTCTCTTGGTTGGCTATAGTTATATGAAAGTAATTGGATTTTATCTATGTTGACCTTGTATCCTGATAACTGACTATATTGTTCAAAGGATTGCATCAATTTAGGTAAAGAGTATGTTGCACACACAAAATGCTGGTGGAACGCAGCAGGCCAGGCAGCATCTATAGGAAGAAGTACAGTCGACGTTTCGGGCTGAGACCCTTCGTCAGGACTAACTGAAAGAAGAGATAGTAAGAGATTTGAAAGTAGGAGGGGAGGGAAAAATCTGAAATGATAGGAGCAGACAGGAGGGGGAGGGATGAAGCTAAGAGCTGGAAAGTTGATTGGCAAAAGGGATACAGAACTGGAGAAGGGAGAGGATCATGGGACGGGAGGCCTAGGGAGAAAGAAAAGGGGAGGGGAGCGCCAGAGGGCGATGGAGAGCAGGCAAGGAGTGATTGTGAGAGGGACCAAGAAAAAAGAGAGAGAAAAGAGAAAAAATATATAAAATAAATAAAGGGATGGGATAAGAAGGGGATGAGGGGCATTAATGGAAGTGAGAGAAATCAATGTTCATGCCATCAGGTTGGAGGCTACCCAGACGGAATATAAGGTGTTGTTCCTCCAACCTGAGTGTGGCTTTATCTTGTCAGTAGAGGAGGCCATGGATAGACATATCAGAATGGGAATGGGACGTGGAATTAAAATGTGTGGCCACTGGGAGATCCTGCTTTCTCTGGCGGACAGAGCGTAGGTGTTCAGCAAAATGGTCTCCCAGTCTGCTTCAAGTCTCGCCAATATATAAAAGGCTGCACCAGGAGCATCGGAGGCAGTATATCACACCAGCCGACTCGCAGGTGAAGTGTCGCCTCACCTGGAAGGACTGTCTGGGGCCCTGAATGGTGGTGAGGGAGGAAGTGTAAGGGCAGGTGTAGCACTTGTTCCACTTACAAGGACAAGTGCCAGGAGGGAAATCGGTGGGAAGGGGTGGGGCGGGGGGGACATGAATGGACAAGTTACTTCCAATGGGATACCACCACCAAGCACATCTTCCCCTCCCCTTTCTGCTTTCCACAGGGATTGCTCCCTACGCGACTTCTTTGTCCTCTGGTGCTCCCCTCTCCCTTTCTTTCTCCCTAGGCCTCCTGTCCCATGATCCTTTCCCTTCTCCAGCTCTGTATCCCTTTTGCCAATCAACTTTCCAGCTCTTAGCTTCATCCCACCCCCTCTGGTCTTCTCCTCATTTCAGATCTCCCCCTCCCACTTTAAAATCTTTTACTATCTCTTCTTTCAGTTAGTCCTGACTAAGGGTCTCGGCCCAAAACGTCGACAGTGCTTCTCCCTATAGATGCTGCCTGGCCTGCTGCGTTCCACCAGCATTTTGTGTGTGTTGCTTGGATTTCCAGCATCTGCAGATTTCCTTGTGAAAGAGTATGTTGATTGCCCCAGATAGATCAAAATGTCATCCACGTAACAGGCCAATTTATGCCCTGTCCCTTTAATAGTAATTCCCCTGATGTCTTCATTTTAGACAATAGACAATAGACAATAGGTGCAGAAGTAGACCATTCGGCCCCTCGAGTCTGCACCGCCATTCTGAGATCATGGCTGATCATTCACTATCAATACCCAGTCCCTGCCTTGTCCCCATATCCCTTGATTCCCCTATCCATCAGATATCTATCCAGCTCCTTCTTGAAAGCATCCAGAGAATTGGCCTCCACCGTCTTCCGAGGCAGTGCATTCCACACCTCCACAACTCTCTGGGAGAAGAAGCTCTTCCTCAACTCTGTTTTAAATAACTGACCTCTTATTCTCAATCCATGCCCTCTGGTACTGGACTCTCCCAACATCTGGAACATATTTCCTGCCTCAATCCTATCAAATCCTTTAATTATCTTAAACGTTTCAATCAGATCCCCTCTCAATCTCCTCAATTCCAGCGTGTACAAGCCCAATCTCTCCAATCTCTCTGCGTAAGACAGCCCTGCCATCCCAGGAATCAACCTAGTGAATCTACGCTGCACTTCCTCAATTGCCAGAATGTCCTTCCTTAAACCTGGAGACCAAAACTGTACACAATATTCCAGGTGTGGTCTCACCAGGGCCCTGTACAAATGCAAAAGAACATCCTTGCTCTTGTATTCAATTCCCCTTGTAACAAAGGCCAACATTCCATTTGCCCTCTTCACTGCCTGTTGCACTTGCTCATTCACCTTCATTGACTGGTGAACTAGGACTCCTAGGTCTCTTTGCATTTCTCCCTTACCTAACTCGACACCGTTCAGACAATACTCTGCCCTCTTGTTCCAGCTTCCAAAGTGGATAACTTCACATTTATTCACATTGAATGACATCTGCCAAGTATCTGCCCACTCACTCAGCCTATCCAAGTCTCTCTGTATTCTCCTAACGTCCTCTTCGCATGTCACACTGCCACCCAGTTTAGTATCGTCAGCAAACTTGCTGATATAGTTTTCAATGCCCTCATCTAAATCATTGACATAAATCGTAAAGAGCTGTGGTCCCAATACAGAGCCCTGTGGTACCCCAATTGTCACCTCCAGCCAGTCTGAGAAACACCCATTCACTGCTACCCTTTGCTTTCTATCTGCCAACCAGTTTTCTATCCATGTTGAAACCCTGCCCCCAATGCCATGAGCTCTGATTTTACTCACCAATCTCCTATGTGGCACCTTATCGAATGCCTTCTGAAAATCTAGGTACACAACATCTACTGGCTTACCCTCGTCTAACATCCTTGTTACACCCTCAAAAAACTCCAACAGATTAGTCAAGCATGATTTGCCCTTGGTAAATCCATGCTGGCTCGGCCTAATCCTATTTCTGCCATCAAGATGTGCCACTATTTCGTCCTTAATAATGGACTCAAGCATCTTCCCCATGACTGACGTTAGGCTAACAGGGCGATAGTTCTCTGTTTTCTCCTTCCCTCCCTTCTTGAAAAGTGGGACAACATTAGCCACTTTCCAATCTTCAGGAACTGATCCTGAATCTAAGGAACATTGGAAAATGATTACCAATGCATCCGCAATTTCCTGAGCCACCTCTTTTAGAAACCTCGGATGCAGACCATCTGGACCCGGGGATTTATTAGCCTTCAGTCCTACCAGTCTACTCATCACAGTTTCTTTCCTAATGTCAATCTGTCTCAATTCCTCTGATATCTTATGACCCTGGCCCATCCATACATCTGGGAGATTGCTTGTGTCCTCCCTGGTGAAGACAGATCTAAAGTACGCATTAAATTCTGTTGCCATTTCCCTGTTTCCCATAACAATTTCTCCCAATTCATTCTTCAAGGGGCCAACATTGTTCTTAACTATCTTCTTTCTCTTCACATAGCTAAAAAAGCTTTTGCTATCCCCTTTTATATTCCTGGCTAGACTGAGCTCATACCTGATTTTTTCTCTCCGTATTGCTTTTTTAGTTAAGATCTGCTGTTCCTTAAAACTTTCCCAATCATCTGTATTCCCACTCATCTTAGCCCTGTCATACTTCTTTTTCTTTAATGCTATACAATCTCTGACTTCCTTTGTCAACCACTGTGGCCCCTTCCCCCTCTTTGAATCCTTCCTTCTCATTGGAATGAACTGCTTTTGCATCTTTTGTATTATGCCCAAGAATATCTGCCACTGCTGATCCACTGTCTTTCCTGCCAGGGCATTCGCCCATTTAACTTTGGCCAGCTCTTCCCTCATGGCTCCGTAGTCTCCTTTATTTAATTGCAACACTGACACCTCTGATCTGCCCTTATCCCTCTCAAATTGTAGATAAAAACTTATCATGTTATGATCACTACTTCCTAATGGCTCCTTTACTTCAAGATCACTTATCGATTCCTGTTCATTACACATCACCAAGTCCAAAATAGCCTCGTTCCTGGTTGGCTCAAGCACAAGCTGTTCCAAAAATACATCCCTTAGACACTCCACAAACTCCCTATCCTGGGGTCCAGCACCTACCTGATTCTCCCAGTCCACCTGCATGTTGAAATCTCCCATAACGACTGCATTACCTTTAGCACATGCCAATGTTAACTCCCTAATACCTGTACCCAATATCCACGCTACTGTTTGGGGGCCTGTACACAACACCCATTAGGGTCTTTTTACCCTTACTGTTCCTCAGCTCAATCCACACAGACTCTACTTCCCCTGTTCCCAAGTCACCTCTTGCTAAGGACTGAATCTCATTCTTCACCAACAGGGCCACCCCACCCCCTCTTCCCATATTTCTGTCTCTACGATAGCACGTATACCCTGGTACACTCAATTCCCAGGCCTGATCCCCTTGCAGCCATGTCTCCATTATCCCAACAATATCGTAGTTCCCCATTTTTATCTGAGCTTCAAGCTCATCTGTCTTATTTCTGACACTACGCGCATTCAAGTATAGAATTCTTAGCCCATTCCTCCTCTCTTTTGTCTGATGTATTGAGGTAATGGTTCCAGATATAACACGAAGAGTAGTGGTGACCATGCATAACCCTGTCTCCTGCCCCTTTCTAGGGTAAGACTATTTGATAAATATCCACTGATTTTAATCCTAGCAGTAGGGTTGTCATATATTGCCTGTATAGTTATAATAATTATGTCATGGAAACCAAATCTATGTAAAACTCTGTAAAGAAAATTCCAATTAACCGAATTAAATCCCTTTTCAGCATCCACACTTATCACTATTGCTTTGAATTTTTTGCATATGATCCATAATGTAAAGTGTTCTTCGTATATTGTCTTGTGTTTGGTGTTGTTGTATAAAACCTGTCTGATCATTACGTATCAGTGTGGGTAGAAACTCCTCTAATCGTTTGGCCATGATGGTGGTAAATAATCAGATATCTATATTAAGATCTATATTGGTCTACCGTAAATGACCCACATTCCATTTTATCCTTGCCTTCTTTCGGTATAGCTGAGATTACTGCTTCCTTCCAACTGGATGGCATTTGTGCCTTTTTTAGAGCCCAGTTCAGTGTGGGGAGTAGGACAGGAATTTACTCATTTTTAAATTCTTTGTACCACTCTGCCATATACCCATCTGATCCTGGTGATTTGCTTAATTTAAGCCTACTAATTGCAGCTTTTAATTCAACTTCAGTTATGTCAGTAGTCATCGTTCTATTTTGTTCTTTGTTTAAAGTGGGTAACTCTAGAGAATTCAGGAAGGTGTCAGTTTGGGTTATGCTTCCCCCTGGAACTTTGGAATATAGCATTTTGTAAAACACTTCAAAAGCTTCTTGAATTTCACTTAGCTTATTTTTTAAAATCATTTTTGTTCTTGGATTCCTAATTCTCTGAATTGTATTTTCTGCTTTTTTTTTCAGTTTCCACTCCAGTATTTTCATAGATTTTGATCCACTTTCATAATGTCTCTGTTTCAGAAACATTAAATTTTTCCGGATTTCTTGCATAGCTAAACTATTGATCTCATTCCTAATTTTTAAAATTTCTAATGTATCCCGTGCCAAAGTCAATTTGTAGTTTTTTTTCTAGTTCCTTCAGCATATTTTGTAATTCCTCTAATGTTTTATTCCTTATTTTTTTCTTAGATGAAGATATTGCTATAATTTTCCCTCTTAAAACAGCCTTCCCATAGAATGGGAGGTGAAACCTCTCCATTATCACTGAATTCTAAGCAGAGACCAATTTCTTTTTTAATTTGTTCGTTAAAGTACAGATCATTGAGTAGACTTGAATTTAGTTTCCAAATAGTGTTCTTTGGTTGTAGGTCAAAATCAACAGATAAATATATAGGTGCATGGTCACTTACATCCATTGTCCCAATTCCACAGATGTTTATTTTGTCTTTGTCTTTTCCAAATGTTATGAAATAGTCTATTCTTTATATACAGAATAGGGGCCAGAATAACAAGTGTAATCCCTTCTGTTGGGGAAAAGGTCCCTCCACATATCAATTAGACCAACATCCTCAAAAAGCGTATTAACTTTCTTATGTAAGGATTTTGTTTCATAGGTTTTTCTATTGGAAGAGTCTAAATTTGGTTGTAATTGTAAATTTAAGTCTCCCCCACATATCAGGAGACCTTCTGTTTCTGTTACTGTAATATCAGTAATTTTCTGAAAGAAACTAATATCGCTTCCTGGCGATATATATATTCAATAGAGTAACTGAATTTCCATCTGTATTTCCCCTTACCAGAATATATCTGCCCTCCTTATCTCCCATTTCGAATACATATTCAAAATTTAGCTTGTTTGAGGTAAGATTAGCAACTCCTCTCCTATGTCCTGATTTATATGAGGAGAAAAACAAATTAGTGAAGCCCACTCTCGTTAGTTTTCCATGCTCATTATCACTTAAAGATACTACACAGGCTTGTTCTTTTTCCATTTTGGATAGAATTTTTCTGCGTTTGATTGGATTTAACAGCCCATTGACATTAAAAGAAATGAATTTTTCTTTGTCCTTACACTGACAGTTAAATACGCTTGGCTATCATTAAAATTAGAATAAAACTTAATCGATCTACTCCCTGAACAAATAAGAACCAAGAAATGTGAATAATAAAAGAAAAGGCAATGAACGTGTGATTCCAAGGCGGAGGTCTGTAGTAGATGACCCTGTGTTGAGCTCGAGGAAACGTCTAGCTGTGGGGGATAACCCCTCCTACCTGTGAGTTCAGGGCCCTCATTGCAGTACCCATGAAAGTAAGTAAACAAATCTGTATCCATTACACAGAAAAGATTTCCCTGTTTATTCCTCCCATATATATATATATATATCCTCGTTTAGGTGTGGTAAAAGGAGTGAATGAATGAATAAAAAAGAATAATTGACTAATATAAAATCCACATTATAATAAGTATTTCTTCAGATAGGTATAGCACTGTCTATTTTTACAATAGACAATAGGTACAGGAGTAGGCCATTCGGCCCTTCAAGCCAGCACCGCCATTCACTGTGATCATGGCTCCGTGACTGCTTTGAATCGGTGGACTGGTTAGTATTCAAGGACGAGGCAGCTAACCTCGATGAGTATGCCTCAGCTGTCATGGACTTTATCTGGAAATGCACAGAGGACTGTGTGTCTCACAAGACGATCTGGGTATTCCCTAACCGGAAGCCTTGGATGAATTATGAGGTCCAGTCCCTTTTGAAGGCCAGAGCTGTGCTTTTAGGTCTGGAGATACCAGTCGCTACACGGAATCTAGGCGTGAACTCCAGAAAGCCATTAAGGCGCCAAGAGGCAATATCGAGCCAAGTTGGAAGCCCAGGCTAACCAGAGGGATGCCAGTAGACTATGGCAGGGTCTAAATGAGATCACTGGGCGCAAAGAAAAGGCTGGGAATATCAATAACTGTAGTGCTTCTCTTCCTGATGAACCTAACATATTCTACGCAAGATTCGAGCAGAAGAGGAGCATCCTGCCCCCTCCGGATGAACCAGACCTGGTGGCATTGAGATTCATTGTCACCGAGGAGGACGTTAGAAGAATCTTCCTGAAGATAAATCCAAGGAAGGTGACGGGCCCAGGTGGCGTCCTGGGACGGGTTCTCCGGACCTGTGCAAGCGAGCTAGCCTGAGTGTTTGCTGACATCTTCAACTGCTCCCTGCTTCAATTTAAGATCCCTTCGTGTTTTAAGAAGGCAATGATAATCCCGGTGCCGAAGAAAAGCAAGGTGACGTGCCTGAATGACGACCGACCTGTGGCTCTGACATCGATTGCTATGAAGTGCTTCGAGTGATTGGTTATGGCACACATCAACCATAACCTACCAGTCAACCTCGACGCTTTGCAATTCGCCAACCGGAGCAACAGGTCAACGGCAGATGCCATCTCTCTGGCATTACATTCCTCCTTAGAACACCTGGAGAATATAGACGCATATGTAAGGCTCCTTTTCATCGACTACAGCTCTGACTTTAATACCATCATTCCAAATAAACTGATTCCTAAGCTCTGGAACCTGGATCTTAGCACTCAGATCTGCAGCTGGATCTTCAACTTCCTCACAGACAGGGCCCAGGCTGTAAAAATAGGGGACAAGCTCTCCTCTACAATCACTCTGAGCACCGGTGCCCCACAAGGCTGTGTACTCAGCCCCCTGCTGTACTCACTGTACACCCATGATTGTGTAGCCAAGTTTCCATCGAACTCAATATATAAGTTTGCTGAAGACACCACAATTGTAGGCCATATCTTGGGTAATGGTGAGTCTGAGTACGGAGAGGAAATTAAGAACCTGGTGGCATGGTGCAAAGACAATAACCTATCCCTCAACGTCAGCAAGACGAAGGAATTGGCTGTTGACTTCAGAAGGAGTAGTGGACCACACGACCCCATCTACATCGGTGGTGCACAGGTGGAACAGGTCAAAAGCTTTAAGTTCCTCGGGGTGAATATCACAAATGACCTGACTTGGTTTAACCAAGCAGAGTCCGCTGCCAAGAAGGCCCACCGGCGCCTTTACTTCCTGAGAAAGCTGAAGAAATTTGGCCTGTCCCCAAACCCTCACTAATTTTTATAGATGCGCCGTAGAAAGCATTCTTCTAGGGTGCATCACAACCTGGTGTGGAAGTTGTCCTGTCCAAGACTGGAAGAAGCTGCAGAAGATCGTGAACATAGCCCAGCACATCACACAAACCAATCTTCCATCCTTGGACTCACTTTACACCTCACACTGTCGGAGCAGTGCTGCCAGGAGAATCAAGGACACGACCCACCCAGCCAACACACTTTCTCTCCCTCTTCCCTCCGGGAGAAGGTTCAGGAGCATGAAGATACGTACGGCCAGATTTGGGAACAGCTTCTTTCCAACTGTGATAAGACTGCTGAACGGATCCTGACCCGGATCTGGGCCGTACCTTCCAAATATCCGGACCTGACTTGCACTACCTTACTTTCCCTTTTCTATTTTTTAATTATGATTTTAAATTTAAGTTAAAATTTTTATTATATTTACTTCGATATGTACTTCAGGGAGCACGAAGCGCAGAAACAAATATCACTGTGATGATTGTGCGCTTTAGTATCAATTGTTAGGTGACAAAGTATTTGTATTGTATTTGTATATCCTGATATTTTTCCGCTGTGATCTTCCCTCCTGGTCAAGCAGTTTACCTTCTTGTTGATTTATTATTTTTATCTTCTTACTTAGCACCTGTTCCACGTTTTGCATGCTATCTTCCACCTTCTCAATTCGTGTCTCTGCCACCGCTATTTTTCGATTGATGTTGGCGAGCTCTGACTTGATATCATTTAGTTGCTGTTTTATATCTTTTTGGAACTCCCGCAGCTCTTCCAGAATTTTTATCATATTCGCCTGAACGAGGCCCAGCGTCCGCCTCGCTAGCACGCGGTCGGGTTGGAGAGCCGCTGGCTGCTCTCCTCTCAGCCACAGGCTCCGCAGTGATGCTTTTTTATCTCCATTCTTTTTCCTCATTCTTGCCCCCATTATCAATTCAGATATTTTTGAAGGTCTTATATTTGATGGATTAACGGGGCAAAATAAGCGTTTTTCCGGAGGAGCTAGTGACTTAAGCTGCCATTCTGGATGATGACTTCACCGGAACCGATGGACTCACTTTGAAGGAGTCTTCATCTTATGTTCTTGATATTTATTGTTCATTTAATAATAAGAATAAATATCTTCCTGAACACCAGCATGCCTCAAGGCTGTGTGCTGAGCCCTCTTCTGTACTCCCATTTCACCTATGACTTAATTCCTATACATGGTTCTAACTCCGTAATCAAGTTCGCAGACGACACCACGGTGGTTGGCCTGATCAGAGGGGATGACGAGACGGCCTACAGGGACGAGGTCCAGCACCTGGCCATGTGGTGTGTCGACAACAACCTGGCCCTTAACACCCAGAGGACCAAGGAGATCATTGTGGACTTCGGGCATGCTAAGAGCCACACTCACGTCCCCATATACATCAACGGAGCTGTAGTGGAGCGTGTATCAAGCTTCAAATTCCTTGATGTCCACATTTCCGAGGATCTCACCTGGTCCCTGGACTCCTCTGTCCTGATCAAAAAGGCACAACAGCGCCTTTATTTCCTGTGGAGCATCAAGAAAGCTCGCCTCAGTCCCAGGATACTGACGGACTTTTACCGCTGTACCATTGAGAGCATACTCACCAACTGCATCTCAGTGTGGTGTGGCAATTGTCCCATATCAGACAGCAAAGCACTCCAGCGGGTGGTGAAAACTGCCCGGCGGATTATCGGCACCCAGTTGCCCACTATTGAGAACATCTGGGCAGGGCGAAAAGCATTACCAAGGATGCATCTCGCCTTAACCATTGACTTTTTACCCTCCTCCCATCTGGTAGGCACTACAGGAGCCTCCACTCCCACACCAGCAGGCACAGGAAGAGCTTCTTCCCTGAGGCTGTGACCCTGCTGACCCTCACATCATAGTATTGCACCCATATTGGACTGCCTCAGTACTTTTATATTTGTCTGCTGGAGCACTTTTTATTCACAGTTATTTTGTAAATAACACTATTCTTTGCATTTCTGGTTCAATGCTAACTGCATTTCATTTGGCTTTGTATCTGTACTCAACACAATGACAATAAAGTTGAATCTAATATTATTAATACCCGTGCAAATAGTTATTAATGAATATGATATAGTTGGGATCACAGAGACGTGGCTCCAGGGTGACAAAGGATAGGAGCTCAACATCCAGGGATATTCAATATTCAGGAGTGATAGACAGGAAAGAAAAGGAGGTGGGGTAGCATTTCTGGTTAGAGAGGAGATTAATGCAATAGAAAGGAAGGACATTAGCCTGGAGGATGTGGAATCGATATGGGTAGAGCTGCATAACACTAAGGGGCAGAAAACACTGGTGGGAGTTGTGTACAGGCCACCTAACAGTAGTAGTGAGGTTGGGAATGGCATTAAACAGGAAATTAGAAATGCATGTAATAAGGGAACAGTAGTTATAATGGATGACTTCAATCTACATATAGATTGGATGAACCAAATTGGTAAGGGTATCTTATTGGGGAGGAGGTTCAAACATCAGAGGTGCAGAGGGACTAAGGAGTCCTCGTGCAAGACTCCCAGAAGGTTAATTTACAGGTTGAGTCTGTGAGAAAGGAATTTATTTCAAGGAGAATAGAATATAAAAGCAAGGAGGTGTTGCTGCGCTTTTATAAGACACTAGTCAGGCCGCACTTGGAGTATTGTCAGCAGTTTTCGGCTTCATATCTCGGAAAGGATGTGTTGTCATTGGAGAGTCCAGAGGAAGTTCACGAGGATGATTCCGGGTAAGAAGGGGTTACATATGAGGAGGAGATTTGTGGAAAATCCTTCTGAAGAAGTTGGTGGAACGACCCATAGAATATAAAATATAGAACAGTCCAGGCCCTTCAGCCCATAGTGTTGTACTGACCCTACATCAAGATCAATCTAACCCTTCCTGTTTGTCTTTCATCTGTTGCAAACTAGATTTCTGCCTAGTCCCATCGACAGGTACCTGAACTATTGTCCCAATACCCCTCCCATTGCTGTACTTATCCAAATTTCTCTTTGATTGCAGCATTTAAGAGAAATTTGGATCAGTACATAGATGGAACGGACTGGAAGGCTGTGGTCACGGTGTAGGTTGATAGGACTAGGCAAAAAAACAATTCCAGATTGTATAGATGGGCCAAAGAGCCTGTTTCTGTGCTGTAATACTCTGATTCTACATGTCAATCCAGAGTACCTTAAATGTCTCTAACATATCTGGGTATACACCATCCTTGGCAGCATTTTCCACACACACACACACACACCACTCTCTGTACAAAAAAATACCCTTGAAGTGACGCCCACTTGTATTAGCCATTTCCAGTCTGGGGAGAGTGTCTGGCTGTCCACTCGATCTGTGCCCATCGAGGGTTCGTCAAGATGGAGTGTAAACTCTTTCTCTTTTCACAGATGATGTGTGACGGTGGTGGGAAGCTGAATCGTCAAATCTCTGCTCGTTTTGCTCCCCAGCTGTAGCCATTGTGGGATATCGATAACAGCTTGTGGCTGGGACTATGGTGTGTCATCGCTTGAACAGCGATGGCCTTCCTCGTTATCACCTCCGGCGGATTGGCCGGAGACCTTCGCTGCCCGACATCACCAACTACATTGAGTAGGTACAACAGTGAGCATGAAGCCCAAAGCCACAAGATCAGAATCTGTTATCAAAGTGGGGAAGATGGAGGGATGTGGACGTGGTGTGGGCAGAGAGGATTAGTTTAGTCGCCATTGGGTTACTAATCTAATTGGTTTGACACACCATTGTGGGCTGGAGGGCCCGTTCCTGTGCTGAACTGCTCTGCGTTCTATTACAAGACACAGGAGCAAAATTAGGCCATTTGACCAAATGAGTCCGCTCCACCATTCCATCATGGCTGATTTATTGTCCCTTTCAACCCCATTCTCCTGCCTTCTCCCCGTAACCTTTGATGCCCTGACTAATCATAAATCTATCAACCTGCTCTTTAAGTAAACCCAATGACCTGCACTTCACAGTCACCTGTGGCAATGAATTCCACAGATTCACCACCCTCTGGCTAAAGAAATTCCTCCTCATCTCTGTTCTCAAGGGAGGCCCCTCTATTCTGAGGCAGTGCCCCCTGGTACTGGACTCCCCTGCCCCCCACTATGGAAACATCCTCTCCACAGCCACTCTCTTGGCGGTTTAGAGGCATAATAACTCATGCATGATTGAATGGCGGCATAGACACGATGGGCCAAAAGACCCAATCTACTCCTGTCTCATGGAGACAGATCAGACAAGAACGAGGGCTCGTCGTTAATAAAGAATGAAAAATTAGAATATGTGATCAAATTAGAGTTATGAAGATGGATGGGAAGAGTTTCCAAAGATTTTTTAAAAAGCAAATTAGTGACTATTGGCAATGGACAGGAGGTGAGGTGATGATTTTTACAAAAACAAACTAAAGGGCGATGTGTGATGAGAGGGTTCGACGACTCTGAGGTTAAATTGTCGTAAAACACCAGGGCAGAAAGGCCTCAAAGTGCTGAAGTTTGTGATGTTATCCCTCCCTCACGCACTGGCTCCCTCAGCCCTCACTCGCCCCCTCACTCCTTCGTGCTCTCTTCCTCCCTCCACCTTCCCAACTACCCTCCACCACACTCTCCCTCTCCGCCCCCTCCCTTGTCACCCCATTCCTCATTCCCTCCGCCCACCCCTCATTCACTCACTCCATCCACCACTGACTGACTCCATCCATTCCTCAGTGCCGCACCACTGACCGATCGTCTGTTTAACCCCAGCCTGATCCCAGGACAATTTACCTTGACCGATCAACCTGCCGACTGGCATGCCTTTGGACAGTGGGAGGAAACTCGCGTGCAGACGGGGAGAATGTTCCCGCTCTCTGCAGGCAGTGGCATGAAATAACTCCACCTTCGTTCTGATCACCGTGACACGACCCTGCTGCCTTGTGAGAGGTGTGGACCAGCTGGACAGTCGCAGTCTTTGTCCCCGGGGTTGGGGAGTCCAAACCTACAGGGCACGGAGGAGGAGGATTTGAAAGAGACCTGAGGGGTAACGTCTTTACACGGAGGCTAGTGAGCACCTGGAATGAGCTGATGGAGGAAGTGACAGGGAGGCGTAGCGGCAGGGAGCAGGGTTGAACTCCTGCTGAATGTGCACATGGGTTTCCTGCAGCTGCTCGGGTTTCCTCCCACATTCCAAAGACCTGCAGGTTGGGGTTGGTAAGTTGTGGGCTGCCCCCAGCGCAGCCTCTGACCGTGCTGGTTATTGATGGAAACTCCACATTTCACTGCATGCTCCAATGTTCGTGTGACAAATAGAATTAATCTTTACTCGCTTGCACAGAAGGTGGGATCTGATGGGATCTCCTCTCTCCTCTCACCCCCACCCCTTGTAGCTTCACCAAGCGGGTCACCCTGATTGGACGGAACAGCAAGGTGGTTGATTACGAACTGAGGTCTGCCAGTGAGTCGCAGAAGAGGTGTATCTCTCGGACCCACGCCCGCGTGATCCGCTCCACCTCGGGTAACCAGCACCGGCTGGTGGACTCCAGCTTTACCGGCGTCTACGTCAATGACCGGCGACTGGACGGTGAGTGCGGCTGGGACTCAGTGCTACCGACAGGGTGAACTATAGTTAATGGCTCTGCAAAATTTAATTGTCAATTTGTAAACATCATTAAGTCCCTCTATTAGTGGCATCTGTTACTGAATATTGACTGGATGGCACGGTTAGTGTAATCCTTTACAGCACTTGTGACCAGAAATCAATGGTTCGATTTAATGTCTGAAAATATATACAGTAGCCGACTTAATTCTTACTCTTCACAGACAGCCACAAACCAGAGGAAAAGCCCTGAGGGATGAATGGCAGGAAACGTTGGAACCCCAAAGCCCCCCTCCCCCTCCCAGAAACATCAGCCCTACCTACCCCCGCTGTAACAAAAGCATCAACGTCCCCCCACCATACACGCAATAGCAACATGCCACCTCCCTCATTAACGAGAGGGAGAGAGAGAGAGAGAGCCTGTTTGAGATGTCAAAGCGTTGAGATGGAGAACGGTTTTTGGTGCACTCTGGGCCATAAGACACAGGAGCAGAATTAGGCTATTTGCCCCATCGAGTCCACTCGGCCATTCAGTCACAGCTGATCCTTCTCCCCCCTCCACGCTAAACACACCCAACAACCTGGCCACCACAGCTGCCTGTGGTAACAAATTCCACAAATTCACCACCCTCTGGCTAAAGAAATTTCTCCACTTCTCTGTTTTAAATGGACACCCCTCTATCCTGAGGCTGTGCCCTCTTGCCCATGAGTCCCCCACATGGGAAACATCCTTTCCACATCTGCTCTGTCTAGGACCTTCAACATTTGAAAGGTTTCAATGAGATCCCTCCTTATCCTTCTCAATCCAGTGAGTACAGACCCAGAGCCATCAAATGCTCCTCATATAATAACCCTGTCTTTCCCAGAATCATCCTTGTGAACCTCCTCTGGACCCTCTCCAATGCCAGCACATCTTTTCTCAGATGAGGAGCCCAAAACTGTTCACAATGCTCAAGGTGAGGCCTCACCAGTGTCTTATAAAGCCTCAGCATCACATCCTTGTTCTTGTATTCTAGACCTCTTGAAATGAATGCTAACATTGCATTTGCCGTCCTCACCACTGACTCTACCTGCAAGTTAACCTTCAGGGTGTTCTGGATAAGGACTCCCAAATCCCTTCGCACCTCAGATTTTTGGATTTTCTTCCTGTTTAGAAAATAGTCTGCACATTTATTTCTACTACCAAAGTGCATGACTATGCATTTTCCAACATTGTATTTCAATTTTTACTCTTACCCATTCTCCTGATGTGTCCAAGTCCTTCTGCATCCTACCTGTTTCCTCAACACTACCTGCCCCTCCACCAATCTTCGTATCATCTGCAAACTTGGCAACAAAGCCACCTATTCCATCATCTAAATCATTTATATACGCGCACCAGTTAGTAGGTACTGGTCACTGTAAATGGTGAATTGTAAACTTGTACCAGTACCAGTATACCTATATATTTATATATACATATATAGTACTATATACTGGTTTATATATATAAATAATACCTATAATAATGGTATTACAAACAAATAAATAATAATATAAATAATACCTATAATAATATCTATATATGTAATTATAGGTATTATTTATACAAGTATAATTATTTGCTAAATACTATATATTTAGTGAATAATTACTAAATATATAGGTACTGGTATCTGTAAATGGGGGAGGAGGAGGGAGGAAGGGATTCTGACCCTCAACACAGGTGCTCCCAGGGTTGTGTCCTGAGTCCCCTTCTCTACTCCCTTTACACCTACGACTGTACTGCCACACACAGCTCCAATCTGTCGATCAAATTCACAGATGACACGACTTTGATTGGCCTTATTTCTAGGGGTAATGAGACAGCCTACAGAGGGGAGGTTGACACCCTGACACAGTGGTGCCAGGATAGTAACCTCTCCCTCATGTCCAAACAACAAAAGAGCTGATTGTGGATCACAGGAGGAAAGGAGAAAGGCTCACCCTGATCAGCATCAGTGGCTCTGCATTTGAGAGGATGAGCAGTTTTAAATTCCTCGGTATACATGTCACTGAAGATTTCATCTGGACTGTACACACCGGCTGTGTGGGGGGAAAAATGCACAACAGCATCTTTTCCACCTCAGGCGACTGAAGAAGTTCGGGTTGAGCCCCCATATCCTCTACAGGGGCACCACTGAGAGCATCCTGACTGGCTGTATCTCCGCCTGGTACGGGAACTGCACCATCCTTGATCGCTGGGCACTGCAGAGAGTGGTACGGACAGCCCAGCGCATCTGTGGCTGTGAACTTCCCTCCACTGAGGACATTTACAGCAGCAGGCACAGAAAGAAGGCCTGGAAGGTCATCAGGGACACCAGTCACCCCAACCAAAACTTTCTGCTGCTTCCGTCTGGCAAACGGTATTTCAGCATTAAAACCAGGACCAACAGGCTACTGGACAGCTTCTCTCTACAAGCTAGTAGACTTACAAACTGACCTGTCTGTACATTGTGACGGAGTGATAACAGAAAGATTTTTACTCCATCACGTTGCGGGATGGATGTATAATTTAAGTAAATTCTAATTGAATCTGTGCCCTCTAGGTTTGGACACTGCATCCTTGGGGAGAAAATTGATGATTGTCTAGCTGGTCATGCCTCTCACGAGGCAGCATGGTCGTGTCGTGATTAGCACAGCGTTTTACAGTAGCAGCAACACAGAGTTATTTCCTGCACTTGCTTTTGAATGTGGGTTGAGGAAATGGTGCAGTGGCCAATGTATGCTGGTTCCTGGAGGTTGTGGTAGCGGAGAAGGGGGTGCGTGGGGGAGAGGCAGGAATAGGGTAATGGGGATAAACTCCCGCTACCTATTAAATGTTCCCAAGTAGCCTCTGACAGCCAAGTCCAGCTCCTGGCCTTCACGTGTGGCTTAGCTACTAAGCCTGAAGGAACCATTTCTACCGACAAGAGAAGGGGCAAAATTGGGTTACTGGGGCCTTAAAACCAGTCACTTCAGGCAGATGGGGCTCGTCAGCCGTGGTTGGCAGCTCATCTAGGAGAAGGAAAATTGATCTCAACCTCCGCTGCCTTGACTCTACCACTCATGAGAAGGTGTCGGGAGTAAACCCCGAGGGAAAATTCTGGAGCTGGAGTCGCTAAGGCAGTTGTGTGTTGAGTTCAACGCTGACTGGCAACTTCTGCAATGCTGCTGGTACCAAACTGCATTATCTCCACTGTCCCATTGGGTTCATTAGATGCATGAAGAGAGGGAGCTTGCTACATGGGCAACAGTTTGATCTCCATATCTACTGCTAGGCAGCAACATCCATGGTTGACCCTGAACGACGGAGGTCTCATAGTGGTGTTTGCTATACAGTAGCAGTGATGAGGGTTCAGTTCCCGCCGATGCCTGTAAGAAGTTTGTTCGTTCTCCCGTGAATGTGTGGGTTTCCTCTGGGTTCTCTGAATTTCTCCATCTGAAGATTAACTATTTAATTTACTGAGATGCAACACTGAGTGGTGCTGTTGTTGCGTGAATGGAATCACCAGAGAGAGACTGGTAGATGCAAAGCAGCGTCTTTATTCAACAAAACCAGGTACAGTCGGCATCATACGGAGACTCTTCAGTGGAAAGGTCTGCTGGCCCAATGTGGGGCTCAATAGTTATTTGCTAAACAGAAAGGATAATTCCATATTTACAAAGTATCGGCAATGCTTTCTTTTGAAGCTACATACAAACTTCACACCTTCTGATTCACATCCATGCCACAGACGCCAGCAGGTCTGTGGACTGGGATTCCCGGCTTCTAGGAATGCATTGTTCCAAATTAAATCCACAATCCATTTTCAAGGAACAGAAGTCTGGTAGCCAAAGCCATTTGCTAAATGGAAATGACCAAAACCCAAAAATCACTCTAACAGGTGCCATGCAGAAATCTCCAATTTAACCCTTGCTTAATCACAGGACCATTTACATTGACCAGTACCTACTAACTGGTGCGCGTCTTTGGATTGTGGGAGGAAACCCACATAGTCACAGGAAGAATGTACAAACTCCTTACAGACAGCAATGGGAATTGAGCCTAGGTTGCTGGTACTGTAACTGTGTTGTACTAACCACTACCCTACCGTGCCACTACTAAAAGATTAACCTCTCATCATTTTATACACCTCTGTCAGGTCACCTCTTGTCCTCTGTTGCTCCAAGGAGAAAAGGCCGCGTTCACTCATGCCTATTCTCATAAGGCATGCTCCCCAATCCAGGCAACATCCTTGTAAATTGCCTCTGCAACCTTTCTATAGTTTCCACATAATTCCTGTAGTGAGGCGAGCAGAAATGAGCACAGTACTCTAAGTAGGGTCTGACCAGGGTCCTATATAGCTGCAATATTACCTCTCAGCTCCTAAACTCAATCCCACAATTGATGAAGGCCAATACACCGCATTCCTTCTTAACCACAGAGTCAACCTGAGCTGCAGCTTTGAGTGTCCTATGGACTCTGACCCCAAGATCCCTCTGATCCTCTACACTACCAAGAGTCTCATCATTAATACTATATTCTGCCATCATATTTGACCTACCAAAATGAACCACTTCACACTTATCTGGGTTGAACTCCATCTGCCACTTCTCAGCCCAGTTTTGCATCCTATCAATGTCCTGTTGTAACCTCTGACAGCCCTCCACACTATCCACAACACCCCCAACATTTGTTTCATCAGCAAGTTTACTAACCCTTTCCTCCACTTCCACTTCCTCCAGGCCATTTATAAAAATCACGAAGAGCAGGGGTCCCAGAACAGATCCCTGAGGCACTCCACTGGTCACCGACCTCCATGCAGAATATGACCTGTCTACAACCACTCTTTGCCTTCTGTGGGCAAGCCAGTTCTGGATCCTCAAAGCAATGTCCCCTTGGATCCCATGTCTCCTTACTTTCTCAATAAGCCTTGCATAGGGTACCTTATCAAATGCCTTGCTGAAATCCATATACACGACATCTATTGCTCTTCCTTCATCAATGTGTTTAGTCACATCCTCAAAAAATTCAATCAGGCTCGTAAGGCATGACCTGCCCTTGACAAAGCCATGCTGACTGGTCGTAATCATCTTATACCTTTCCAAATGTTCATAAACCCTGCCTCTCAGGATCTCCTCCATCAACTTACCAACCACTGAAGTAAGACTCACTGGTCTATAATTTCCTGGGCTATCTCTACTCCTTTTCTTGAATAAGGGAACAACATCTGCATCCCCCCCAATCCTCCGAACCTCTCCCATCCCCATTGATGATGCAAAGATCATCGCCAGAGGCTCAGCAATCTCCTCCCTCGCTTCTCACTGTAGCCTGGGTGACATCCGGTCCGGTCCTGGTGACTTACCCAACTTGATGCTTTCCAAAAGCTCCAGCACATCATCTTCCTATCATCTTATCTACATGTTCAAGCTTTTCAGTCCATTGAAAACCTTCCTGAACACACCTAACAAACTCCACCCCATCTAAGCCCCTCACTCCAGGGACGTGCCAGTCAATATTTGGGAAATTAAAATTTCCCACCACAACAACCCTGTTATTATTACTCCTTTTCAGAATCTGTCTCCCTATTTGCTCCTCAATGTCCCTGTTACTATTGGCTGGTCTATATATAAAAAAAAACACCCAGTAGAGTTATTGACCCCTTCCTGTTTCTAACTTCCACTCACAGAGAGTCCGTAGACAATCCCTCCATGGCATCCACTTTTTCTGCAGCCATGACACTATCTCTGATCAACAGTGCCACGCCCCACCTCTTTTGCCTCCCTCCCTGTCCTTTCTGAAACATCTAAAGCCTGGCACTCGAAGTAGCCATTCCTGCCTGTGTCACACAACACGGCGTGCAATGACGTCATGCGGCACGGCACGCAGTGATAATGGTGATCATCTCTAATTGGGAGCTCAGCCTCATTGTTGAGGACTTTGGAGGCGTGGTGACACTGGCAGATTTGCCCCTGAAACATCCTCACACTGCGTGGTGGTTAACGTAAATGACGCATTTCATTGGATGTTTTGATGTACATGTAATCTTTAAGATCTTTTAATCTTTATTTTCCCGCTGAACCATTCAATTAGTTGCATCCTTGAACTTTCTGCCAGGATTCTCAGTTGGATCGCAGGCAGGAATCCTGCAGTGCTACGTGTTGTCACGAGGTGCCTTACCAGGCGTGTAGACACACAGTCGGTTATTTTTTTATTTGCTCATTTGGTTTTCTTTTGCGTGCTGGTTGTTTGTCAGTCTTTGTTTATGTAGAGCTTTTCATATCTTTATTTTCCTGAAAATGCCTGCAAACAGAATGAATCTCAAAGAAATGCTTCCTCAGTGGCCACTGTTTTGTGGGGAAGGAGGGATTTTCGGGGGTGTGGGGGGTCAATGTGTCTGATCCATTTTGTTCATTTTTTTTGCACGTGGGTTGGAGAGATTTGTGCTGCATTTATTTACTTTTCTTTCTTGGTGAGTTGAAGAATATTAGAGTTACATACTTTGATAATAAATGACCTTTGAACCAGAATGGAGGCTTGACTACTGAAAGGCCTGGCTCTTTCATAGGTTCCTTCATCAAGCCCTCAACTCCATCGTGGGCACTCACCTCCCCACCTTCGAGGACACCTCAAATGGCGATGCCTTAAAAAAGCAGCATCCCATCACCCAGGCCACGCCCTCTTATCGCTACCATCAGGGAGGAGGTACAGAAGCCTGAAGACACAATGTTCAGGAACAGCTTCCTGCCATCTGCTGTCAAATTCCTGAATGGAAATGAACACATGCGCACTACCTCACTATTGTTTGCTTTCTCATTCTCTTTTTGCTCTAGTTTAATTATATATAATAAACATAGCAAGCACATGTACCTAAGGAATTGAAAACAAAGGATTTTGCTTCCTGAATACGTAAGGTGTATCTTATGGGTTTTGGGCTGCTGATCATGAAAATCACCATTGAATTTCCCTATCACGCAACGTTTGTTTGAAATCACCTATACTTGTTATTTCAATTCATAATTAATGAAAATGTTGCCCACAACCTAAGCTGAAAAGTTTTCCATCTTGTCTGGGCACGCGTGCTGAATAGCAGGACGGGTTTTAGAAAGGCTATAGATTTCTGTGATGCATTTTGGCATCGTTTGTTCTGAGAAACATCTGTCTCAAATCTCAAAGTTCAGGAAGGCATTTTCGTTGGCCCTCAGATCAAAGAGGTCATCAATGACAGACAATTTGAAGAACTTCTAGTGGGATCGGAGAAAATCACGTGGAAGGCATTCAAGGACGTTGTTGAGGATTTTCTGTCAACTACAGAGCACCAAACCACGTGCAGCTGGTTGACAACATGCTTCAAGCATACAAAACCATGAAGTGCAACATGTCATTAAAGATTAATTTTCTGCGTTCTCATTTAGACTTCTTTCCTGCAATCCTGGCGCTGTCAGTGATGAGCACGGTGAAAGATTTCATCGGGATTTTGTGGTCATGGAGAAGTGGTATCTCAGGGTAACGAATCCATCAGTGCTGACTGATAATTATTGGACACTTAAATGAGAAGCCTCAGACACTGACTACAGACAAAAGTCATCAACAAACAGTTTTCGCTTAGTTGAACTATGGCAAAACATCAGCACTGTTATGTAATTAAACGCATTATATTCAATATAAGTTAATTTCTTGTTTCTCCAGACTCCTACGTGATACACATAGTTTGAAATTATATTTGTGCTTAGCTTCAAGCGATCTATCATAAACAAAAAAATTAAGAGGAAGCAACACTATATAAAAAGTTTGTTGTCCGGTATTATCAATTTTCTTTGATTTGGAATATGCAGGAATGGGGTGAGGGTGGGTGGGTATAGATTGAGGGCAGGCAGAAGGGATTGTTAAATTTGGCATCAGCTTCGGGGCACATGTCCACGTGTTGTGCCGTACTGTTCTGTTTTGTGTGATGAGGGAACTTACCTTGATTATCGCCTGCGTCTCCTCTCCCAGGTGACGTGGTCCTAAGCGAAGGAGACACCGTGACGTTTGGCCATCCCCAAAGTTCTCAAGTGGACCGAGGAGAGAGGGTGCGGCAGCCTAACTCCGAATTTTATTTCATGGTAAATGAAATGTGTTTGGTTGGAACTGACTGTTAAGTGTAATGTGAATCACTGGAACATACCTGACAGCAGACAGAGCCTCATTCTCAGTGAATCCCATCCCTTTGTAAGGTCCTCGCAAGAACCTCAACCGAGGTTTCAAGCTAATTTGGCAGGGAGATGGGAACCAGAGTGATGGGGCAGTTGGTATACAAGTAGATGCAGTGTGTAGTGAGACTGAGGAAGGACAGGTAAATAATGGGGTAAAATTGCAGTCAGTGGGATGAGTTGAAGTGTAATGGGGACAAAATCAAAAAGGATGATGAATACTGAAAGTGTTATATTTGAATTCCCGCAGTTTACAGACTAAGGTAAGTTGTCTTGGATCGCAGTTGGAGATTGGCAGGTACAACATTGTGGGCTTTGCTGAGTCGTGGCTGAAAGGAGATCATAGCTTAACCTTAAGATCATAAAAGACAGGAACATAATTAGGCTATTCGGCCCATCAAACCTGCCATTCCATCATGGTTGATTTATTAGCCCTGTCATGTATGTGTGCGTGTGTGTGTGTATATACATACACACACGCGTGCACACACACACGTAAAGCATTCTTGTTTGTTTAAATAATTAATTGTGGGTTATATGTGTAAATATGTGAATTTCATACATTAACACGCTACCACATGATACTATGCGCCTTGCTTAAAGTAAGCCTGAAGTTAGACCTGCATTCCTGGGCCTCCATATCTTCCATTGAATTAGTTTAATATTTTGAAGTTGCAAAGCATAACCCTAGCAACCTCTGCTTTAAATATACTCATTGATTTAACCTCCACTGCCGTCTGTGGCAATGAATTCCACAGATTCACCGCCTTCTGACCAGTGAAATTCCCCCTCACCTCTGTCCGAATAGGATGCCCGTCTGTACTGAAGGTGTGCCCTCTGGTCCTAGACTCCCCCGCAATAGGAACTGACTCTCCATCGAGGCTTTTCAATATTCAGTAGGCTTAAATGAGATCCCCCCACCTCAGTCTTCTAAACTCTAGCAAGTACAGACCCAGAGCCATCAAACGCTCCTCGTATGTTAACCCTTTCATTCCTGGAACAATTCTCTTTGGACTCTCTCCAATACCACACCCTTTCCAGATAAAGGGCACAAACTGTTCACAATGTCTCACTCAGTGCCCGTGTGTTGCGTACGTTGGCATTCAGTGTCGTCTTCCATTGCCCGTGGGTTGAGGAGGCAGATTATGGGCCAACAAGGTAGAAAAGGGTTAGAGGGATAAAGGGTAAATATGAGCAAATGGATAGATAGACATCTTGTTTGACATGGACTCGATGGGCTGAATGGCCTGTTCCTGTGCGGTACACTCAGTGACACTCTGGTGAATCTGCCTACAATGGGTAAGGCGGTTTTAAGAACAGCTTGTAGTCCTCTGCCGTCAGATGGTGAGGTCTCCAATGACGTGGTTTAGGGTTAGGGAGTTAAGGGCACGCTACGTTGATGACACTTGTGGGATGACCAGCACAATCCTCTTTGACGCATTTCACCGCATACCTTGAAGTTGTCGTTGTCATTATCATTATGTGCTGTGTCGTTTACGTGGGTTTCGTGTCCTTTGACCATGATTGTTCTTGGCAATGTTTGTCTACAGTAGTTTCCCGTTGCCTTCTGGGCAGTGTGTTAATAAGACAGGTGAGCCCAGCCATTATCAATACCCCAGAGATTGTGGGGTGCCTTTGCCCAAGGGTGACCTGCAGGCTAGTGGAGGGAAGGAGTGCCTCACGCCTCCTTTCATAGAGACGTATCTCCACCTTGCCACCCAGTGTTTGATGTAACTTGGAGTAATGTTCACGCCTTTCTCCTGTTGCAAACAGCAAATATCATAACGCACATCAATGATAATCCCCTGACTCTGATAAAGGCTGGTTGTGCCTCTATTTTCAGTACTTGAGGAAGAAAAATGACTTTAGAGACCAGACTTCAAGCAGTGGTACCTTTATTCAGCCTGAGATCTGAGACCCAAACATGGAGAGCTTGCAGAAATTTGCAAGACTCTAAATTACAGACCGATTTCGGCATAGGTTATCAGCCTTTGCCACTCCAGAGAAAACAGCCCAACTTTGTCCGGCCTCCCGTTATAGCCCATGCCCTCTAAACCAGGCAGCCTCCTGGTAAACCTCTTCTGCATCCTCTCTAAAGCCCGACATCCTTACCATAGTGGGGTGACCAGAACTGTATACAATACTCAAGCTGTGGCCTAACCAGGGTTTTATAAAGCTGCAACATAACCTCCTGACCTTTGAACTCGGTGCCTTGACTAATCAAAGCAAGCCTGCTGTGTATCTCCTTAACCACACTATCGCCTTGTGTTTCCAGTTTGAGCTGTGTGACTGCGAGCAGGAACGAGGCCCGGTACCGAGCTATAACTCCACGCCTTACACCACACCGACGGTAAGAAACCGAGCTCAGCTATCGATACTTATGATGTAGAGGCAGGCCATTTGGCCCATCGGGTACCTGTGGTTCCCAGCTGGCTAATTCCTCTCAGATACCATAACCTCAAGGCCACAATTGCCTCCAGCCAGCCCCTATAACCATCTCTGTTTTCCTCTTCAATCTGACTGCCACTTCTCATGTAGATCCACCCTTCCTCCCCTCACCATTTACCCTGGGTGTCTCCTCTCTGTCTTTCAGTCCGGATGGAGAGTCAGCTGTCCGTTTCCACTCAGAGATGGTGCCTGGCCTGCTGAGCCAGGACAGAGCAAAGCACGAATTGCACAGACTGAGTGGAAAGGACACCTCTCTCCTTTCCCGGACAATATTAGTGAGTATAGAACACTACAGTACAATGCAGGCCCTTCGGCCCACAATGTGCTGAGCCTTTAACCTATGCCAAGATCAATCTCACCGTCCCTACCATATAGCCTTCATTTTTCTATCATCCACGTGCCTGTCTATTAAACTCCTTACTGAATCTGCCTCTGGTATCACCCCAGCAGGACGTTCCACACACCCACTGCTCTCTGTGGGGGGAAAGATTGCCTCTAACATCCCCCCCTATACTTTCCTCCAATCACCTTGAATTTATGCCCCTTGTATTATCCATTTTCAACCTGGGAAGCAGTCTCTGACTGTCCACTCAGTCTTGTCTTGTGCACCTCAATCGAGTCTCATCTCATCCTCCTCCACTCTAAAGAGAAAAGCCCTGACTTACTCATCCTATGCTGAGGAGACATACTGTCTAATCCAGGCAGTATCCTGGTGAATCTCCTCTGCACCCTCTCTAATCCAGGCAGTATCCTGGTGAATCTCCGCTGCACCCTCTCTAATCCAGGCAGCATCCTGGTGAATCTCCTCTGCACCCTCTCTAATCCAGGCAGCCTCCTGGTGAATCTCCTCTGCACCCTCTCTAATCCAGGCAGAATCCTGGTGAATCTCCTCTGCACCCTCTCTAATCCAGGCAGCATCCCGGTGAATCTCCTCTGCACCCTCTCTAATCCAGGCAGCATCCCAGTGAATCTCCTCAGCACCCTCTCTAATCCAGGCAGCATCCCGGTGAATCTCCTCAGCACCCTCTCTAATCCAGGCAGCGTCCTGGTGAATCTCCTCTGCATCCTCTCTAATCCAGGCAGCCTCCCGGTAAATCTCCTCTGCACCCTCTCTAATCCAGGCAGCATCCCGGTGAATCTCCTCTGCACCCTCTCTAATCCAGGCATCGTCCTGGTGAATCTCCTCTGCACCCTCTCTAATCCAGGCAGCATCCTGGTGAATCTCCTCTGCACCCTCTCTAATCCAGGCAGCATCCTGGTGAATCTCCTCTGCACCCTCTCTAATCCAGGCAGCGTCCTGGTGAATCTCCTCTGCACCCTCTCTAATCCAGGCAGCGTCCTGGTGAATCTCCTCTGCACCCTCTCTAATCCAGGCAGCATCCCGGTGAATCTCCTCTGCATCCTCTCTAATCCAGGCAGCATCCCGGTGAATCTCCTCTGCACCCTCTCTAATCCAGGCAGCATCCCAGTGAATCTCCTCTGCACTCTCTCTAATCCAGGCAGCATCCCGATGAATCTCCTCAGCACCCTCTCTAATCAAGGCAGTGTCCTGGTGAATCTCCTCTGCACCCTCTCTAATTCAGGCAGTATCCTGGTGAATCTCCTCTGCACCCTCTCTAATCCAGGCAGCATCCTGGTGAATCTCCTCTGCACCCTCTCTAATCCAGGCAGCGTCCTGGTGAATCTCCTCTGCATCCTCTCTAATTCAGGCAGCCTCCCGGTGAATCTCCACTGCACCCTCTCTAATCCAGGCAGCATCCCGGTGAATCTCCTCTGCAACCTCTCTAATCCAGGCAGCATACTGGTGAATCTCCTCTGCACCCTCTCTAATCCAGGCAGCTTCCCGGTGAATCTCCTCTGCACCCTCTCTAATCCAGGCAGCATCCTGGTAAATCTCCTCTGCACCCTCTCTAAACCAGGCAGCGTCCTGGTGAATCTCCTCTGCACCCTCTCTAATCCAGGCAGCGTCCTGGTGAATCTCCTCTGCACCCTCTCTAATCCAGACATCGTCCTGTTGAATCTCCTCTGCATCCTCTCTAATCCAGACAGCGTCCTGTTGACTCTCCTCTGCACCCTCTCTAATCCAGACAGCATCCTGGTGAATCTCCTCTGCACCTTCTCCAATCCAGGCAGCATCCCGGTGAATCTCCTCTGCACCCTCTCTAATCCAGGCAGCATCCTAGTGAATCTCCAGGCAGCATCCAGGTGAATCTCCTCTGCACCCTCTCTAATCCAGGCAGCATCCTGGTGAATCTCCTCTGCACCCTCTCCAATGCAGGCAGCATCCCGGTGAATCTCCTCTGCACCCTCTCCAATCCAGGCAGCATCCCGGTGAATCTCCTCTACACCCTCTCCAATCCAGGCAGCATCCCGGTGAATCTCCTCTGCACCCTCTCCAATCCAGGCAGCATCCCGGTGAATCTCCTCTGCACCCTCTCTAATCTAGGCAGCATCCTGGTGAATCTCCTCTGCACCCTCTCTAATCTAGGCAGCATCCTGGTGAATCTCCTCTGCACCCTCTCTAATCCAGGCAGCATCCTGGTGAATCTCCTCTGCACCCTCTCTAATCCAGGCAGCATCCTGTTGAATCTCCTCTGCACCCTCTCTAATTCAGGCAGCATCCCGGTGAATCTCCTCTGCACCCTCTCTAATCCAGGCAGCATCCTGGTGAATCTCTTCTGCACCCTCTCTATCCAGGCAGCATCCAGGTGAATCTCCTCTGCACCCTCTCTAATCCAGGCAGCGTCCTGGTGAATCTCCTCTGCACCCTCTCTAATCCAGGCAGCATCCTGGTGAATCTCCTCTGCACCCTCTCTAATCCAGGCAGCATCCTGGTGAATCTCGTCTGCACCCTCTCTAATCTAGGCAGCATCCTGATGAATCTCCTCTGCACCCTCTCTAATTCAGGCAGCATCCCGGTGAATCTCCTCTGCACCCTCTCTAATCCAGGTAGCATCCTGGTGAATCTCTTCTGCACCCTCTCTATCCAGGCAGCATCCAGGTGAATCTCCTCTGCACCCTCTCTAATCCAGGCAGCATCCTGGTGAATCTCCTCTGCACCCTATCTAAACCAGGCAGCGTCCTGGTGAATCTCCTCTGCACCCTCTCTAATCCAGGCAGCGTCCTGGTGAATCTCCTCTGCACCCTTTCTAATCCAGACAGCGTCCTGTTGAATCTCCTCTGCATCCTCTCTAATCCAGACAGCGTCCTGTTGACTCTCCTCTGCACCCTCTCTAATCCAGACAGCATCCTGGTGAATCTCCTCTGCACCCTCTCCAATCCAGGCAGCATCCCGGTGAATCTCCTCTGCACCCTCTCTAATCCAGGCAGAATCCCAGTGAATCTCCAGGCAGCATCCTGGTGAATCTCCTCTGCACCCTCTCTAATCCAGGCAGCATCCTGGTGAATCTCCTCTGCACCCTCTCCAATGCAGGCAGCATCCCGGTGAATCTCCTCTGCACCCTCTCCAATCCTGGCAGCATCCTGATGAATCTCCTCTGCACCCTCTCTAATTCAGGCAGCATCCCGGTGAATCTCCTCTGCACCCTCTCTAATCCAGGCAGCATCCTGGTGAATCTCTTCTGCACCCTCTCTATCCAGGCTGCATCCTGGTGAATCTCCTCTGCACCCTCTCTAATCCAGGCAGCATCCTGGTGAATCTCCTCTGCACCCTCTCTAATGCAGGCAGCATCCTGGTGAATCTCCTCTGCACCCTCTCTAATCCAGGCAGCATCCTGGTGAATCTCCTCTGCACCCTCTCTAATGCAGGCAGCATCCTGGTGAATCTCCAGGCAGCATCCAGGTGAATCTCCTCTGCACCCTCTCTAATCCAGGCAGCATCCTGGTGTATCTCTTCTGCACCCTCTCTATCCAGGCAGCATCCAGGTGAATCTCCTCTGCACCCTCTCTAATCCAGGCAGCAACCCGGTGAATCTCCTCTGCACCCTCTCTATCCAGGCAGCATCCCGGTGAATCTCCTCTGCACCCTCTCTAATCCAGGCAGCATCCTGGTGAATCTCTTCTGCACCCTCTCTATCCAGGCTGCATCCTGGTGAATCTCCTCTGCACCCTCTCTAATCCAGGCAGCGTCCTGGTGAATCTCCTCTGCACTCTCTCTAATCCAGGCAGCATCCTGGTGAATCTCCTCTGCACCCTCTCTAATCCAGGCAGCATCCTGGTGAATCTCCTCTGCACCCTCTCTAATCTAGGCAGCATCCTGATGAATCTCCTCTGCACCCTCTCTAATTCAGGCAACATCCTGGTGAATCTCCTCTGCACCCTCTCTAATCCAGGCAGCATCCTGGTGAATCTCTTCTGCACCCTCTCTATCCAGGCAGCATCCAGGTGAATCTCCTCTGCACCCTCTCTAATCCAGGCAGCATCCTGGTGAATCTCTTCTGCACCCTCTCTATCCAGGCTGCATCCTGGTGAATCTCCTCTGCGCCCTCTCTAATCCAGGCAGCGTCCTGGTGAATCTCCTCTGCACCCTCTCTAATCCAGACAGCGTCCTGTTGAATCTCCTCTGCATCCTCTCTAATCCAGACAGCGTCCTGTTGACTCTCCTCTGCACCCTCTCTAATCCAGACAGCATCCTGGTGAATCTCCTCTGCACCCTCTCCAATCCAGGCAGCATCCCGGTGAATCTCCTCTGCACCCTCTCTAATCCAGGCAGCATCCCAGTGAATCTCCAGGCAGCATCCAGGTGAATCTCCTCTGCACCCTCTCTAATCCAGGCAGCATCCTGGTGAATCTCCTCTGCACCCTCTCCAATGCAGGCAGCATCCCGGTGAATCTCCTCTGCACCCTCTCCAATCCAGGCAGCATCCTGATGAATCTCCTCTGCACCCTCTCTAATTCAGGCAGCATCCCGGTGAATCTCCTCTGCACCCTCTCTAATCCAGGCAGCATCCTGGTGAATCTCTTCTGCACCCTCTCTATCCAGGCTGCATCCTGGTGAATCTCCTCTGCACCCTCTCTAATCCAGGCAGCGTCCTGGTGAATCTCCTCTGCACCCTCTCTAATGCAGGCAGCATCCTGGTGAATCTCCTCTGCACCCTCTGTAATCCAGGCAGCATCCTGGTGAATCTCCTCTGCACCCTCTCTAATGCAGACAGCAACCTGGTGAATCTCCTCTGCACCCTCTCTAATCCAGGCAGCGTCCTGGTGAATCTCCTCTGCACCCTCTCTAATCCAGGCAGCATCCTGCTGAATCTCCTCTGCACCCTCTCTAATCCAGGCAGCATCCCGGTGAATCTCCTCTGCACCCTCTCTAATCCAGGCAGCATCCTGGTGAATCTCCTCTGCACCCTCTCTAATCTAGGCAGCATCCGGATGAATCTCCTCTGCACCCTCTCTAATTCAGGCAGCATCCCGGTGAATCTCCTCTGCACCCTCTCTAATCCAGGCAGCATCCTGGTGAATCTCTTCTGCACCCTCTCTATCCAGGCTGCATCCTGGTGAATCTCCTCTGCACCCTCTCTAATCCAGGCAGCGTCCTGGTGAATCTCCTCTGCACCCTCTCTAATGCAGGCAGCATCCTGGTGAATCTCCTCTGCACCCTCTCTAATCCAGGCAGCATCCTGGTGAATCTCCTCTGCACCCTCTCTAATCCAGGCAGCATCCTGGTGAATCTCCTCTGCACCCTCTCTAATCCAGGCAGCGTCCTGGTGAATCTCCTCTGCACACTCTCTAATCCAGGCAGCATCCTGCTGAATCTCCTCTGCACCCTCTCTAATCCAGGCAGCATCCCGGTGAATCTCCTCTGCACCCTCTCTAATCCAGGCAGCATCCTGGTGAATCTCCTCTGCACCCTCTCTCATCCAGGCAGCATCCTGGTGAATCTCCCCTGCACCCTCTCTAATCCAGGCAGCATCCTGGTGAATCTCCTCTGCACCCTCTCTAATGCAGGCAGCATCCTGGTGAATCTCCTCTGCACCCTCTCTAATCCAGGCAGCATCCTGGTGAATCTCCTCTGCACCCTCTCTAATGCAGACAGCGTCCTGGTGAATCTCCTCTGCACCCTCTTTAATCCAGGCAGCGTCCTGGTGAATCTCCTCTGCACCCTCTCTAATCCAGGCAGCATCCTGCTGAATATCCTCTGCACCCTCTCTAATCCAGGCAGCATCCTGGTGAATCTCCTCTGCACCCTTTCTAATCCAGGCAACATCCTGGTGAATCTCCTCTGCACCCTCTCTAATCCAGTCAACATCCTGGTGAATCTCCACTGCACCCTCTATCATCCAGACAGCATCCTGGTGAATCTCCTCGGCACCCTCTCCAATCCAGGCAGCGTCCTGGTGAATCTCCTCTACACCCTCTCTAATCCAGGCAGCATGCCGGTGAATCTCCTCTGCACCCTCTCTAACCCAGGCAGCGTCCTGGTGAATCTCCTCTGCACCCTCTCTAATCCAGCCAGCATCCTGGTGAATCTCCTCTGCACCCTCTCTAATCCAGGCAGCGTCCTGGTGAATCTCCTCTGCACCCTCACTGATCCAGGCAGTGTCCTGGTAAATGTCATCTGCACCCTCTCTGATCCAGGCAGCATCCTGGTGAATCTCCTCTGCTCCCTCTCTAATCCAGGAAGCATCCCGGTGAATCTCCTCTGCACCCTCTCCAGTCTAGGCATCATTCTGATGAATCTCCTCTGCACCCTCTCTAATCCAGGCAGAATCCTGGTGAATCTCCTCTGCACCCTATCTAATCCAGGCAGCATCCCGGTGAATCTCCTCTGCACCCTCTCTAATCCAGGCAGCATCCTGGTGAATCTCCTCTGCATCCTCTCTAATCCAGGCAGCATCCCGGTGAATCTCCTCTGCACCCTCTCTAATCCAGGCAGCATCCCGGTGAATCTCCTCTGCACTCTCTCTAATCCAGGCAGCATCCCGATGAATCTCCTCAGCACCCTCTCTAATCAAGGCAGCATCCCGGTGAATCTCCTCTGCACCCTGTTTAATCCAGGCAGCGTCCTGGTGAATCTCCTCTGCACCCTCTCTAATCCAGGCAGCGTCCTGGTGAATCTCCTCTGCACCCTCTCTAATCCAGGCAGCATCCTGCTGAATCTCCTCTGCTCCCTCTCTAATCCAGGCAGCATCCTGGTGAATCTCCTCTGCACCCTCTCTAATCCAGGCAACATCCTGGTGAATCTCCTCTGCACCCTCTCTAATCCAGTCAACATCCTGGTGAATCTCCTCTGCACCCTCTATCATCCAGACAGCATCCTGGTGAATCTCCTCGGCACCCTCTCTAATCCAGGCAGCGTCCTGGTGAATCTCCTCTACACCCTCTCTAATCCAGGCTGCATGCCGGTGAATCTCCTCTGCACCCTCTCTAATCCAGGCAGCATCCTGGTGAATCTCCTATGCACCCTCTCTAATCCAGCCAGCATCCTGGTGAATCTCCTCTGCACCCTCTCTAATCCAGGCAGCATCCTGGTGAATCTCCTCTGCACCCTCACTGATCCAGGCAGTGTCCTGGTAAATGTCCTCTGCACCCTCTCTGATCCAGGCAGCATCCTGGTGAATCTCCTCTGCTCCCTCTCTAATCCAGGCAGCATCCCGGTGAATCTCCTCTGCACCCTCTCCAATCTAGGCAGCATTCTGGTGAATCTCCTCTGCACCCTCTCTAATCCAGGCAGAATCCTGGTGAATCTCCTCTGCACCCTCTCTAATCCAGGCAGCATCCCGGAGAATCTCCTCTGCACCCTCTCTAATCCAGGCAGCATCCCGGTGAATCTCCTCTGCACCCTCTCTAATCCAGGCAGCGTCCTGGTGAATCTCCTCTGCACCCTCTCTAATCCAGGCAGCCTCCCGGTGAATCTCCTCTGCACCCTCTCTAATCCAGGTAGTGTTCTGGTGTATCTCCTCTGCACCCTCTCTAATCCAGGCAGCATCTTGGTGAATCTCCTCTGCACCCTCTTTAAACCAGGCAGCGTCCTGGTGAATCTCCTCTGCACCCTCTCTAATCCAGGAAGCATCCTGGTGAATCTCCTCTGCACCCTCTCTAATCCAGACAACATCCTGGTGAATCTCCTCTGCACCCTCTGTAATCCAGGCAGCGTCCTGGTGAAACTCCTCTACACCCTCTCTAATCCAGCCAGCATCCTGGTGAATCTCCTCTGCACCCTCTCTAATCCAGGCAGCGTCCTGGTGAATCTCCTCTGCACCCTCTGTAATTCAGGCAGTATCCTGGTGAATCTCCTCTGCACCCTCTCTAATCCAGGCAGCATCCTGATGAATCTCCTCTGCACCCTCTCTAATCCAGGCAGCATCCTGGTGAATCTCCTCTGCACCCTCACTGATCGAGGCAGTGTCCTGGTAAATGTCCTCTGCACCCTTTCTGATCCAGGCAGCATCCTGGTGAATCTCCTCTGCTCCCTCTCTAATCCAGGCAGCATCCCGGTTAATCTCCTCTGCACCCTCTCCAATCTAGGCAGCATTCTGGTGAATCTCCTCTGCACCCTCTCTAATCCAGGCAGAATCCTGGTGAATCTCCTCTGCACCCTCTCTAATCCAGGCAGCATCCCGGTGAATCTCCTCTGCACCCTCTCTAATCCAGGCAGCATCCCGGTGAATCTCCTCTGCACCCTCTCTAATCCAGGCAGCGTCCTGGTGAATCTCCTCTGCACCCTCTCTAATCCAGGCAGCCTCCCGGTGAATCTCCTCTGCACCCTCTCTAATCCAGGTAGTGTCCTGGTGAATCTCCTCTGCACCCTCTCTAATCCAGGCAGCATCCTGGTGAATCTCCTCTGCACCCTCTTTAAACCAGGCAGCGTCCTGGTGAATCTCCTCTGCACCCTCACTAATCCAGGAAGCATCCTGGTGAATCTCCTCTGCACCCTCTCTAATCCAGACAACATCCTGGTGAATCTCCTCTGCACCCTCTGTAATCCAGGCAGCGTCCTGGTGAAACTCCTCTACACCCTCTCTAATCCAGCCAGCATCCTGGTGAATCTCCTCTGCACCCTCTCTAATCCAGGCAGCATCCTGGTGAATCTCCTCTGCACCCTCTCTAATTCAGGCAGTATCCTGGTGAATCTCCTCTGCACCCTCTCTAATCCAGGCAGCATCCTGATGAATCTCCTCTGCACCCTCTCTAATCCAGGCAGCATCCTGGTGAATCTCCTCTGCACCCTCTCTAATGCAGGCAGCCTCCTGGTGAATCTCCTCTGGACCCTCTCTAATCCAGGCAGCATCCTGGTGAATCTCCTCTGCACCCTCTCTAATCCAGGCATCATCCTGGTGAATCTCCTCTGCACCCTCTCTAATTCAGGCAGCATCCTGGTGAATCTCCTCTGCACCCTCTCTAATCCAGGCAGCATCCTGGTGAATCTCCTCTGCACCCTCTCTAAGCCAGGCAGCATCCTGGTGAATCTCCTCTGCACCCTCTCTCATCCAGGCATCGTCCTGGTGAATCTCCTCTGCACCCTCTCTCATCCAGGCAGCATCCCGGTGAATCTCCTCTGCACCCTCTCTAATCCAGGCAGCATCCTGGTGAATCTCCTCTGCACCCTCTCTAATCCAGGCAGCATCCTGGTGAATCTCCTCTGCACCCTCTCTAAGCCAGGCAGCATCCTGGTGAATCTCCTCTGCACCCTCTCTCATCCAGGCATCGTCCTGGTGAATCTCCTCTGCACCCTCTCTCATCCAGGCAGCATCCCGGTGAATCTCCTCTGCACCCTCTCTAATCCAGGCAGCATCCTGGTGAATCTCCTCTGCACCCTCTCTAATCCAGGCAGCATCCTGGTGAATCTCCTCTGCACCCTCTCTAATCCAGGCAGCATCCTGGTGAATCTCCTCTGCACCCTCTCTCATCCAGGCAGCGTCCTGGTGAATCTCCTCTGCACCCTCTCTCATCCAGGCAGCATCCCGGTGAATCTCCTCTGCACCCTCTCTAATCCAGGCAGCATCCTGGTGAATCTCCTCTGCACCCTCTAATCCAGATAGCATCCTGGTAAATCTCCTCTGCACCCTCTCTAATCCAGGCAGCATCCTGGTAAATCTCCTCTGCACCCTCTCTAATCCAGGCAGCATCCTGCTGAATCTCCTCTGCACCCTCTCTAATCCAGGCAGCATCCCGGTGAATCTCCTCTGCACCCTCTCTAATCCAGGCAGCATCCTGGTGAATCTCCCCTGCACCCTCTCTAATCCAGGCAGCATCCTGGTGAATCTCCTCTGCACCCTCTCTAATGCAGGCAGCATCCTGGTGAATCTCCTCTGCACCCTCTCTAATCCAGGCAGCATCCTGGTGAATCTCCTCTGCACCCTCTCTAATGCAGGCAGCATCCTGGTGAATCTCCTCTGCACCCTCTCTAATCCAGGCAGCGTCCTGGTGAATCTCCTCTGCACCCTCTCTAATCCAGGCAGCATCCTGCTGAATCTCCTCTGCACCCTCTCTAATCCAGGCAGCATCCTGGTGAATCTCCTCTGCACCCTCTCTAATCCAGGCAGCATCCTGGTGAATCTCCTCTGCACCCTCTCTAATCCAGGCAGCATCCTGGTGAATCTCCTCTGCACCCTCTCTAATCTAGGCAGCATCCTGGTGAATCTCCTCTGCACCCTCTCTAATGCAGACAGCATCCTGGTGAATCTCCTCTGCACCCTCTCTAATCCAGGCAGCGTCCTGGTGAATCTCCTCTGCACCCTCTCTAATCCAGGCAGCATCCTGCTGAATCTCCTCTGCACCCTCTCTAATCCAGGCAGCATCCTGGTGAATCTCCTCTGCACCCTCTCTAATCCAGGCAACATCCTGGTGAATCTCCTCTGCACCCTCTCTAATCCAGTCAACATCCTGGTGAATCTCCTCTGCACCCTCTATCATCCAGACAGCATCCTGGTGAATCTCCTCGGCACCCTCTCTAATCCAGGCAGCGTCCTGGTGAATCTCCTCTACACCCTCTCTAATCCAGGCTGCATGCCGGTGAATCTCCTCTGCACCCTCTCTAATCCAGGCAGCATCCTGGTGAATCTCCTATGCACCCTCTCTAATCCAGCCAGCATCCTGGTGAATCTCCTCTGCACCCTCTCTAATCCAGGCAGCATCCTGGTGAATCTCCTCTGCACCCTCACTGATCCAGGCAGTGTCCTGGTAAATGTCCTCTGCACCCTCTCTGATCCAGGCAGCATCCTGGTGAATCTCCTCTGCTCCCTCTCTAATCCAGGCAGCATCCCGGTGAATCTCCTCTGCACCCTCTCCAATCTAGGCAGCATTCTGGTGAATCTCCTCTGCACCCTCTCTAATCCAGGCAGAATCCTGGTGAATCTCCTCTGCACCCTCTCTAATCCAGGCAGCATCCCGGAGAATCTCCTCTGCACCCTCTCTAATCCAGGCAGCATCCCGGTGAATCTCCTCTGCACCCTCTCTAATCCAGGCAGCGTCCTGGTGAATCTCCTCTGCACCCTCTCTAATCCAGGCAGCCTCCCGGTGAATCTCCTCTGCACCCTCTCTAATCCAGGTAGTGTTCTGGTGTATCTCCTCTGCACCCTCTCTAATCCAGGCAGCATCTTGGTGAATCTCCTCTGCACCCTCTTTAAACCAGGCAGCGTCCTGGTGAATCTCCTCTGCACCCTCTCTAATCCAGGAAGCATCCTGGTGAATCTCCTCTGCACCCTCTCTAATCCAGACAACATCCTGGTGAATCTCCTCTGCACCCTCTGTAATCCAGGCAGCGTCCTGGTGAAACTCCTCTACACCCTCTCTAATCCAGCCAGCATCCTGGTGAATCTCCTCTGCACCCTCTCTAATCCAGGCAGCGTCCTGGTGAATCTCCTCTGCACCCTCTGTAATTCAGGCAGTATCCTGGTGAATCTCCTCTGCACCCTCTCTAATCCAGGCAGCATCCTGATGAATCTCCTCTGCACCCTCTCTAATCCAGGCAGCATCCTGGTGAATCTCCTCTGCACCCTCACTGATCGAGGCAGTGTCCTGGTAAATGTCCTCTGCACCCTTTCTGATCCAGGCAGCATCCTGGTGAATCTCCTCTGCTCCCTCTCTAATCCAGGCAGCATCCCGGTTAATCTCCTCTGCACCCTCTCCAATCTAGGCAGCATTCTGGTGAATCTCCTCTGCACCCTCTCTAATCCAGGCAGAATCCTGGTGAATCTCCTCTGCACCCTCTCTAATCCAGGCAGCATCCCGGTGAATCTCCTCTGCACCCTCTCTAATCCAGGCAGCATCCCGGTGAATCTCCTCTGCACCCTCTCTAATCCAGGCAGCGTCCTGGTGAATCTCCTCTGCACCCTCTCTAATCCAGGCAGCCTCCCGGTGAATCTCCTCTGCACCCTCTCTAATCCAGGTAGTGTCCTGGTGAATCTCCTCTGCACCCTCTCTAATCCAGGCAGCATCCTGGTGAATCTCCTCTGCACCCTCTTTAAACCAGGCAGCGTCCTGGTGAATCTCCTCTGCACCCTCACTAATCCAGGAAGCATCCTGGTGAATCTCCTCTGCACCCTCTCTAATCCAGACAACATCCTGGTGAATCTCCTCTGCACCCTCTGTAATCCAGGCAGCGTCCTGGTGAAACTCCTCTACACCCTCTCTAATCCAGCCAGCATCCTGGTGAATCTCCTCTGCACCCTCTCTAATCCAGGCAGCATCCTGGTGAATCTCCTCTGCACCCTCTCTAATTCAGGCAGTATCCTGGTGAATCTCCTCTGCACCCTCTCTAATCCAGGCAGCATCCTGATGAATCTCCTCTGCACCCTCTCTAATCCAGGCAGCATCCTGGTGAATCTCCTCTGCACCCTCTCTAATGCAGGCAGCCTCCTGGTGAATCTCCTCTGGACCCTCTCTAATCCAGGCAGCATCCTGGTGAATCTCCTCTGCACCCTCTCTAATCCAGGCATCATCCTGGTGAATCTCCTCTGCACCCTCTCTAATCCAGGCAGCATCCTGGTGAATCTCCTCTGCACCCTCTCTAATCCAGGCAGCATCCTGGTGAATCTCCTCTGCACCCTCTCTAAGCCAGGCAGCATCCTGGTGAATCTCCTCTGCACCCTCTCTCATCCAGGCATCGTCCTGGTGAATCTCCTCTGCACCCTCTCTCATCCAGGCAGCATCCCGGTGAATCTCCTCTGCACCCTCTCTAATCCAGGCAGCATCCTGGTGAATCTCCTCTGCACCCTCTCTAATCCAGGCAGCATCCTGGTGAATCTCCTCTGCACCCTCTCTAATCCAGGCAGCATCCTGATGAATCTCCTCTGCACCCTCTCTAATCCAGGCAGCATCCTGGTGAATCTCCTCTGCACCCTCTCTAATGCAGGCAGCCTCCTGGTGAATCTCCTCTGGACCCTCTCTAATCCAGGCAGCATCCTGGTGAATCTCCTCTGCACCCTCTCTAATCCAGGCATCATCCTGGTGAATCTCCTCTGCACCCTCTCTAATCCAGGCAGCATCCTGGTGAATCTCCTCTGCACCCTCTCTAATCCAGGCAGCATCCTGGTGAATCTCCTCTGCACCCTCTCTAAGCCAGGCAGCATCCTGGTGAATCTCCTCTGCACCCTCTCTCATCCAGGCATCGTCCTGGTGAATCTCCTCTGCACCCTCTCTCATCCAGGCAGCATCCCGGTGAATCTCCTCTGCACCCTCTCTAATCCAGGCAGCATCCTGGTGAATCTCCTCTGCACCCTCTCTAATCCAGGCAGCATCCTGGTGAATCTCCTCTGCACCCTCTCTAAGCCAGGCAGCATCCTGGTGAATCTCCTCTGCACCCTCTCTCATCCAAGCATCGTCCTGGTGAATCTCCTCTGCACCCTCTCTCATCCAGGCAGCATCCCGGTGAATCTCCTCTGCACCCTCTCTAATCCAGGCAGCATCCTGGTGAATCTCCTCTGCACCCTCTCTAATCCAGGCAGCATCCTGGTGAATCTCCTCTGCACCCTCTCTAATCCAGGCAGCATCCTGGTGAATCTCCTCTGCACCCTCTCTCATCCAGGCAGCGTCCTGGTGAATCTCCTCTGCACCCTCTCTCATCCAGGCAGCATCCCGGTGAATCTCCTCTGCACCCTCTCTAATCCAGGCAGCATCCTGGTGAATCTCCTCTGCACCCTCTCTAATCCAGATAGCATCCTGGTAAATCTCCTCTGCACCCTCTCTAATCCAGGCAGCATCCTGGTAAATCTCCTCTGCACCCTCTCTAATCCAGGCAGCATCCTGCTGAATCTCCTCTGCACCCTCTCTAATCCAGGCAGCATCCCGGTGAATCTCCTCTGCACCCTCTCTAATCCAGGCAGCATCCTGGTGAATCTCCCCTGCACCCTCTCTAATCCAGGCAGCATCCTGGTGAATCTCCTCTGCACCCTCTCTAATGCAGGCAGCATCCTGGTGAATCTCCTCTGCACCCTCTCTAATCCAGGCAGCATCCTGGTGAATCTCCTCTGCACCCTCTCTAATGCAGGCAGCGTCCTGGTGAATCTCCTCTGCACCCTCTCTAATCCAGGCAGCGTCCTGGTGAATCTCCTCTGCACCCTCTCTAATCCAGGCAGCATCCTGCTGAATCTCCTCTGCACCCTCTCTAATCCAGGCAGCATCCTGGTGAATCTCCTCTGCACCCTCTCTAATCCAGGCAGCATCCTGGTGAATCTCCTCTGCACCCTCTCTAATCCAGGCAGCATCCTGGTGAATCTCCTCTGCACCCTCTCTAATCTAGGCAGCATCCTGGTGAATCTCCTCTGCACCCTCTCTAATGCAGACAGCATCCTGGTGAATCTCCTCTGCACCCTCTCTAATCCAGGCAGCGTCCTGTTGAATCTCCTCTGCACCCTCTCTAATCCAGGCAGCATCCTGCTGAATCTCCTCTGCACCCTCTCTAATCCAGGCAGCATCCTGGTGAATCTCCTCTGCACCCTCTCTAATCCAGGCAACATCCTGGTGAATCTCCTCTGCACCCTCTCTAATCCAGTCAACATCCTGGTGAATCTCCTCTGCACCCTCTATCATCCAGACAGCATCCTGGTGAATCTCCTCGGCACCCTCTCTAATCCAGGCAGCGTCCTGGTGAATTTCCTCTACACCCTCTCTAATCCAGGCAGCATGCCGGTGAATCTCCTCTGCACCCTCTCTAATCCAGGCAGCATCCTGGTGAATCTCCTATGCACCCTCTCTAATCCAGCCAGCATCCTGGTGAATCTCCTCTGCACCCTCTCTAATCCAGGCAGCATCCTGGTGAATCTCCTCTGCACCCTCACTGATCCAGGCAGTGTCCTGGTAAATGTCCTCTGCACCCTCTCTGATCCAGGCAGCATCCTGGTGAATCTCCTCTGCTCCCTCTCTAATCCAGGCAGCATCCCGGTGAATCTCCTCTGCACCCTCTCCAATCTAGGCAGCATTCTGGTGAATCTCCTCTGCACCCTCTCTAATCCAGGCAGAATCCTGGTGAATCTCCTCTGCACCCTCTCTAATCCAGGCAGCATCCCGGTGAATCTCCTCTGCACCCTCTCTAATCCAGGCAGCATCCCGGTGAATCTCCTCTGCACCCTCTCTAATCCAGGCAGCGTCCTGGTGAATCTCCTCTGCACCCTCTCTAATCCAGGCAGCCTCCCGGTGAATCTCCTCTGCACCCTCTCTAATCCAGGTAGTGTTCTGGTGTATCTCCTCTGCACCCTCTCTAATCCAGGCAGCATCCTGGTGAATCTCCTCTGCACCCTCTTTAAACCAGGCAGCGTCCTGGTGAATCTCCTCTGCACTCTCTCTAATCCAGGAAGCATCCTGGTGAATCTCCTCTGCACCCTCTCTAATCCAGACAACATCCTGGTGAATCTCCTCTGCACCCTCTGTAATCCAGGCAGCGTCCTGGTGAAACTCCTCTACACCCTCTCTAATCCAGCCAGCATTCTGGTGAATCTCCTCTGCACCCTCTCTAATCCAGGCAGCGTCCTGGTGAATCTCCTCTGCACCCTCTGTAATTCAGGCAGTATCCTGGTGAATCTCCTCTGCACCCTCTCTAATCCAGGCAGCATCCTGATGAATCTCCTCTGCACCCTCTCTAATCCAGGCAGCATCCTGGTGAATCTCCTCTGCACCCTCACTGATCGAGGCAGTGTCCTGGTAAATGTCCTCTGCACCCTCTCTGATCCAGGCAGCATCCTGGTGAATCTCCTCTGCTCCCTCTCTAATCCAGGCAGCATCCCGGTTAATCTCCTCTGCACCCTCTCCAATCTAGGCAGCATTCTGGTGAATCTCCTCTGCACCCTCTCTAATCCAGGCAGAATCCTGGTGAATCTCCTCTGCACCCTCTCTAATCCAGGCAGCATCCCGGTGAATCTCCTCTGCACCCTCTCTAATCCAGGCAGCATCCCGGTGAATCTCCTCTGCACCCTCTCTAATCCAGGCAGCGTCCTGGTGCATCTCCTCTGCACCCTCTCTAATCCAGGCAGCCTCCCGGTGAATCTCCTCTGCACCCTCTCTAATCCAGGTAGTGTCCTGGTGAATCTCCTCTGCACCCTCTCTAATCCAGGCAGCATCCTGGTGAATCTCCTCTGCACCCTCTTTAAACCAGGCAGCGTCCTGGTGAATCTCCTCTGCACCCTCTCTAATCCAGGAAGCATCCTGGTGAATCTCCTCTGCACCCTCTCTAATCCAGACAACATCCTGGTGAATCTCCTCTGCACCCTCTGTAATCCAGGCAGCGTCCTGGTGAATCTCCTCTGCACCCTCTCTAATCCAGGCAGCGTCCTGGTGAATCTCCTCTGCACCCTCTCTAATCCAGGCAGCATCCTGGTAAATCTCCTCTGCACCCTCTCTAATCCAGGCAGCATCCCGGTGAATCTCCTCTCTAAAGTTTCCACCTCCTTCCTGCAGTGAGGCACCCAGAGCAGAACAGCTGCATTTTTGTCATTGTGAACGAAGTCCAATCCGGTTCAGGACAGACTTCTTTCCCGAGAGGGAATTGCGAATGAAGTGTTTGCTCCTGTAGTGAACGCCCTTCAACCTATCTTGTCCCATCGAGCCGCACCCGGACCAAACTTCTCTTAATTGTCGAAATCGAACCTGCGTCCACCACTTCCAGACTCTCTCCATCCTCTGAGTGAAGAAGTACCCCCTCATGTCCACCTTTCACCCTTAAACCATTCCCTCTAATTATAGTCCCACCCAACATTAGAGGGAAAAGTCTGCTTGCATTTACCCTGCTTACACACCTCATAATTTTGTATCCCTCTATCAAATCTCCCATCATTCTCCTGCGCTTCAGGGAATAAAATCCTAACGTATGAAACCTTTTTTTAAATAATGCAGGTCCTGGAGCTCCGGGAACGTCAGCTGTCCTTGGATGGGTGGGAATGGCCGGCAGCTCGCCCTGGTCAGGGCAACCCTGCAGGTTTCGAAGCCATGACGGATTGTCACTCCACACCAGTGGCCGTGCCCTCCCAGGAGAGGGGTGAAAACAGAGCCCAAGTCAGCATGGTGGTGGCTGCCAGTGCCTCACCCTGTCCGAGCAGCACGGGGACTGCACGGGATGAAATCCAGGGCCGCGGCCGCGTGCCTGCGCTGGAAACGGATAGGGCACCTCCCGCTGGAGCAGCACGTCTGACTGAACCGACCCTGGATCGCGTTGCCACCGGGAACTTTATCCGGCGTCAGGGGAAGGGCGTGCAGATTCCATTCACAGAGCAAGACAGCACCCTCAAACGAGAGGCGCCGGCCGCTGGGAGAGCAGGGAGCTCCGTGCCGCCCGTCGGTGACGCTTGTGAGGACTCAGCTTTGTCCGACTGGCCAGGCCGGCCTCACCCGAGCAGGGAGGGCGAACCCGTGCCGGGCGTCATCTCGGGTGCTCCCCACCGAGACTGGGAGGAGACGGCTGTGACGGACTCTTTAGCCCCCCTCGTGAAAAGCGAGGGGCGGCACGATGCTGTGAGAAATCCCTCGGAGGGCACCCTCGTTGAGGGCCGCTCTGCACCCGAGCATTCACTTAGGGCCCAAAGCCTAGAAATTCTGGAAGACCCTGACGACAGACTGAGAGGTGCTTGCCAGAGCAAAGGCATGCCCGCTCGAAACTTCCTGCCGGAAGGTGGAATCGCAGAGGGCACAGCAAGGCGTCGAGAGGATGAGGGTTTGCATGGTTACCCTCACAAAGCATTTGTGGGTGCAGCTCATGAAGATGATGTGCTCCCTCAGCCCATGGATGTCCAGTTGACTCGTCTGGAGCAACTGACTGACGCTGGGACAACTGCAGACGGGATCACTGGTGGCAATGGTTCAGCCTGTGAGAGAGAGGAGCGACTGTCATCAGACAAATTCCACCAACCCGCCGTTGTTCTCAACCGGGCTGAAGCCGTCCTGGGGACAGAAACTTCCGACTCTCTGCCTGGAGACACTTCAAGCACACCCACAGAAGAGATGGAAAAGGATGGGAGTTTGATTAACTGGGAGATGCCAAAAGGACGTGGGATCCTGATGGAGTCACAAGGTCCACACAAGCTGGAGACTGTGGGGCAATCCAGGTGGGTAAAGCGAAGAAGAGAGGGGTCATCCTTTGTGAGGGAAATGGGAACAGCTACTGACACAACTCGGGCCGAATGTACAACACTGGACAATTCCGTGCCAAAACCTTTCTCACCTACCTTTGCCTCAGAGACCAAACTTGAGTCAAAGTTGCCCGTTGAATTGGCCGAGAACAATGACAGTGTTCCGGTTACCACCCTCCCAACATTCGGCCCTTCTGACCCGGGTGAGAACGAAAGGCCGGTGATTCCCTGCTGCAAATTGCACTCCTCGCCTGTGGGGCCTCGGGGAGGAGTACGGGATCAAGTCAGCACAACCACGGATCCCCTGGAAGGAGAGCACGGATGCAGGACGCGTGCAGAGAAATCCAGAGCCCTTGGGGAAAGTGAGACCCACAGAAGGTCACCAAGGCCTTCAGCTGATGTCGATGTGGAGGACATGAAAGCTCAGGGTGAATTAAAACAGCTTGACCAAAGGGCCCAGGAAATGGACACCGAGGAGTCGATGGAGGTGGACTCATCGTGCGCTGTGGAGGCGGGTACATTGCAGGAGGCAACAGAGTCACAGGAACTGGAGGTGGGCGCGTCGTGGGGTGTGGAAATGTCACAGGAAATGGAGACCAGAGTGTCACCGGAGATCGAAATGGGTACATCGCGGGAACCGGAGATTGCGGAATCACAGGAAATGGAGGTGGAGATTTCTCATCGGACGGTGATGAGTGCACCACGGGGAATGGAGATGGAAAAGGCTCTGCAGATGGAGACTGGTGCATCTCTGGAGATGGAGACGGGTGGGCTAAGAGGAGACCTCAAATCTGACCGTAACTTGGAAGGGACAATTCACCTGAATGCTCCTCTGGAATTGGAGATGGCGAGTCACGGGCGAGTTGAAGGTGGGGCAAGTGCAGCTGGTGTGGATATAAAACAGTGTGGCCCTAATGGAGAAGAAGAGGATTCTGATGGCAAGGAGACCTCTGAACTGCTCCACCTCTCTCTAAGAGTTGATGCAGAGGAGATCGGAGAGACCATGGACAAAAGTATGGAAGTAGACATGGTGTCTGAATGTGCAGACAAGGATGTGGATGTGGCCAGCGCCAGTCTGACAGCAGTGGCGAGCAAGACGGCTTTGCCACGTGGGGGAACCATCGCCTTGGCAACCAGGTTGGACTGTGAAGTTATCGGTAAACCCATCTCACCAGAGCCTTCTGCATTTGTTGGACACAAGGGCCTCACTGACACAGGCAAGACAGGGCTGCGTGGTAGTCCTGCTGAAGACAATGGGAAGGTCCGTCTGCCTGAGGATGATGGGCAGGAAGTGTCATCCCAGGTGGAGACAGGTCCCTCCCGGGCTGTACCGAGAGGAGATGAAGAAATATGCCAGGTCCCATGCTTGTCCTCAGCCCTCGCGGCTGGCTGCTGTGAGGCTATGGGGACGGGGGCCAACGGAGACCCTAACACTGCTGTCCCGTTTGTTTGCTGGCCTACCCCAAAAATAGGGCAGGGTGGGGTGGGAGGTCCACTGGCCCTGGGGAGGCTGGGCGAGGTTCTCGGAGGAGAACCTGGGAATCGGGAGGGTCCCATCGTTTGCAACCCAATGTTGGAAAATCCCACTGTGTCTGAAAGGGCATCTGAGACCCCCACACCACCGGATCCCACCCTCTCTGAGAGGGGATCTGAGACCCCCACATCACCTGGTCCCACCCTCTCTGAGGAAGGATCTGAGACCCCCACACCACCGGATCCCACCCTCTCTGAGGAGGGATCTGAGACCCCCACATCACCTGATCCCACCCTCTCTGAGGAGGGATCTGAGACCCCCACATCACCTGATCCCACCCTCTCTGAGGAGGGATCTGAGACCCAAGCATTACTGGATCCCACCGTGTCTGAGAGGGGATCTGAGACCCCCACATCACCTGGTCCCACCCTCTCTGAGGAGGGATCTGAGACCCAAGCATTACTGGATCCCACCGTGTCTGAGACCCCCACATCACCTGATCCCACCCTCTCTGAGAGGGGATCTGAGACCCCCACACCACCGGATCCCACCCTCTCTGAGGAGGGATCTGAGACCCCCACATCACCTGATCCCACCCTCTCTGAGGAGGGATTTGAGACCCCAACATCACTGGGCCCCACCACCTCTGAGAAAGAATCTGAGACTCCCACATTGCTGAGTCCCATGGTCCCAGAGGGGGGACCTGAGACCCTCATATCACCAGACCCTACTGCCCCTGAGAAGGAAGCTGACCTCCCAAAATTGCAGGGTTCCTCTGTGTCAGAACAAGGATCTAATCCTCTCCTGTCACAGAGTCTCATCGACTGTGAGAGAGGAACTGGCCCATTTGCCCCAGGGAGTCCTACCGTCTCCAGTACCACCACAGTGCAGGGCTCTACTGTTGCCGAAGGGGGAGCTGGCATTCCCACCCCAGGGGAACCCACTGTCCCTGAGGGGGTAAACAATATCACAAGGTCCAAACTGGAGATCAATGGCTTCACATCACGGGGTCTCACAATTACTGTGGGAGAATCAGACATTTCTGCCCCACAGGGTCCTGGCGTCACTGAGGGAGAATCAGACATCTCTGCCCCACAGAGTCCTGGCGTCACTGAGGGGGAATCGGACATCTCTGCCCCACAGGGTCCTGGCGTCACTGAGGGGGAATCGGACATCTCTGCCCCACAGGGTCCTGGTGTCACTGAGGGAGAATCGGACATCTCTGCCCCACAGGGTCCTGGTGTCACTGAGGGAGAATCGGACATCTCTGCCCCACAGGGTCCTGGTGTCACTGAGGGAGAATCGGACATCTCTGCCCCCCAGGGTCCTAGTATCACTGAGGGGGAATCGGACATCTCTGCCCCACAGGGTCCTGGCGTCACTGAGGGAGAATCGGACATCTCTGCCCCACAGGGTCCTGGCGTCACTGAGGGGGAATCGGACATCTCAACCCCACAGGGTCCTGGCGTCACTGAGGGGGAATCGGACATCTCTGCCCCACAGGGTCCTGGTGACACTGAGGGGGAATCGGACATCTCTGCCCCACAGGGTCCTGGCGTCACTGAGGGAGAATCGGACATCTCTGCCTCACAGGGTCCTGGTGTCACTGAGGGAGAATCGGACATCTCTGCCCCACAGGGTCCTGGTGTCACTGAGGGAGAATCGGACATCTCTGCCCCACTGGGTCCTGGTGTCACTGAGGGAGAATCGGACATCTCTGCCCCACAGGGTCCTGGCGTCACTGAGGGAGAATCGGACATCTCTGCCCCACAGGGTCCTGGCGTCACTGAGGGGGAATCGGACATCTCTGCCCCACAGGGTCCTGGCATCACTGAGGGGGAATTGGACATCTCTGCCCCACGGGGTCCTGGTGTCACTGAGGGGGAAATCAGACCCTCCACACCACCTGCTGCTGAACTGGAGGAACATTTTGGGAGGAAGGCCATTATACTTTCTGATTACAGAGGTGGAAGTGATCCTCAGTTGAACCAATCCTTGCCGGGAGGTGAAACCCTTCCTTGTGACGGCTTTCCAGTGGCTGGGACGACGACGGTGCAGCAGAGGGTGGTGGAAGACGACCCCCACTGGCCCAGTGGCATTGTTCCAGATGAGTGGCTCCTGGCTTTCGACGCACGGTTGCATTTGAGCACCGCACTTGCGGGGGAACTCGTGCCCGAGAAACGAGAGTCAGCTTCCAGTGAAGTGGGCACGTCCTTGGCTGCGGGGTTGATCGACCAGCCAGGGCATTGTGTGGCCGGCGCTGGAGAGGGAAAGCTGGTCGGAACGAATGAGTGCCGGGGATCTGGGGCTTCCACGTTCCCATCGGGTGTCGTGGGAGTGGCGGGAGGTGACCTCCAGGGGACTGAACCTCCAGAGGATGCAGTCTGGCGCTCGCCCTCGGATGCGAAGAGGGAAGGAGGGAGGCCCGGGGTGCTGGAGCCAGAACTACGTGACGCAGCGATCGGGCACCTGGAACATCCAGTCGTGGACTTGGAAGCACCTCCCGCAACTGGAGCTGGAGGAGAGGATGCATTCTCTGGGACTGAGCAGGTGGAAGACGAGCAAAGCAGGAAGGAGCACGTGTTTGGCGGCTCAGAGCGTGGGTCCAGTGACCCGGCTGCCCCTGGCTGTGTGCTGGAAACAGAACTACATCAGGTGTGTCCTGGCGAACCAGGTACCCAGGGGGAGGGAAGGTTCCAGCCTTCAGTTACTCATTTTGCCAGCGCTCCAAGTTCCACGTGGGATACCAACGAGGAGAGAAACATCTGCAAGGCATCGACTGCTGCAGGAGTGAAGCTCGTTCCCGGGGGCTCGGACCATCAGGGACTTGTGGACGAGAGGTACGGGGAAACAAATGGAACTAGAGCTTCAGGACCATCACCTTCATGGGTACCACAACTCCAGCAGGTTTGGTCATCTGGAAGACTGAAAGAGCCACCTCACACAACACCTGACTCTGATGGTCACTTCTGGGCCTGTACCGAGGCAATACCAGCTTCGATGTCAGGAAAACCCCAGGCAGAGGTAGAAAAGGGTGAGAAAGGTGAGGAGGATGGCATTGGAGCTGTTAAGACAGCTTCATGTTACTCAGACCTTGCCCACGACATGAGAGACAGGGGCCAAAGCTCGCAACTGCAGCTTACGCCAGAAAAACCAGAAGAAGACAGTTCGAGGAAGTGTGGACCTTCAGATGGAGAAGGAGGGGGCATGGACACTTGTGAGTCTGGGCAGGCGGGCAAGAGAACCGACTTGGCTGGTGACGGGAAAGAATCTTTGTTCTCCGAGATATGTCGGGCCAAGTCCATGGCTGTGTCTCTGCATGGTGTAGAATCAGAAACAGTGGATGTGGCTCACCAAGATCGGGGCCGGAATTGGGCTGAATTTGCAAGCAGGACTGATGTGGAGTTGGACCCTGGAGATGACTCCACCCATGCCAGACTGAACCCAGAGTGTCCAGACCCGCAGCACTCTGAGATTAAGCTGGAGGAGGAGGACTTGGCAGGCAGCTGGACATCAGATGGCTCCAGACATCTTGGTTCTGTGGCACTAAAGAGACCTTGTGAAACTGAGGCAGCAGATTCCAATTCCAGTTTTGCGCCCAGTAAACGGAAGTGCTCTGATCAGCAGGTCCGGTCTGAGAGGAGAATAAATCTGAGTCTGCTGTCCTTCTCCAGGCAGCTGAAGCAGTATCGAGCCAACTACATCGGCAGTGTGGTCCGCCAGTTCTTCGCTGAGTACAGGCCATCTTGGGAGCACAGGCTTCCCAAGCTCGCGGTGGTGAACCGGCAGAGTGAGGTGGCGAGAATCGTTAAAGTCTTCTTCGAATCTCTCAGCGCCCAGTGCAAAGCCGAAGTGGTCGACGGGCCTCAGCACAGCATGACGTCCTCCGGCAGCAGTCAGCGGCCCGGCCACTCGGGTTTAGAGTCAGGGGAAGTGTCCGGGAACCAGGAAAGGCAGCTTGAGAGGCTCTGTGAGATTGGTCCAGGGCCTGCCCTTACACACGTGACTAATGATACCAAGGCAACGGTCTCCCAGGCAGCAGAATGCGGCCTGCCTGTCTGCCATGCATCTGGTGGGATAATCGGAGACTTGGAAACATGCCTTCTGCCGGAAGGCAGTGACGTGACCCAGGAGTCGGAAGCTGCCCAGGGAAATAGCCGGGATGCAACCCCGGACCTTCTCAAGCATTCTCCCCACCTCGGTCAAAACACATGTGGCATCACCCAGGTAGCGGAGAACTCTCCAGCTGAGGACCTTGAGTCTCCCTTTTGCTTTGCACAAGGCAGAAAGGTTTACACGGAGGCTGCCAGCTCACACGAGGTAGGACCCATCGCCCTCCCCTGGTTTCCATCCATCGCTGAATCCCCTGGGGCGCCCAGACATGACGGATGTCCTCAACTCCAGAGCTTGATGCTGGAAGGGACCTCTTCTGATGTCAGTGGAACTGAGGAGATGGCTCTTGATGGAAGGGAGTCTTTGGTATTGAAAGCACCTAATACACCCCTGAAGCCAAGTAGCAGTATCCTTGTAGACAACGTTGAGGAATCCTGGAGAGAGCGGAGCCCTTTCCGCCCAGCTGAGGGCACCGCGGACTTGGCTAGGGGTGATAGATCCAGTTCAGGTATATCGGCTTGCTTACCTGCCCTGTGTCGGGACAGTCCTGCTCCCCACCCGACCGACCCCAGTCAGGTGATGGAACGCGGTGACCCTTTTCAGAGCCGTGAAGGCATGAACGGTCTTGGTGTAGTACAGCCATCATCTCCTGGCTGCTGTGTGTTGGCTCAGTGTGATGGTGTGGACGGTTATTACGCAGCCCAGTTAGGCTGTAGCAACAATCAGACCAAACCTGACAATACAGCAGAACCTCCTGCCCCTGACGACACTCATCTGGGTTGTAGCGATGACATGATTGAATCTGTCAGCCTGGCAGAATTATCAGCCCTCGGTGACAATTTTCAAGATCGTACCAACAATAAACTTGAACATATTGATGTGGAACCAGGCCTTCACCTCGGAAGTCTTCGGGAAAGTGACAATGGCATCAGTCACAGTGAAGCACAACCTGGCAGCAATGCCCTGGGTTTTAGTGACAAAGAGACTGAGTCCGTTAATGCTAAAGGACACCCTGCTGATAGTGACCCTGCTCTTGGTCTTAATGAAGATGAATTTGAACTTGGTGATAGTGTACAGCCATCAGCTGTGGACAGCAGTGACGTGGGCCGTGGTGACGGCCTGCATCAGCCTTGTCATGTGACAGAGTTATCAGGTCTCAGCAACAACGTCCTGGATCTAAGTAACGATAAAATTGCAGGACCATCAGCTCATGACAACAGTGATGATGAAGTCAAACGTGTAAATATTGCGGAAACCCCAACTCTCGACAGTAACGACCTGAGCTGTTGTGACAATGTGTTTGAACTTGTTGGTATGACAGGATCACGAGGTCTTGATAACAACGCCCTGGGCCTCAGTAACGATGAAATCCAATCCGTTATTGCTGTCGAGCCCCCAGCTCTGGGTAGCAGCAACCCAGGTGGTGCTAACAATCTGGTTGGACCTGTTAATATGAGAGAACCACCAGCTCTGGACGACGGTGATCTGGGTCACAATGATGATGAAACTGAACCCGTTATTTCTGCAGAGCCACAAGCTCTGTTCGGCAGTGATGTAGGTCATAGTGACAGTGTAATTAAACCTGTTAATGTAGCGGGATCATCAGGTCTCAATGACGATGCCCTGGGTCTTAGTAACGACAAAGCTGAACTTAGTAATATTGCAGAGCCACCAGCTCTTGACGGTAGCGATCTGGGTCGTGGTGAGAATGAAGCTGAACCTGTTGTTACTACGAAACCACCTGCTCGTGATAGCAATGCCCTGGGTCATCGTGATGATCAGACCGATCCTGTTAATATTGAATGGTTATTCCCCCACCGCAATAACCTAAATCACAGCAACACCAAGATGGAAAGTGATGATATCACAAAAAGGTCATGTCTGGACTTGGGTCATAACGCCAGCTCTGTTGATGTGTCGGCTCTTGGCCGCGGTTCTCCAAGCAGCCTTGCAGGTGTAGGGTCGGCAGCTGCTCTGGGATGTTCAACAGAATGGCAGGAACTTGCGGATGGTCTTCCAGGTGCTAGGGGTTGTGTTGCGTGGAGTGTGGCCCCTGGTGACCGTGCCTTAATGAGACAGAGTCACAGGAAAAGCTGGGAGCTGCCAGACTCTCACAGCCCTGATCAGGAAGGGACGATGGGCTGCAGATCACTGTGGGGACACGAGTCCGGTGTGGCACGATCCCCCGGCCGGCCAGCCGAGCTGCAGCTCAAAAACCCTTTGACAACGGCAGCTTGGAGCACCACCGTGGAGGATCCAGCCTGGAGTGAGACCTTGTCCCAGCCGAGGTGGGGAAGGACCAACTCAGAGGAGACAGCACACCCGGAGGCCCCTGGAGAGCCCGTAGTCTGCCACGGTAGGTTCGATATGGACTGGGGAGCACGGGGTGACTTTGTCAGTGGCTCTTGGGGAGGCTTAGAAGCAGCTGGTGAGAGGCTGGCAGCTCTCAAAATGAGGAAGGGTCTTAGAACTGAGGGTTGAAGACCATAAGACATGGGAGCTGAATTAGGTCTCTGGGCCCTTCGAGTTGACTCTGCTAACTCATCATGGCTGATTTATCATACCGCTCAACTCCATTCTCCTTTACTGCCCTTGCTAATCAAGAACCTATCAACCTATGCTTTAAACATACCCAGTGACTTGGCCTCTACAGCTGTCTGTGGCAACAAATTCCACAGATTCACCACCTTCTGGCTAAAGGAATTCCCCCTCATCTCTGTTCTAATGGGTCATCCTTTTATTCTGAGGCTGTGCCCTCTGGTCCTCGACCCTCCCACTATAGGAAACATCTTCTCAATGCCCACGCCAAGCCTTTCAATATTTAATGGGTTTCAATGAGATTCCCTCCTCCCCTAATCTTCTAAGCTCTGGTGGGTACAGGCCCAGAACTATCAAACGCTCCTCACACATTAACCCTTTCAATGCCAAGTTTATTCTCATGAACATCTTCTGGGTTCTCTCCAATGTCAGCACACCCTTTTTTAGATAAGGGACCCCAAACGGCCCACGATACTCCAGATGCAGTCTGATCAATGGCTTCGAAAGCCTCAGCAATACATTTATGTTCTAGTCCTCTCAAAATGAATGCTAACGTTGCACTTGCCTTCCTTACTAGTAGGTTAATTGGTCAGATGGGTGTAATTGGGTGGGACGGGCTCGTTGGTCTGGTGAGCCTATCAGTGTGCTGTATCTCAGAGTGGAAACTTACTGTCCTCATCTCCTCTAGTTTAGTCTAGCTCTGATAATGGAATACTTTCCTTCTGTTTACCCCATCTATTACCCCTTATGTTATACCTCTTTGTAAAAGCGTCCTTCACATTCTCGGGCCGGTGAGACTGTGGAAGGAGCTGCCTGCGGAAGTGGTGGACGTGGACTCGCGCTCAACGTTGAGGAGATATTAGGATGGGAGGGGTGTGGAAGGCAGCAGTCCCTGGGGCAGGAATAACAGCTCAGCAGGGACTAGATGGGCTGTATGGCCTGCTTCTGTGCTGTAGTGCTCTAGGACCCTAGTCTTTATTTGAAATTAACAGCATCTGGGGGTTTTTGCTCTTTCTGCCCCTTCTAATTCTGTTTCCCCCCCCTTCACCTTATTTCTTTCTTGCAGTGCCTCTTGCAGTGGACGTGAAGATAGAGAGAGATGGTATTCCCACTGATGGGGTGAATACTAGCCCTTTTGACCACATCCCACCCATCAGCGTGCCGGTGACCAGGAACCATCAGTACGTCTCCCCCTCGTTGACAGAAACCTGGGCTGCTCCAGGCACCCAGGGAAGGGAGCAGCCAGTTCACCCAGCCGTGGACACTACTAGGCATGATGCTGGGGGTGCCAAGGAGGTTGTCCCCCACAGCTGGCATCTTCCGTCTGGCGGTCCAGATCCTCTGGCCTGTCATCCTCCATTGGCAGCTGACCACAGCATCTTGTCACTGACCAGCAGGAGGGCCGGTGACCCAAGTACCAGGACGGGCAATGCCAGCGCTTCACTGAGCGGTGGAATCCAGAAGCCCATCAAAAAGGAAAGTGGGAGCGGCAGGGAGGCTGGTAACCATGCCTGCGGGCAGTGGGCAGTGTCCGGCTGCCATACCGAGCCTCCTGCAGGCTTTGCCACTCCATCTGGGGCTCGTTCTGCTACCGACCACCGCCCCGCACTGCCCATCCCCCAGAGGGGCCTGGGGTGGCGCCCCCCTGCTGGCCATCCCGACCCCTGGCATTCCACCTCCCCTCCCACCAAGGTTCTTTGCCCCCAGAGCCCCCCCACCAGGCCCAGGTGCAAGTCTGAGGCCGGCCTCCTCTCCCCCTCCCGGTCCCAGTATGCCCTGCCCCCCACAGATTGCCACGAGGTGAGGTGTCTCTCCTGTGGATCTGCCGGTGAGAGGCTGTTCCCGCCGGCTGAGGCAGTGTGTTCTCAGGATTGGGAGGAGAGGCAGCGTTCTCAGCAGAACACCTATAACCTCTCCCCCGGCCCTGTGAGATCCTACTTGGCGGGGCCTCCTCCCAGCCGGACAGAATTCCGCCTGTCCCAGAGCGAGCACAATCCCTGCCCTGGCCGGAACCCTGCTGGGCACGACATGGCAGCCGGAGCCAGCCGCTGTTCAGAGGCGATGGATGGAGGTCTTCAGAGATCGGAGTTTGCGGCGCACTGGGGCAGAAAGGACGAGGAAGCCTCGCAGCGGTCAGGTGAGAGCAGCGAGCAACTCCATCCTGGCAACCGGGTTCTGTGGCCAAGTGCGGTCTTACCCGTCCAGTCACAGGCCGGACCTTCTCTTCCCAGAGACAGAGCAGACTTGGAGAGGGTGGGGAGTCACCGCCTCAGAAGAGAGGGACGTCCCTTCAGAACAGAGTTGAAGAGGAATTTCTTTAGACAGAGGGTGGTGAATCTGTGGAATTCATTGGCGTGGACGGCTGTGGAGGCCAAGTGGCCTCCGTCGGTTGTGGTCGACCATGGGTACTGTGCCTCTGGTAGTCACTGGGAGTGGCTTCTCCAGGGCACAAGCCAGGGCAGAGTTGATATGGAGATCCGCCTGATGCCGATGCAGTGGGACCCCCCCACCCCCACTCCATGCTGATGACGGGTCCAAAGGAACGACGAAAGTCGATACGGTTTGATGCCAGCAGCGTCGCAGGAGTTGCCGTGCCGGTTCTGGGTACAGCAGTCAGCCGTCTTCGGGACTCCGACTCCGGATTTTTCCTCAGGGTTTACTCCCAAAGCCTTTCCCGTGAGCGGGTGTAGCCGCGAGACAGCGGAGGCTTGAAATCAGAGTTTTCCCTCTCCAAGATGAGCTACCATCCATGGTTAACAAGCCCCATCTGTCCTGAGGCCAAGTCATTAAGTATATTTAATGCAGAGATTGATAGGTTCTTGATTAATCAGGGCAAAGGTTACAGGGAGAAGGCAGGAGAGTGGAGTTGAGAGGATAATAAATCAGCCATGATGAAACAGAAACCTAGAAAACCTACAGCACAATGCAGGCCCTTCGGCCCACAATGCTGTGCCAAACGTACTTACTTTAGAAATTACCCAGGGTTACCCATAGCCCTCTATTTTTCTGAGATCCATGTACCTATTCAGGAGTCTCTTAAAAGACCCTATCGTGTCTGCCTGCACCACTGTCGCCAGCAGCCCATTCCACGCACTCACCACTCTCTGGGTAAAAAACTTACCCCTGACACCTCCTCTGTACCTACTTCCAAACACCTTAAAACTGTGCCCTCTCATGTTGGCTATTGCAGCCATGGGGAAAAAGCCTCTGACTATCCAAACGATCAATGCCTCTCATTGTCTTATACACCTCTATCAGGTCACCTGTCATCCTCCATCACTCCAAGGAGAAAAGGCCGAGTTCACTCAAGCTATTCTCATAAGGCATGCTCCCCAATCCAGGCAACATCCTTGTAAATCTCCTCTGCACCCTTTCTATGGTTTCCACATCCTTCCTGTAGTGAGGCAACCAGAACTGAGCACAGTACTCCAAGTGGGGTCTGACCAGGGTCCTATATAGCTGCAACATTACCTCTCGGCTCTTGAACTTAAACCCACAATTAATGAAGGCCAATACACTGTACGCCTTCTTAACCACACAGTCAACTTGTGCAGCAGCTTTGAGCGTCCTATGGACTCGGACCCCAAGATCCCTCTGATCCTCCACACTGCCAAGAGTCTTACCATTAATACTATATTCTGCCATCATATTTGACCGACCAAAATGAATCACCTCACACTTATCTGGGCTGAACTCCATCTGCCACTTCTCAGCCCAGTTTTGCATCCTATCAATGTCCCGCTGTAACCTCTGACAGCCCTCCACACTGTCCACAACACCCCCAACATTTGTTTCATCAGCAAGTTTACTAACCCATTCCTCCACTTCCACTTCCTCCAGGCCATTTATAAAAATCATGAAGAGCAGGGGTCCCAGAACAGATCCCTGAGGCACTCCACTGGTCACCGACCTCCATGCAGAATATGACCCGTCTACAACCACTCTTTACCTTCTGTGGGCAAGCCAGTTCTAGATCCACAAAACAATGTCCGCTTGGATCCCATGCCTCCTTACTTTCTCAATCAGCCTTGCATGGGGGTTCCTGAATCGCTGATTGTGTGCCTTCAGGTTTCTGTACCTCCTTCCTGACAGTAACAGTGTAACAAGGGCGTGTCCTGGGTGGTGGGAGTCCTTGATGAAGGACTCAGCCATCCCTCCTTGAAGATGGAATCTGGTACCGAAGATGGAGCTGACCAATTTTACAACTTTCTGCAACTTGATCTTGTGCAGTAGCCCCCCCTCCCCCATACCAGACAGTGAGGCAGCCAGACACAATGCTCATACTCTCCGTACGTCTGTAGAAGTTTTCAAGTATTTTAGGTGACGAACCCAATCTCCTCAAACCCCAAATGAAATGAAATCGGCGGAAAAATGAAAGGTGATGTTTAACCCGACCAAAAGGTTTCACCTTAGTAGGTCAAATGTAAAGAGATCGTACACTGTTAAGGACAAGACCCTTAACGGTGTTGATAAGTGCAGGGGTCTTGGGGTCCAGGTTTATAGTTCCCTAAAGCGATTACACAGGTTGATAGCGTGGTTCAGA